>NC_135623.1:4046425-4363925 GCF_053574225.1 Canis aureus | reverse complement strand
TCTGCAGGCAGTGTGGAACTGTGAGGGACTGAGGCTGAGCTCAACTCTCAGAAGTAAGATGGTTTTGGACAAGGCGTTCAGCTACCCTCTCACGTATGGAACTTAGTATGTAGCACCAGTCTACCACAGGAATTACTAGGAAATCGCTGAACTGAGCTTGGAGGCACTAGTCTTGTGTGCCGGGTGATTCCAATTACCTCTCCCAGCACTTCCGTCAAACAGCGATCCTAGGCCTTTTAGAAGCCAAGAGTACCAGCAGGCTGGATGTGGAGGTACAGGCCATAAGCTCAACTCTCAGAAGTGTGTATGCATGGGAGGCAGATGTCTGCTACCCAGTCGGACATGGGAGTTGGAACCTCCCTACACTTTGATTGAAGAAGGCCATTGGAAATCGCTGTATTCAACTCAGATACACGGGAGTTCAGGCCCAGTGCTCACACATGCTTTTCCCGCAACCTCTCCCAGGCAGTAACATTAGGATGTTAGCAGCTACTCCTACAGTCAGGCAGGATGCGGGAGGGTTCTGCCCTGTCCTCAGCTCTCACAGGGAAGCATGTCTTGAAGCCAGCTGTCAACTAGCTGCATTCCTATGGCAGTGAGAAGGTAGCGGTACTCTGAGTCAGGAGGTTCCAAGATTACCACTCTACTGCACCTGGAGATACCCTCCAGGTCTGCATTGTTAACTTGTACTCAGAAGCCTCTGGCAATCGTCCTGGTGAAGACGTGTGAAACTCACTCTGCAGGCAGTGTGGAAGTGTGAGGGACTGAGGGTGTGCTCAACTCTCAGAAGTAAGGTGCTTTTGGACAAGGCGTTCAGCTACCTTCTCACATATGGAACTTAGTATGTAGCACCTGTCTACCACAAGAATTACTGGGAAATCGTGAATTGAGCTTGGAGGCACTTGTCGTGTGTGCCGGGAGATTCCAATTACCTCTCCCAGCACTTCCGTCAAACAGCGAGCCTAGGCCTTTTAGAAGCCAAGGGTACCAGCCGGCTGGCTGTGGAGGTACAGGCCATAAGCTCAACTCTCAGAAGTGTGTATGCATGGGAGGCAGATGTCTGCTACCCGCTCGTACATGGGATTTGGAACCTAGCTACACTCTGGTTGAGGAAAGCCGTTGGAAATCGCTGTATTCAACTCAGATACACGGGAGTTCAGGCCCAGTGCTCACACATGCTTTTCCCGCAACCTCTCCCAGCCACTAACATAAGGATGTTAGCAGCTACTCCTACAGTCAGGCAGCATGCGGGAGGGTTCTGCCCTGTCCTCAGCTCTCACAGGGAATCATGTCTTGAAGCCAGCTAGCTGTCAACTAGCTGCATTCCTATGGCAGTGAGAAGGTAGCAGTATTCTGAGTCAGGTGGTTCCAAGATTACCAGTCGACTGCACCTGGGGATACCCTCCAGTTCTGCATTGTTACCCTGCGTCTCAGAAGCCTCTGGCAAACGTCTCTGCTGAAGACCTGCGAAATTCACTCTGCAGGCAGTGTGGAACTGTGAGGGACTGAGGCTGAGCTCAACTCTCAGAAGTAAGATGGTTTTGGACAAGGCGTTCACCTACCCTCTCACGTATGGAACTTAGTATGTAGCACCAGTCTACCACAGGAATTACTAGGAAATCGCTGAACTGAGCTTGAAGGCACTCGTCTTGTGTGCCGGGTGATTCCAATTACCTCTCCCAGCACTTCCGTCAAACAGCGAGCCTAGGCCTTTTAGAAGCCAAGGGTACCAGCAGGCTGGATGTGGAGGTACAGGCCATAAGCTCAACTCTCAGAAGTGTGTATGCATGGGAGGCAGATGTCTGCTACCCACTCGGACATGGGAGTTGGAACCTAGCTACACTGTGATTGAAGAAGGCCATTGGAAATCGCTGTATTCAACTCAGATACACGGGAGTTCAGGCCCAGTGCTCACACATGCTTTTCCCGCAACATCTCCCAGCCACTAACATTAGGATGTTAGCAGCTACTCCTACAGTCAGGCAGGATTCGGGAGGGTTCTGCCCTGTCCTCAGCTCTCACAGGGAAGCATGTCTTGAAGCCAGCTGTCAACTAGCTGCATTCCTATGGCAGTGAGACGGTAGCAGTACTCTGAGTCAGGAGGTTCCAAGATTACCACTCTACTGCACCTGGAGATACCCTCCAGGTCTGCATTGTTAACTTGTACTCAGAAGCCTCTGGCAATCGTCCTGGTGAAGACGTGTGAAACTCACTCTGCAGGCAGTGTGGAAGTGTGAGGGACTGAGGGTGTGCTCAACTCTGAGAAGTAAGATGCTTTTGGACAAGGCGTTCAGCTACCTTCTCACATATGGAACTTAGTATGTAGCACCTGTCTACCACAAGAATTACTGGGAAATCGTGAATTGAGCTTGGAGGCACTCGTCTTGTGTGCCGGGAGATTCCAATTACCTCTCCCAGTACTTCCGTCAAACAGCGAGCCTAGGCCTTTTAGAAGCCAAGGGTACCAGCAGGCTGGCTGTGGAGGTACAGGCCATAAGCTCAACTCTCAGAAGTGTGTATGCATGGGAGGCAGATGTCTGCTACCCGCTCGTACATGGGATTTGGAACCTAGGTACACTCTGGTTGAGGAAAGCCGTTGGAAATCGCTGTATTCAACTCAGATACACGGGAGTTCAGGCACAGTGCTCACACATGCTTTTCCCGCAACCTCTCCCAGCCACTAACATAAGGATGTTAGCAGCTACTCCTACAGTCAGGCAGCATGCGGGAGGGTTCTGCCCTGTCCTCAGCTCTCACAGGGAAGCATGTCTTGAAGCCAGCTGTCAACTAGCTGCATTCCTATGGCAGTGAGAAGGTAGCAGTATTCTGAGTCAGGAGGTTCCAAGATTACCAGTCGACGGCACCTGGGGATACCCTCCAGGTCTGCATTGTTACCCTGCGTCTCAGAAGCCTCTGGCAAACGTCTCTGCTGAAGACCTGCGAAACTCACTCTGCAGGCAGTGTGGAACTGTGAGGGACTGAGGCGGAGCTCAACTCTCAGAAGTAAGATGGTTTTGGACAAGGCGTTCAGCTACCCTCTCACGTATGGAACTTAGTATGTAGCACCAGTCTACCACAGGAATTACTAGGAAGTCGCTGAACTGATCTTGGAGGCACTAGTCTTGTGTGCCGGGTGATTCCAATTACCTCTCCCAGCACTTCCGTCAAACAGCGAGCCTAGGCCTTTTAGAAGCCAAGGGTACCAGCAGGCTGGATGTGGAGGTACAGGCCATAAGCTCAACTCTCAGAAGTGTGTATGCATGGGAGGCAGATGTCTGCTACCCACTCGGACATGGGAGTTGGAAACTAGCTACACTGTGATTGAAGAAGGCCATTGGAAATCGCTCTATTCAACTCAGATACACGGGAGTTCAGGCCCAGTGCTCACACATGCTTTTCCCGCAACCTCTCCCAGCCACTAACATTAGGATGTTAGCAGCTACTCCTACAGTCAGGCAGGATGCGGGAGGGTTCTGCCCTGTCCTCAGCTCTCACAGGGAAGCATGTCTTGAAGCCAGCTGTCAACTAGCTGCATTCCTATGGCAGTGAGAAGGTAGCAGTACTCTGAGTCAGGAGGTTCCAAGATTACCACTCTACTGCACCTGGAGATACCCTCCAGGTCTGCATTGTTAACTTGTACTCAGAAGCCTCTGGCAATCGTCCTGGTGAAGACGTGTGAAACTCACTCTGCAGGCAGTGTGGAAGTGTGAGGGACTGAGGGTGTGCTCAACTCTCAAAAGAAAGATGCTTTTGGACAAGGCGTTCAGCTACCTTCTCACATATGGAACTTAGTATGTAGCACCTGTCTACCACAAGAATTACTGGGAAATCGTGAATTAAGATTAGAGGCACTCGTCTTGTGTGCCGGGAGATTCCAATTACCTCTCCCAGCACTTCCGTCAAACAGCGAGCCTAGGCCTTTTAGAAGCCAAGAGTACCAGCAGGCTGGTTGTGGAGGTACAGGCCATAAGCTCAACTCTCAGAAGTGTGTATGCATGGGAGGCAGATGTCTGCTACCCGCTCGTACATGGGATTTGGAACCTAGCTACACTCTGGTTGAGGAAAGCCGTTGGAAATCGCTGTATTCAACTCAGATACACGGGAGTTCAGGCCCAGTGCTCACACATGCTTTTCCGGCAACGTCTCCCAGCCACTAACATAAGGATGTTAGCAGCTACTCCTACAGTCAGGCAGCATGCGGGAGGGTTCTGCCCTGTCCTCAGCTCTCACAGGGAAGCATGTCTTGAAGCCAGCTGTCAACTAGCTGCATTCCCTTGGCAGTGAGAAGGTAGCAGTATTCTGAGTCAGGAGGTTCCAAGATTACCAGTCGACTGCACCTGGGGATACCCTCCAGGTCTGCATTGTTACCCTGCGTCTCAGAAGCCTCTGGCAAACGTCTCTGCTGAAGACCTGCGAAACTCACTCTGCAGGCAGTGTGGAACTGTGAGGGACTGAGGCTGAGCTCAACTCTCAGAAGTAAGATGGTTTTGGACAAGGCGTTCAGCTACCCTCTCACGTATGGAACTTAGTATGTAGCACCAGTCTACCACAGGAATTACTAGGAAATCGCTGAACTGAGCTTGGAGGCACTAGTCTTGTGTGCCGGGTGATTCCAATTACCTCTCCCAGCACTTCCGCCAAACAGCGAGCCTAGGCCTTTTAGAAGCCAAGGGTACCAGCAGGCTGGCTGTGGAGGTACAGGCCATAAGCTCAACTCTCAGAAGTGTGTATGCATGGGAGGCAGATGTCTGCTACCCGCTCGTAAATGGGATTTGGAACCTAGCTACACTTGGTTGAGGAAAGCCGTTGGAAATCGCTGTATTCAACTCAGGTACACGGGAGTTCAGGCCCAGTGTTCACACATGCTTTTCCCGCAACTACTCCCAGCCACTAACATTAGGATGTTAGCAGCTACTCCTACAGTCAGGCAGGATGCGGGAGGGTTCTGCCCTGTCCTCAGCTCTCACAGGGAAGCATGTCTTGAAGCCAGCTGTCAACTAGCTGCATTCCTATGGCAGTGAGAAGGTAGCAGTACTCTGAGTCAGGAGGTTCCAAGATTACCACTCTACTGCACCTGGAGATACCCTCCAGGTTTGCATTGTTAACTTGTACTCAGAAGCCTCTGGCAATCGTCCTGGTGAAGACGTGTGAAACTCACTCTGCAGGCAGTGTGGAAGTGTGAGGGACTGAGGGTGTGCTCAACTCTCAAAAGAAAGATGCTTTTGGACAAGGCGTTCAGCTACCTTCTCACATATGGAACTTAGTATGTAGCACCTGTCTACCACAAGAATTACTGGGAAATCGTGAATTAAGATTAGAGGCACTCGTCTTGTGTGCCGGGAGATTCCAATTACCTCTCCCAGCACTTCCGTCAAACAGCGAGCCTAGGCCTTTTAGAAGCCAAGAGTACCAGCAGGCTGGTTGTGGAGGTACAGGCCAAAAGCTCAACTCTCAGAAGTGTGTATGCATGGGAGGCAGATGTCTGCTACCCGCTCGTACATGGGATTTGGAACCTAGCTACACTCTGGTTGAGGAAAGCCGTTGGAAATCGCTGTATTCAACTCAGATACACGGGAGTTCAGGCCCAGTGCTCACACATGCTTTTCCCGCAACGTCTCCCAGCCACTAACATAAGGATGTTAGCAGCTACTCCTACAGTCAGGCAGCATGCGGGAGGGTTCTGCCCTGTCCTCAGCTCTCACAGGGAAGCATGTCTTGAAGCCAGCTGTCAACTAGCTGCATTCCTATGGCAGTGAGAAGGTAGCAGTATTCTGAGTCAGGAGGTTCCAAGATTACCAGTCGACTGCACCTGGGGATACCCTCCAGGTCTGCATTGTTACCCTGCGTCTCAGAAGCCTCTGGCAAACGTCTCTGCTGAAGACCTGCGAAACTCACTCTGCAGGCAGTGTGGAACTGTGAGGGACTGAGGCTGAGCTCAACTCTCAGAAGTAAGATGGTTTTGGACAAGGCGTTCAGCTACCCTCTCACGTATGGAACTTAGTATGTAGCACCAGTCTACCACAGGAATTACTAGGAAATCGCTGAACTGAGCTTGGAGGCACTAGTCTTGTGTGCCGGGTGATTCCAATTACCTCTCCCAGCACTTCCGCCAAACAGCGAGCCTAGGCCTTTTAGAAGCCAAGGGTACCAGCAGGCTGGCTGTGGAGGTACAGGCCATAAGCTCAACTCTCAGAAGTGTGTATGCATGGGAGGCAGATGTCTGCTACCCGCTCGTAAATGGGATTTGGAACCTAGCTACACTTGGTTGAGGAAAGCCGTTGGAAATCGCTGTATTCAACTCAGGTACACGGGAGTTCAGGCCCAGTGTTCACACATGCTTTTCCCGCAACTACTCCCAGCCACTAACATTAGGATGTTAGCAGCTACTCCTACAGTCAGGCAGGATGCGGGAGGGTTCTGCCCTGTCCTCAGCTCTCACAGGGAAGCATGTCTTGAAGCCAGCTGTCAACTAGCTGCATTCCTATGGCAGTGAGAAGGTAGCAGTACTCTGAGTCAGGAGGTTCCAAGATTACCACTCTACTGCACCTGGAGATACCCTCCAGGTTTGCATTGTTAACTTGTACTCAGAAGCCTCTGGCAATCGTCCTGGTGAAGACGTGTGAAACTCACTCTGCAGGCAGTGTGGAAGTGTGAGGGACTGAGGGTGTGCTCAACTCTCAGAAGTAAATGCTTTTGGACAAGGCGTTCAGCTACCTTCTCACATATGGAACTTAGTATGTAGCACCTGTCTACCACAAGAATTACTGGGAAATCGTGAATTGAGCTTGGAGGCACTCGTCTTGTGTGCCGGGAGATTCCAATTACCTCTCCCAGCACTTCCGTCAAACAGCGAGCCTAGGCCTTTCAGAAGCCAAGGGTACCAGCAGGCTGGCTGTGGAGGTACAGGCCATAAGCTCAACTCTCAGAAGTGTGTATGCATGGGAGGCAGATGTCTGCTACCCGCTCGTACATGGGATTTGGAACCTAGGTACACTCTGGTTGAGGAAAGCCGTTGGAAATCGCTGTATTCAACTCAGATACACGGGAGTTCAGGCCCAGTGCTGACACATGCTTTTCCCGCAACCTCTCCCAGCCACTAACATAAGGATGTTAGCAGCTACTCCTACAGTCAGGCAGCATGCGGGAGGGTTCTGCCCTGTCCTCAGCTCTCACAGGGAAGCATGTCTTGAAGCCTGCTGTCAACTAGCTGCATTCCTATGGCAGTGAGAAGGTAGCAGTATTCTGAGTCAGGAGGTTCGAAGATTACGAGTCGACTGCACCTGCGGATACCCTCCAGGTCGGCATTGTTACCCTGCGTCTCAGAAGCCTCTGGCAAACGTCTCTGCTGAAGACCTGCGAAACTCACTCTGCAGGCAGTGTGGAACTGTGACGGACTGAGGCTGAGCTCAACTCTCAGAAGTAAGATGGTTTTGGACAAGGCGTTCAGCTACCCTCTCACGTATGGAACTTAGTATGTAGCACCAGTCTACCACAGGAATTACTAGGAAATCGCTGAACTGAGCTTGGAGGCACTAGTCTTGTGTGCCGGGTGATTCCAATTACCTCTCCCAGCACTTCCGCCAAACAGCGAGCCTAGGCCATTTAGAAGCCAAGGGTACCAGCAGGCTGGCTGTGGAGGTACAGGCCATAAGCTCAACTCTCAGAAGTGTGTATGCATGGGACGCAGATGTCTGCTACACGCTCGTAATGAGATTTGGAACCTAGCTTCACTCTGGTTGAGGAAAGCCTTTGGAAATCGCTGTATTCAACTCAGGTACACGGGAGTTCAGGTCCAGTGCTCACACATGCTTTTCCCGCAACCTCTCCCAGCCACTAACATAAGGATGTTAGCAGCTACTCCTACAGTCAGGTAGCATGCGGGAAGGTTCTGCCCTGTCCTCAGCTCTCACAGGGAAGCATGTCTTGAAGCCAGCTGTCAACTAGCTGCATTCCTATGGCAGTGAGAAGGTAGCAGTATTCTGAGTCAGGAGGTTCCAAGATTACCAGTCGACTGCACCTGGGGATACCCTCCAGGTCTGCATTGTTACCCTGCGTCTCAGAAGCCTCTGGCAAACGTCTCTGCTGAAGACCTGCGAAACTCACTCTGCAGGCAGTGTGGAACTGTGAGGGACTGAGGCTGAGCTCAACTCTCAGAAGTAAGATGGTTTTGGACAAGGCGTTCAGCTACGCTCTCACGTATGGAACTTAGTATTTGCACCAGTCTACCACAGGAATTACTAGGAAATCGCTGAACTGAGCTTGGAGGAACTAGTCTTGTGTGCCGGGTGATTCCAATTACCTCTCCCAGCACTTCCGCCAAACAGCGAGCCTAGGCCTTTTAGAAGCCAAGGGTACCAGCAGGCTGGCTGTGGAGGTACAGGCCATAAGCTCAACTCTCAGAAGTGTGTATGCATGGGAGGCAGATGTCTGCTACCCGCTCGTAAATGGGATTTGGAACCTAGCTACACTTGGTTGAGGAAAGCCGTTGGAAATCGCTGTATTCAACTCAGGTACACGGGAGTTCAGGCCCAGTGTTCACACATGCTTTTCCCGCAACTACTCCCAGCCACTAACATTAGGATGTTAGCAGCTACTCCTACAGTCAGGCAGGATGCGGGAGGGTTCTGCCCTGTCCTCAGCTCTCACAGGGAAGCATGTCTTGAAGCCAGCTGTCAACTAGCTGCATTCCTATGGCAGTGAGAAGGTAGCAGTACTCTGAGTCAGGAGGTTCCAAGATTACCACTCTACTGCACCTGGAGATACCCTCCAGGTTTGCATTGTTAACTTGTACTCAGAAGCCTCTGGCAATCGTCCTGGTGAAGACGTGTGAAACTCACTCTGCAGGCAGTGTGGAAGTGTGAGGGACTGAGGGTGTGCTCAACTCTCAGAAGTAAATGCTTTTGGACAAGGCGTTCAGCTACCTTCTCACATATGGAACTTAGTATGTAGCACCTGTCTACCACAAGAATTACTGGGAAATCGTGAATTGAGCTTGGAGGCACTCGTCTTGTGTGCCGGGAGATTCCAATTACCTCTCCCAGCACTTCCGTCAAACAGCGAGCCTAGGCCTTTCAGAAGCCAAGGGTACCAGCAGGCTGGCTGTGGAGGTACAGGCCATAAGCTCAACTCTCAGAAGTGTGTATGCATGGGAGGCAGATGTCTGCTACCCGCTCGTACATGGGATTTGGAACCTAGGTACACTCTGGTTGAGGAAAGCCGTTGGAAATCGCTGTATTCAACTCAGATACACGGGAGTTCAGGCCCAGTGCTGACACATGCTTTTCCCGCAACCTCTCCCAGCCACTAACATAAGGATGTTAGCAGCTACTCCTACAGTCAGGCAGCATGCGGGAGGGTTCTGCCCTGTCCTCAGCTCTCACAGGGAAGCATGTCTTGAAGCCTGCTGTCAACTAGCTGCATTCCTATGGCAGTGAGAAGGTAGCAGTATTCTGAGTCAGGAGGTTCGAAGATTACGAGTCGACTGCACCTGCGGATACCCTCCAGGTCGGCATTGTTACCCTGCGTCTCAGAAGCCTCTGGCAAACGTCTCTGCTGAAGACCTGCGAAACTCACTCTGCAGGCAGTGTGGAACTGTGACGGACTGAGGCTGAGCTCAACTCTCAGAAGTAAGATGGTTTTGGACAAGGCGTTCAGCTACCCTCTCACGTATGGAACTTAGTATGTAGCACCAGTCTACCACAGGAATTACTAGGAAATCGCTGAACTGAGCTTGGAGGCACTAGTCTTGTGTGCCGGGTGATTCCAATTACCTCTCCCAGCACTTCCGCCAAACAGCGAGCCTAGGCCATTTAGAAGCCAAGGGTACCAGCAGGCTGGCTGTGGAGGTACAGGCCATAAGCTCAACTCTCAGAAGTGTGTATGCATGGGACGCAGATGTCTGCTACACGCTCGTAATGAGATTTGGAACCTAGCTTCACTCTGGTTGAGGAAAGCCTTTGGAAATCGCTGTATTCAACTCAGGTACACGGGAGTTCAGGTCCAGTGCTCACACATGCTTTTCCCGCAACCTCTCCCAGCCACTAACATAAGGATGTTAGCAGCTACTCCTACAGTCAGGTAGCATGCGGGAAGGTTCTGCCCTGTCCTCAGCTCTCACAGGGAAGCATGTCTTGAAGCCAGCTGTCAACTAGCTGCATTCCTATGGCAGTGAGAAGGTAGCAGTATTCTGAGTCAGGAGGTTCCAAGATTACCAGTCGACTGCACCTGGGGATACCCTCCAGGTCTGCATTGTTACCCTGCGTCTCAGAAGCCTCTGGCAAACGTCTCTGCTGAAGACCTGCGAAACTCACTCTGCAGGCAGTGTGGAACTGTGAGGGACTGAGGCTGAGCTCAACTCTCAGAAGTAAGATGGTTTTGGACAAGGCGTTCAGCTACGCTCTCACGTATGGAACTTAGTATTTGCACCAGTCTACCACAGGAATTACTAGGAAATCGCTGAACTGAGCTTGGAGGAACTAGTCTTGTGTGCCGGGTGATTCCAATTACCTCTCCCAGCACTTCCGTCAAACAGCGATCCTAGACCTTTTAGAAGCCAAGGGTACCAGCAGGCTGGATGTGGAGGTACAGGCCATAAGCTCAACTCTCAGAAGTGTGTATGCATGGGAGGCAGATGTCTCCTACCCAGTCGGACATGGGAGTTGGAACCTAGCTACACTGTGATTGAAGAAGGCCATTGGAAATCGCTGTATTCAACTCAGATACACGGGAGTTCAGGCCCAGTGCTCACACATGCTTTTCCCGCAACCTCTCCCAGCCACTAACATTAGGATGTTAGCAGCTACTCCTACAGTCAGGCAGGATGCGGGAGGGTTCTGCCCTGTCCTCAGCTCTCACAGGGAAGCATGTCTTGAAGCCAGCTGTCAACTAGCTGCATTCCAATGCAGTGAGAAGCTAGCAGTACTCTGAGTCAGGAGGTTCCAAGATTACCACTCTACTGCACCTGGAGATACCCTCCAGTTCTGCATTGTTAACTTGTACTCAGAAGCCTCTGGCAATCGTCCTGGTGAAGACGTGTGAAACTCACTCTGCAGGCAGTGTGGAAGTGTGAGGGACTGAGGGTGTGCTCAACTCTCAGAAGTAAGATGCTTTTGGACAAGGCGTTCAGCTACCTTCTCACATATGGAACTTAGTATGTAGCACTTGTCTACCACAAGAATTACTGGGAAATCGTGAATTGAGCTTGGAGGCACTCGTCTTGTGTGCCGGGAGATTCCAATTACCTCTCCCAGCACTTCCGTCAAACAGCCAGCCTATGCCTTTTAGAAGCCAAGGGTACCAGCAGGCTGCCTGTGGAGGTACAGGCCATAAGCTCAACTCTCAGAAGTGTGTATGCATGGGAGGCAGATGTCTGCTACCCGCTCGACATGGGATTTGGAACCTAGCTACACTCTGGTTGAGGAAAGTCGTTGGAAATTGCTGTATTCAACTCAGATACACGGGAGTTCAGGCCCAGTGCTCACACATGCTTTTCCCGCAACCTCTCCCAGCCACTAACATTAGGATATTAGCAGCTACTCCTACAGTCAGGCAGGATGCGGGAGGGTTCTGCCCTGTCCTCAGCTCTCACAGGGAAGCATGTCTTGAAGCCAGCTGTCAACTAGCTGCATTCCTATGGCAGTGAGAAGGTAGCAGTATTCTGAGTCAGGAGGTTCCAAGATTACCAGTCGACTGCACCTGCGGATACCCTCCAGGTCTGCATTGTTACCCTGCGTCTCAGAAGCCTCTGGCAAACGTCTCTGCTGAAGACCTGCGAAACTCACTCTGCAGGCAGTGTGGAACTGTGAGGGACTGAGGCTGAGCTCAACTCTCAGAAGTAAGATGGTTTTGGACAAGGCGTTCAGCTACCCTCTCACGTATGGAACTTAGTATGTAGCACCAGTCTACCACAGGAATTACTAGGAAATCGCTGAACTGAGCTTGGAGGCACTAGTCTTGTGTGCCGGGTGATTCCAATTACCTCTCCCAGCACTTCCGCCAAACAGCGAGCCTAGGCCTTTTAGAAGCCAAGGGTACCAGCAGGCTGGCTGTGGAGGTACAGGCCATAAGCTCAACTCTCAGAAGTGTGTATGCATGGGAGGCAGATGTCTGCTACCCACTCGGACATGGGAGTTGGAACCTAGCTACACTGTGATTGAAGAAGGCCATTGGAAATCGCTGTATTCAACTCAGATACACGGGAGTTCAGGCCCAGTGCTCACACATGCTTTTCTCGCAACCTCTCCCAGCCACTAACATTAGGATGTTAGCAGCTACTCCTACAGTCAGGCAGGATGCGGGAGGGTTCTGCCCTGTCCTCAGCTCTCACAGGGAAGCATGTCTTGAAGCCAGCTGTCAACTAGCTGTATTCCTATGGCAGTGAGAAGGTAGCAGTACTCTGAGTCAGGAGGTTCCAAGATTACCACTCTACTGCACCTGGAGATACCCTCCAGGTCTGCATTGTTAACTTGTACTAAGAAGCCTCTGGCAATCGTCTCTGGTGAAGACGTGTGAAACTCAATCTGCAGGCAGTGTGGAACTGTGAGGGACTGAGGGTGGGCTCAACTCTCAGAAGTAAGATGCTTTTGGACAAGGCGTTCAGCTACCATCTCACATATGGAACTTAGTATGTAGCACCTGTCTACCACAAGAATTACTGGGAAATCGTGAATTGAACTTGGAGGCACTCGTCTTGTGTGCCGGGAGATTCCAATTACCTCTCCCAGCACTTCCGTCAAACAGCGAGCCTAGGCCTTTTAGAAGCCAAGGGTACCAGCAAGCTGGATGTGGAGGTACAGGCCATAAGCTCAACTCTCAGAAGTGTGTATGCATGGGAGGTAGATGTCTGCTACCCGCTCGTACATGGCATTTGGAACCTAGCTACACTCTGGTTGAGGAAAGCCGTTGGAAATCGCTGTATTCAACTCAGATACACGGGAGTTCAGGCCCAGTGCTCACACATGCTTTTCCCGCAACCTCTCCCAGCCACTAACATTAGGATGTTAGCAGCTACTCCTACAGTCAGGCAGCATGCGGGAGGGTTCTTCCCTGTCCTCAGCTCTCACAGGGAAGCATGTCTTGAAGCCAGCTGTCAACTGGCTGCATTCCTATGGCAGTGAGAAGGTAGCAGTATTCTGAGTCAGGAGGTTCCAAGATTACCAGTCGACTGCACCTGGGGATACCCTCCAGGTCTGCATTGTTACCCTGCGTCTCAGAAGCCTCTGGCAAACGTCTCTGCTGAAGAGCTGCGAAACTCACTCTGCAGGCAGTGTGGAACTGTGAGGGACTGAGGCTGAGCTCAACTCTCAGAAGTAAGATGGTTTTGGACAAGGCGTTCAGCTACCCTCTCACGTATGGAACTTAGTATGTAGCACCAGTCTACCACAGGAATTACTAGGAAATCGCTGAACTGAGCTTGGAGGCACTAGTCTTGTGTGCCGGGTGATTCCAATTACCTCTCCCAGCACTTCCGCCAAACAGCGAGCCTAGGCCTTTTAGAAGCCAAGGGTACCAGCAGGCTGGCTGTGGAGGTACAGGCCATAAGCTCAACTCTCAGAAGTGTGTATGCATGGGAGTCAGATGTCTGCTACCCACTCGGACATGGGAGTTGGAACCTAGCTACACTGTGATTGAAGAAGGCCATTGGAAATCGCTGTATTCAACTCAGATACACGGGAGTTCAGGCCCAGTGCTCACACATGCTTTTCTCGCAACCTCTCCCAGCCACTAACATTAGGATGTTAGCAGCTACTCCTACAGTCAGGCAGGATGCGGGAGGGTTCTGCCCTGTCCTCAGCTCTCACAGGGAAGCATGTCTTGAAGCCAGCTGTCAACTAGCTGTATTCCTATGGCAGTGAGAAGGTAGCAGTACTCTGAGTCAGGAGGTTCCAAGATTACCACTCTACTGCACCTGGAGATACCCTCCAGGTCTGCATTGTTAACTTGTACTAAGAAGCCTCTGGCAATCGTCTCTGGTGAAGACGTGTGAAACTCAATCTGCAGGCAGTGTGGAACTGTGAGGGACTGAGGGTGGGCTCAACTCTCAGAAGAAAGATGCTTTTGGACAAGGCGTTCAGCTACCATCTCACATATGGAACTTAGTATGTAGCACCTGTCTACCACAAGAATTACTGGGAAATCGTGAATTGAACTTGGAGGCACTCGTCTTGTGTGCCGGGAGATTCCAATTACCTCTCCCAGCACTTCCGTCAAACAGCGAGCCTAGGCCTTTTAGAAGCCAAGGGTACCAGCAAGCTGGATGTGGAGGTACAGGCCATAAGCTCAACTCTCAGAAGTGTGTATGCATGGGAGGTAGATGTCTGCTACCCGCTCGTACATGGCATTTGGAACCTAGCAACACTCTGGTTGAGGAAAGCCGTTGGAAATCGCTGTATTCAACTCAGATACACGGGAGTTCAGGCCCAGTGCTCACACATGCTTTTCCCGCAACCTCTCCCAGCCACTAACATTAGGATGTTAGCAGCTACTCCTACAGTCAGGCAGCATGCGGGAGGGTTCTTCCCTGTCCTCAGCTCTCACAGGGAAGCATGTCTTGAAGCCAGCTGTCAACTGGCTGCATTCCTATGGCAGTGAGAAGGTAGCAGTATTCTGAGTCAGGAGGTTCCAAGATTACCAGTCGACTGGACCTGGGGATACCCTCCATGTCTGCATTGTTACCCTGCGTCTCAGAAGCCTCTGGCAAACGTCTCTGCTGAAGACCTGCGAAACTCACTCTGCAGGCAGTGTGGAACTGTGAGGGACTGAGGCTGAGCTCAACTCTCAGAAGTAAGATGGTTTTGGACAAGGCGTTCAGCTACCCTCTCACGTATGGAACTTAGTATGTAGCACCAGTCTACCACAGGAATTACTAGGAAATCGCTGAACTGAGCTTGGAGGCACTAGTCTTGTGTGCCGGGTGATTCCAATTACCTCTCCCAGCACTTCCGTCAAACAGCGAGCCTAGGCCTTTTAGAAGCCAAGGGTACCAGCAAGCTGGATGTGGAGGTACAGGCCATAAGCTCAACTCTCAGAAGTGTGTATGCATGGGAGGCAGATGTCTGCTACCCACTCGGACATGGGAGTTGGAACCTAGCTACACTGTGATTGAAGAAGGCCATTGGAAATCGCTGTATTCAACTCAGATACACGGGAGTTCAGGCCCAGTGCTCACACATGCTTTTCCCGCAACCTCTCCCAGCCACTAACATTAGGATGTTAGCAGCTACTCCTACAGTCAGGCAGGATGCGGGAGGGTTCTTCCCTGTCCTCAGCTCTCACAGGGAAGCATGTCTTGAAGCCAGCTGTCAACTAGCTGCATTCCTATGGCAGTGAGAAGGTTGCAGTACTCTGTGTCAGGAGGTTCCAAGATTACCACTCTACTGCACCTGGAGATACCCTCCAGGTCTGCATTGTTAACTTGTACTCAGAAGCCTCTGGCAATCGTCCTGGTGAAGACGTGTGAAACTTACTCTGCAGGCAGTGTGGAAGTGTGAGGGACTGAGGGTGTGCTCAACTCTCAGAAGAAAGATGCTTTTGGACAAGGCGTTCAGCTACCTTCTCACATATGGAACTTAGTATGTAGCACCTGTCTACCACAAGAATTACTGGGAAATCGTGAATTAAGATTGGAGGCACTCGTCTTGTGTGCCGGGAGATTCCAATTACCTCTCCCAGCACTTCCGTCAAACAGCGAGCCTAGGCCTTTTAGAAGCCAAGGGTACCAGCAGGCTGGCTGTGGAGGTACAGGCCATAAGCTCAACTCTCAGAAGTGTGTATGCATGGGACTCAGATGTCTGCTACCCGCTCGTACATGGGATTTGGAACCTAGCTACACTCTGGTTGAGGAAAGCCGTTGGAAATCGCTGTATTCAACTCAGATACACGGGAGTTCAGGCCCAGTGCTCACACATGCTTTTCCCGCAACCTCTCCCAGCCACTAACATAAGGATGTTAGCAGCTATTCCTACAGTCAGGCAGCATGCGGGAGGGTTCTGCCCTGTCCTCAGCTCTCACAGGGAAGCATGTCTTGAAGCCAGCTGTCAACTAGCTGCATTCCTATGGCAGTGAGAAGGTAGCAGTACTCTGAGTCAGGAGGTTCCAAGATTACCACTCTACTGCACCTGGAGATACCCTCCAGGTCTGCATTGTTAACTTGTACTCAGAACCCTCTGGCAATCCTCCTGGTGAAGACGTGTGAAACTCACTCTGCAGGCAGTGTGGAAGTGTGAGGGACTGAGGGTGTGCTCAACTCTCAGAAGAAAGATGCTTTTGGACAAGGCGTTCAGCTACCTTCTCACATATGGAACTTAGTATGTAGCACCTGTCTACCACAAGAATAACTGGGAAATCGTGAATTAAGATTGGAGGCACTCGTCTTGTGTGCCAGGAGATTCCAATTACCTCTCCCAGCACTTCCGTCAAACAGCGAGCCTAGGCCTTTTAGAAGCCAAGGGTACCAGCAGGCTGGCTGTGGAGGTACAGGCCATAAGCTCAACTCTCAGAAGTGTGTATGCATGGGAGGCAGATGTCTGCTACCCGCTCGTACATGGGATTTGGAACCTAGCTACACTCTGGTTGAGGAAAGCCGTTGGAAATCGCTGTATTCAACTCAGATACACGGGAATTCAGGCCCAGTGCTCACACATGCTTTTCCCGCAACCTCTCCCAGCCACTAACATAAGGATGTTAGCAGCTACTCCTACAGTCAGGCAGCATGCGGGAGGGTTCTGCCCTGTCCTCAGCTCTCACAGGGAAGCATGTCTTGAAGCCAGCTGTCAACTAGCTGCATTCCTATGGCAGTGAGAAGGTAGCAGTATTCTGAGTCAGGAGGTTCCAAGATTACCAGTCGACTGCACCTGGGGATACCCTCCAGGTCTGCATTGTTACCCTGCGTCTCAGAAGCCTCTGGCAAACGTCTCTGCTGAAGACCTGCGAAACTCACTCTGCAGGCAGTGTGGAACTGTGAGGGACTGAGGCTGAGCTCAACTCTCAGAAGTAAGATGGTTTTGGACAAGGCGTTCAGCTACCCTCTCACGTATGGAACTTAGTATGTAGCACCAGTCTACCACAGGAATTACTAGGAAATCGCTGAACTGAGCTTGGAGGCACTAGTCTTGTGTGCCGGGTGATTCCAATTACCTCTCCCAGCACTTCCGCCAAACAGCGAGCCTAGGCCTTTTAGAAGCCAAGGGTACCAGCAGGCTGGCTGTGGATGTACAGGCCATAAGCTCAACTCTCAGAAGTGTGTATGCATGGGAGGCAGATGTCTGCTACCCGCTCGTACATGGGATTTGGAACCCAGCTACACTCTGGTTGAGGAAAGCCGTTGGAAATCGCTGTATTCAACTCAGGTACACGGGAGTTCAGGCCCAGTGCTCACACATGCTTTTCCCGCAACCTCTCCCAGCCACTAACATAAGGATGTTAGCAGCTACTCCTACAGTCAGGCAGCATGCGGGAGGGTTCTGCCCTGTCCTCAGCTCTCACAGGGAAGCATGTCTTGAAGCCAGCTGTCAACTAGCTGCATTTCTATGGCAGTGAGAAGGTTGCAGTATTCTGAGTCAGGAGGTTCCAAGATTACCAGTCGACGGCACTTGGGGATACCCTCCAGGTCTGCATTGTTACCCTGCGTCTCAGAAGCCTCTGGCAAACGTCTCTGCTGAAGACCTGCGAAACTCACTCTGCAGGCAGTGTGGAACTGTGAGGGACTGAGGCGGAGCTCAACTCTCAGAAGTAAGATGGTTTTGGACAAGGCGTTCAGCTACCCTCTCACGTATGGAACTTAGTATGTAGCACCAGTCTACCACAGGAATTACTAGGAAATCGCTGAACTGAGCTTGGAGGCACTAGTCTTGTGTGCCGGGTGATTCCAATTACCTCTCCCAGCACTTCCGTCAAACAGCGAGCCTAGGCCTTTTAGAAGCCAAGGGTACCAGCAGGCTGGATGTGGAGGTACAGGCCATAAGCTCAACTCAGAAGTGTGTATGCATGGGAGGCAGATGTCTGCTACCCGCTCGTACATGGGATTTGGAAACTAGCTACACACTGGTTGAGGAAAGCCGTTGGAAATCGCTGTATTCAACTCAGGTACACGGGAGTTCAGGCCCAGTGCTCACAAATGCTTTTCCCGCAACCTCTTCCAGCCACTAACATAAGGATGTTAGCAGCTACTCCTACAGTCAGGCAGCATGCGGGAGGGTTCTGCCCTGTCCTCAGCTCTCACAGGGAAGCATGTCTTGAAGCCAGCTGTCAACTAGCTGCATTCCTATGGCAGTGAGAAGGTAGCAGTATTCTGAGTCAGGAGGTTCCAAGATTACCAGTCGACTGCACCTGGGGATACCCTCCAGGTCTGCATTGTTACCCTGCGTCTCAGAAGCCTCTGGCAAACGTCTCTGCTGAAGACCTGCGAAACTCACTCTGCAGGCAGTGTGGAACTGTGAGGGACTGAGGCTGAGCTCAACTCTCAGAAGTAAGATGGTTTTGGACAAGGCGTTCAGCTACCCTCTCACGTATGGAACTTAGTATGTAGCACCAGTCTACCACAGGAATTACTGGGAAATCGCTGAACTGAGCTTGGAGGCACTCTCTTGGGTGCCGGGAGATTCCAATTACCTCTCCCAGCACTTCTGTCAAACAGCGAGCCTAGGCGTTTTAGAAGCCAAGGGTACCAGCAGGCTGGCTGTGGAGGTACAGGCCATAAGCTCAACTCTCAGAAGTGTGTATGCATGGGAGGCAGATGTCTGCTACCCGCTCGTACATGGGATTTGGAACCTAGCTACACTCTGGTTGAGGAAAGCCGTTGGAAATCGCTGTATTCAACTCAGATACACGGGAGTTCAGGCCCAGTGCTCACACATGCTTTTCCCGCAACCTCTCCCAGCCACTAACATAAGGATGTTAGCAGCTACTCCTACAGTCAGGCAGCATGCGGGAGGGTTCTGCCCTGTCCTCAGCTCTCACAGGGAAGCATGTCTTGAAGCCAGCTGTCAACTAGCTGCATTCCTATGGCAGTGAGAAGGTAGCAGTATTCTGAGTCAGGAGGTTCCAAGATTACCAGTCGACTGCACCTGGGGATACCCTCCAGGTCTGCATTGTTACCCTGCGTCTCAGAAGCCTCTGGCAAACGTCTCTGCTGAAGACCTGCGAAACTCACTCTGCAGGCAGTGTCGAACTGTGAGGGACGGAGGCTGAGCTCAACTCTCAGAAGTAAGATGGTTTTGGACAAGGCGTTCAGCTACCCTCTCACGTATGGAACATAGTATGTAGCACCAGTCTGCCACAGGAATTACTAGGAAATCGCTGAACTGAGCTTGGAGGCACTAGTCTTGTGTGCCGGGTGATTCCAATTACCTCTCCCAGCACTTCCCCCAAACAGTGAGCCTAGGCCTTTTAGAAGCCAAGGGTACCAGCAGGCTGGATGTGGAGGTACAGGCCATAAGCTCAACTCTCAGAAGTGTGTATGCTCGGGAGGTAGATATCTGCTACCCGCTCGAACATGGGATTTGGAACCTAGCTACACTCTGGTTGAGGAAAGCCGTTGGAAATCGCTGTATTCAACTCAGATACACGGGAGTTCAGACACAGTGCTCACACATGCTTTTCCCGCAACCTCTCCCAGCCACTAACATAAGGATGTTAGCAGCTACTCCTACAGTCAGGCAGCATGCGGGAGGCTTCTGCCCTGTCCTCAGCTCTCACAGGGAAGCATGTCTTGAAGCCAGCTGTCAACTAGCTGCATTCCTATGGCAGTGAGAAGGTAGCAGTATTCTGAGTCAGGAGGTTCCAAGATTACCAGTCGACTGCACCTGGGGATACCCTCCAGGTCTGCATTGTTACCCTGCGTCTCAGAAGCCTCTGGCAAACGTCTCTGCTGAAGACCTGCGAAACTCACTCTGCAGGCAGTGTGGAACTGTGAGGGACTGAGGCTGAGCTCAACTCTCAGAAGTAAGATGGTTTTGGACAAGGCGTTCAGCTACCCTCTCACGTATGGAACTTAGTATGTAGCACCAGTCTACCACAGGAATTACTAGGAAATCGCTGAACTGAGCTTGGAGGCACTAGTCTTGTGTGCCGGGTGATTCCAATTACCTCTCCCAGCACTTCCGCCAAACAGCGAGCCTAGGCCTTTTAGAAGCCAAGGGTACCAGCAGGCTGGATGTGGAGGTACAGGCCATAAGCTAAACTCTCAGAAGTGTGTATGCATGGGAGGCAGATGTCTGCTACCCACTCGGACATGGGAGTTGGAACCTAGCTACACTGTGATTGAAGAAGGCCATTGGAAATCGCTGTATTCAACTCAGATACACGGGAGTTCAGGCCCAGTGCTCACACATGCTTTTCCCGCAACCTCTCCCAGCCACTAATATTAGGATGTTAGCAGCTACTCCTACAGTCAGGCAGGATGCGGGAGGGTTCTGCCCTGTCCTCAGCTCTCACAGGGAAGCATGTCTTGAAGCCAGCTGTCAACTAGCTGCATTCCTATGGCAGTGAGAAGGTAGCAGTACTCTGAGTCAGGAGGTTCCAAGATTACCACTCTACTGCACCTGGAGATACCCTCTAGGTCTACATTGTTAACTTGTACTCAGAAGCCTCTGGCAATCCTCCTGGTGAAGACGTGTGAAACTCACTCTGCAGGCAGTGTGGAAGTGTGAGGGACTGAGGGTGTGCTCAACTCTCAGAAGTAAGATGCTTTTGGACAAGGCGTTCAACTACCTTCTCACATATGGAACTTAGTATGTAGCACCTGTCTACCACAGAATTACTGGGAAATCGTGAATTGAGCTTGGAGGCACTCTCTTGGGTGCCGGGAGATTCCAATTACCTCTCCCAGCACTTCTGTCAAACAGCGAGCCTAGGCGTTTTAGAAGCCAAGGGTACCAGCAGGCTGGCTGTGGAGGTACAGGCCATAAGCTCAACTCTCAGAAGTGTGTATGCATGGGAGGCAGATGTCTGCTACCCGCTCGTACATGGGATTTGGAACCTAGCTACACTCTGGTTGAGGAAAGCCGTTGGAAATCGCTGTATTCAACTCAGATACACGGGAGTTCAGGCCCAGTGCTCACACATGCTTTTCCCGCAACCTCTCCCAGCCACTAACATAAGGATGTTAGCAGCTACTCCTACAGTCAGGCAGCATGCGGGAGGGTTCTGCCCTGTCCTCAGCTCTCACAGGGAAGCATGTCTTGAAGCCAGCTGTCAACTAGCTGCATTCCTATGGCAGTGAGAAGGTAGCAGTATTCTGAGTCAGGAGGTTCCAAGATTACCAGTCGACTGCACCTGGGGATACCCTCCAGGTCTGCATTGTTACCCTGCATCTCAGAAGCCTCTGGCAAACGTCTCTGCTGAAGACCTGCGAAACTCACTCTGCAGGCAGTGTCGAACTGTGAGGGACGGAGGCTGAGCTCAACTCTCAGAAGTAAGATGGTTTTGGACAAGGCGTTCAGCTACCCTCTCACGTATGGAACATAGTATGTAGCACCAGTCTGCCACAGGAATTACTAGGAAATCGCTGAACTGAGCTTGGAGGCACTAGTCTTGTGTGCCGGGTGATTCCAATTACCTCTCCCAGCACTTCCCCCAAACAGTGAGCCTAGGCCTTTTAGAAGCCAAGGGTACCAGCAGGCTGGATGTGGAGGTACAGGCCATAAGCTCAACTCTCAGAAGTGTGTATGCTCGGGAGGTAGATATCTGCTACCCGCTCGAACATGGGATTTGGAACCTAGCTACACTCTGGTTGAGGAAAGCCGTTGGAAATCGCTGTATTCAACTCAGATAAACGGGAGTTCAGACACAGTGCTCACACATGCTTTTCCCGCAACCTCTCCCAGCCACTAACATAAGGATGTTAGCAGCTACTCCTACAGTCAGGCAGCATGCGGGAGGCTTCTGCCCTGTCCTCAGCTCTCACAGGGAAGCATGTCTTGAAGCCAGCTGTCAACTAGCTGCATTCCTATGGCAGTGAGAAGGTAGCAGTATTCTGAGTCAGGAGGTTCCAAGATTACCAGTCGACTGCACCTGGGGATACCCTCCAGGTCTGCATTGTTACCCTGCGTCTCAGAAGCCTCTGGCAAACGTCTCTGCTGAAGACCTGCGAAACTCACTCTGTAGGCAGTGTGGAACTGTGAGGGACTGAGGCTGAGCTCAACTCTCAGAAGTAAGATGGTTTTGGACAAGGCGTTCAGCTACCCTCTCACGTATGGAACTTAGTATGTAGCACCAGTCTACCACAGGAATTACTAGGAAATCGCTGAACTGAGCTTGGAGGCACTAGTCTTGTGTGCCGGGTGATTCCAATTACCTCTCCCAGCACTTCCGCCAAACAGCGAGCCTAGGCCTTTTAGAAGCCAAGGGTACCAGCAGGCTGGATGTGGAGGTACAGGCCATAAGCTAAACTCTCAGAAGTGTGTATGCATGGGAGGCAGATGTCTGCTACCCACTCGGACATGGGAGTTGGAACCTAGCTACACTGTGATTGAAGAAGGCCATTGGAAATCGCTGTATTCAACTCAGATACACGGGAGTTCAGGCCCAGTGCTCACACATGCTTTTCCCGCAACCTCTCCCAGCCACTAACATTAGGATGTTAGCAGCTACTCCTACAGTCAGGCAGGATGCGGGAGGGTTCTTCCCTGTCCTCAGCTCTCACAGGGAAGCATGTCTTGAAGCCAGCTGTCAACTAGCTACATTTCTATGGCAGTGAGAAGGTAGCAGTACTCTGAGTCAGGAGGTTCCAAGATTACCACTCTACTGCACCTGCAGATACCCTCCAGGTCTGCATTGTTAACTTGTACTCAGAAGCCTCTGGCAATCGTCCTGGTGAAGACGTGTGAAACTCACTCTGCAGGCAGTGTGGAAGTGTGAGGGACTGAGGGTGTGCTCAACTCTCAGAAGTAAGATGCTTTTGGACAAGGCGTTCAGCTACCTTCTCACATATGGAACTTAGTATGTAGCACCTGTCTACCACAAGAATTACTGGGAAATCGTGAATTGAGCTTGGAGGCACTCGTCTTGTGTGCCAGGAGATTCCAATTACCTCTCCCAGCACTTCCGTCAAATAGCGAGCCTAGGCCTTTTAGAAGCCAAGGGTACCAGCAGGCTGGCTGTGGAGGTACAGGCCATAAGCTCAACTCTCAGAAGTGTGTATGCATGGGAGGCAGATGTCTGCTACCCGCTCGTACATGGGATTTGGAAACTAGCTACACTCTGGTTGAGGAAAGCCGTTGGAAATCGCTGTATTCAACTCAGATACACGGGAGTTCAGGCCCAGTGCTCACACATGCTTTTCCCGCAACCTCTCCCAGCCACTAACATTAGGATGTTAGCAGCTACTCCTACAGTCAGGCAGCATGCGGGAGGGTTCTGCCCTGTCCTCAGCTCAATCAGGGAAGCATGTCTTGAAGCCAGCTTGTTGTCAAATAGCTGCATTCCTATGGCAGTGAGAAGGTAGCAGTATTCTGAGTCAGGAGGTTCCAAGATTACCAGTCGACTGCACCTGGGGATACCCTCCAGGTCTGCATTGTTACCCTGCGTCTCAGAAGCCTCTGGCAAACGTCTCTGCTGAAGACCTGCGAAACTCACTCTGCAGGCAGTGTGGAACTGTGAGGGACTGAGGCTGAGCTCAACTCTCAGAAGTAAGATGGTTTTGGACAAGGCGTTCAGCTACCCTCTCACGTATGGAACTTAGTATGTAGCACCAGTCTACCACAGGAATTACTAGGAAATCGCTGAACTGAGCTTGGAGGCACTAGTCTTGTGTGCCGGGTGATTCCAATTACCTCTCCCAGCACTTCCGTCAAACAGCGAGCCTAGGCCTTTTAGAAGCCAAGGGTACCAGCAGGCTGGATGTGGAGGTACACGCCATAAGCTCAACTCTCAGAAGTGTGTATGCATGGGAGGCAGATGTCTGCTACCCACTCGGACATGGGAGTTGGAACCTAGCTACACTGTGATTGAAGAAGTCCATTGGAAATCGCTGTATTCAACTCAGATACACGGGAGTTCAGGCCCAGTGCTCACACATGCTTTTCCCGCAACCTCTCCCAGCCACTAACATAAGGATGTTAGCAGCTACTCCTATAGTCAGGCAGGATGCGGGAGGGTTCTGCCCTGTCCTCAGCTCTCACAGGGAAGCATGTCTTGAAGCCAGCTGTCAACTAGCTGCATTCCTATGGCAGTGAGAATGTAGCAGTACTCTGAGTCAGGAGGTTCCAAGATTACCACTCTACTGCACCTGGAGATACCTCCAGGTCTGCATTGTTAACTTGTACTCAGAAGCCTCTGGCAATCGTCTCTGGTGAAGACGTGTGAAACTCACTCTGCAGGCAGTGTGGAAGTGTGAGGGACTGAGGGTGTGCTCAACTCTCCGAAGTAAGATGCTTTTGGACAAGGCGTTCAGCTACCTTCTCACATATGGAACTTAGTATGTAGCACCTGTCTACCACAAGAATTACTGGGAAATCGTGAATTGAGCTTGGAGGCACTCGTCTTGTGTGCCGGGAGATTCCAATTACCTCTCCCAGCACTTCCGTCAAACAGCGAGCCTAGGCCTTTTAGAAGCCAAGGGTACCAGCAGGCTGGCTGTGGAGGTACAGGCCATAAGCTCAACTCTCAGAAGTGTGTATGCATGGGAGGCAGATGTCTGCTACCCGCTCGTACATGGGATTTGGAACCTAGCTACACTCTGCTTGAGGAAAGCCGTTGGAAATCGCTGTATTCAACTCAGATACACGGGAGTTCAGGCCCAGTGCTCACACATGCTTTTCCCGCAACCTCTCCCAGCCACTAACATAAGGACGTTAGCAGCTACTCCTACAGTCAGGCAGCATGCGGGAGGGTTCTGCCCTGTCGTCAGCTCTCACAGGGAAGCATGTCTTGAAGCCAGCTGTCAACTAGCTGCATTCCTATGGCAGTGAGAAGGTAGCAGTATTCTGAGTCAGGAGGTTCCAAGATTACCAGTCGACTGCACCTGGGGATACCCTCCAGGTCTGCATTGTTACCCTGCGTCTCAGAAGCCTCTGGCAAACGTCTCTGCTGAAGACCTGCGAAACTCACTCTGCCGGCAGTGTGGAACTGTGAGGGACTGAGGCTGAGCTCAACTCTCAGAAGTAAGATGGTTTTGGACAAGGCGTTCAGCTACCCTCTCACGTATGGAACTTAGAATGTAGCACCAGTCTACCACAGGAATTACTAGGAAATCGCTGAACTGAGCTTGGAGGCACTAGTCTTGTGTGCCGGGTGATTCCAATTACCTCTCCCAGCACTTCCGTCAAACAGCGAGCCTAGGCCTTTTAGAAGCCAAGGGTACCAGCAGGCTGGCTGTGGAGGTACAGGCCATAAGCTCAACTCTCAGAAGTGTGTATGCATGGAGGCAGATATCTGCTACCCGCTCGTACATGGGATTTGGTACCTTGCTACACTCTGGTTGAGGAAAGCCGTTGGAAATCGCTGTATTCAACTCAGATACACGGGAGTTCAGGCCCAGTGCTCACACATGCTTTTCCCGCAACCTCTCCCAGCCACTAACATTAGGATGTTAGCAGCTACTCCTACATTCAGGCAGGATGCGGGAGGGTTCTTCCCTCTCCTCAGCTCTCACAGGGAAGCATGTCTCGAAGCCAGCTGTCAACTAGCTACATTTCTATGGCAGTGAGAAGGTAGCAGTACTCTGAGTCAGGAGGTTCCAAGATTACCACTCTACTGCACCTGCAGATACCCTCCAGGTCTGCATTGTTAACTTGTACTCAGAAGCCTCTGGCAATCGTCCTGGTGAAGACGTGTGAAACTCACTCTGCAGGCAGTGTGGAAGTGTGAGGGACTGAGGGTGTGCTCAACTCTCAGAAGTAAGATGCTTTTGGACAAGGCGTTCAGCTACCTTCTCACATATGGAACTTAGTATGTAGCACCTGTCTACCACAAGAATTACTGGGAAATCGTGAATTGAGCTTGGAGGCACTCGTCTTGTGTGCCAGGAGATTCCAATTACCTCTCCCAGCACTTCCGTCAAACAGCGAGCCTAGGCCTTTTACAAGCCAAGGGTACCAGCAGGCTGGATGTGGAGGTACAGGCCATAAGCTCAACTCTCAGAAGTGTGTATGCATGGGAGGCAGATGTCTGCTACCCGCTCGTACATGGGATTTGGAACCTAGCTACACTCTGGTTGAGGAAAGCCGTTGGAAATCGCTGTATTCAACTCAGATACACGGGAGTTCAGGCCCAGTGCTCACACATGCTTTTCCCGCAACCTCTCCCAGCCACTAACATTAGGATGTTAGCAGCTACTCCTACAGTCAGGCAGCATGCGGGAGGGTTCTGCCCTGTCCTCAGCTCTCTCAGGGAAGCATGTCTTGAAGCCAGCTGTCAACTAGCTGCATTCCTATATCAGTGAGAAGGTAGCAGTATTCTGAGTCAGGAGGTTCCAAGATTACCAGTCGACTGCACCTGGGGATACCCTCCAGGTCTGCATTGTTACCCTGCGTCTCAGAAGCCTCTGGCAAACGTCTCTGCTGAAGACCTGCGAAACTCACTCTGCAGGCAGTGTG
The DNA here is from genome assembly GCF_053574225.1 of Canis aureus. NCBI lineage: Eukaryota > Metazoa > Chordata > Mammalia > Carnivora > Canidae > Canis > Canis aureus. The sequence continues at coordinate 4,337,394 of NC_135623.1, read as the reverse complement.
GAACTGTGAGGGACTGAGGCTGAGCTCAACTCTCAGAAGTAAGATGGTTTTGGACAAGGCGTTCAGCTACCCTCTCACGTATGGAACTTAGTATGTAGCACCAGTCTACCACAGGAATTACTAGGAAATCGCTGAACTGAGCTTGGAGGCACTAGTCTTGTGTGCCGGGTGATTCCAATTACCTCTCCCAGCACTTCCGTCAAACAGCGAGCCTAGGCCTTTTAGAAGCCTAGGGTACCAGCAGGCTGGATGTGGAGGTACACGCCATAAGCTCAACTCTCAGAAGTGTGTATGCATGGGAGGCAGATGTCTGCTACCCACTCGGACATGGGAGTTGGAACCTAGCTACACTGTGATTGAAGAAGGCCATTGGAAATCGCTGTATTCAACTCAGATACACGGGAGTTCAGGCCCAGTGCTCACACATGCTTTTCCCGCAACCTCTCCCAGCCACTAACATAAGGATGTTAGCAGCTACTCCTATAGTCAGGCAGGATGCGGGAGGGTTCTGCCCTGTCCTCAGCTCTCACAGGGAAGCATGTCTTGAAGCCAGCTGTCAACTAGCTGCATTCCTAAGGCAGTGAGAAGGTAGCAGTATTCTGAGTCAGGAGGTTCCAAGATTAACAGTCGACTGCACCTGTGGATACCCTCCAGGTCTGCATTGTTACCCTGCGTCTCAGAAGCCTCTGGCAAACGTCTCTGCTGAAGACCTGCGAAACTCACTCTGCAGGCAGTGTGGAACTGTGAGGACTGAGGCTGAGCTCAACTCTCAGAAGTAAGATGGTTTTGGACAAGGCGTTCAGCTACCCTCTCACGTATGGAACTTAGTATGCAGCACCAGTCTACCACAGGAATTACTAGGAAATCGCTGAACTGAGCTTGGAGGCACTAGTCTTGTGTGCCGGGTGATTCCAATTACCTCTCCCAGCACTTCCGTCAAACAGCGAGCCTAGGCCTTTTAGAAGCCAAGGGTACCAGCAGGCTGGCTGTGGAGGTACAGGCCATAAGCTCAACTCTCAGAAGTGTGTATGCATGGAGGCAGATATCTGCTACCCGCTCGTACATGGGATTTGGTACCTACCTACACTCTGGTTGAGGAAAGCCGTTGGAAATCGCTGTATTCAACTCAGATACACGGGAGTTTAGGCCCAGTGCTCACACATGCTTTTCACGCAAACTCTCCCAGCCACTAACATAAGGATGTTAGCAGCTACTCCTACAGTCAGGCAGCATGCGGGAGGGTTCTTCCCTGTCCTCAGCTCTCACAGGGAATCATGTCTTGAAGCCAGCTGTCAACTAGCTGCATTCCTATGGCAGTGAGAAGGTAGCAGTATTCTGACTCAGGAGGTTCCAAGATTACCAGTCGACTGCACCTGGGGATACCCTCCAGGTCTGCATTGTTACCCTGCGTCTCAGAAGCCTCTGGCAAACGTCTCTGCTGAAGACCTGCGAAACTCACTCTGCAGGCAGTGTGGAACTGTGAGGGACTGAGGCTGAGCTCAACTCTCAGAAGTAAGATGGTTTTGGACAAGGCGTTCAGCTACCCTCTCACGTATGGAACTTAGTATGTAGCACCAGTCTACCACAGGAATTACTAGGAAATCGCTGAACTGAGCTTGGAGGCACTAGTCTTGTGTGCCGGGTGATTCCAATTACCTCTCCCAGCACTTCCGTCAAACAGCGAGCCTAGGCCTTTTAGAAGCCAAGGGTACCAGCAGGCTGGATGTGGAGGTACAGGCCATAAGCTCAACTCTCAGAAGTGTGTATGCATGGGAGGCAGATGTCTGCTACCCGCTCGTACATGGGATTTGGAAACTAGCTACACTCTGGTTGAGGAAAGCCGTTGGAAATCGCTGTATTCAACTCAGGTACACGGGAGTTCAGGCCCAGTGCTCACACATGCTTTTCCCGCAACCTCTCCCAGCCACTAACATTAGGATGTTAGCAGCTACTCCTACAGTCAGGCAGCATGCGGGAGGGTTCTGCCCTGTCCTCAGCTCTCTCAGGGAAGCATGTCTTGAAGCCAGCTAGCTGTCAACTAGCTGCATTCCTATGGCAGTGAGAAGGTAGCAGTATTCTGAGTCAGGAGGTTCCAAGATTACCAGTCGACTACACCTGTGGATACCCTCCAGGTCTGCATTGTTACCCTGCGTCTCAGAAGCCTCTGGCAAACGTCTCTGCTGAAGACCTGCGAAACTCACTCTGCAGGCAGTGTGGAACTGTGAGGGACTGAGGCTGAGCTCAACTCTCAGAAGTAAGATGGTTTTGGACAAGGCGTTCAGCTACACTCTCACGTATGGAACTTAGTATGTAGCACCAGTCTACCACAGGAATTACTAGGAAATCGCTGAACTGAGCTTGGAGGCACTAGTCTTGTGTGCCGGGTGATTACAATTACCTCTCCCAGCACTTCCGTCAAACAGCGAGCCTAGGCCTTTTAGAAGCCAAGGGTACCAGCAGGCTGGATGTGGAGGTACAGGCCATAAGCTCAACTCTCAGAAGTGTATATGCATGGGAGGGAGATGTCTGCTACCCACTCGAACATGGGAGTTGGAACCTAGCTACACTGTGATTGAAGAAGGCCATTGGAAATCGCTGTATTCAACTCAGATACACGGGAGTTCAGGCCCAGTGCTCACACATGCTTTTCCCGCAACCTCTCCCAGCCACTAACATTAGGATGTTAGCAGCTACTCCTACAGTCAGGCAGGATGCGGGAGGGTTCTGCCCTGTCCTCAGCTCTCACAGGGAAGCACGTCTTGAAGCCAGCTGTCAACTAGCTGCATTCCTATGGCAGTGAGAAGGTAGCAGTACTCTGAGTCAGGAGGTTCCAAGATTACCACTCTACTGCACCTGGAGATACCCTCCAGGTCTGCATTGTTAACTTGTACTTAGAAGCCTCTGGCAATCGTCTCTGGTGAAGACGTGTGAAACTCACTCTGCAGGCACTGTTCAACTGTGAGGTACTGAGGGTGGGCTCAACTCTCAGAAGTAAGATGCTTTTGGACAAGGCGTTCAGCTACCTTCTCACATATGGAACTTAGTATGTAGCACCTGTCTACCACAAGAATTACTAGGAAATCGTGAATTGAGCTTGGAGGCACTCGTCTTGTGTGCCGGGAGATTCCAATTACCTCTCCCAGCACTTCCGTCAAACAGCGAGCTTAGGCCTTTTAGAAACCAAGGGTACCAGCAGGCTGGATGTGGAGGTAAAGGCCATAAGCTCAACTCTCAGAAGTGTGTATGCATGGGAGGCAGATGTCTGCTACCCGCTCGTACATGGGATTTGGAACCTAGCTACACTCTGGTTGAGGAAAGCCGTTGGAAATCGCTGTATTCAACTCAGATACACGGGAGTTCAGGCCCAGTGCTCACACATGCTTTTCCCGCAACCTCTCCCAGCCACTAACATAAGGATGTTAGCAGTTACTCCTACAGTCAGGCAGCATGCGGGAGGGTTCTGCCCTGTCCTCAGCTCTCACAGGGAAGCATGTCTTGAAGCCAGCTGTCAACTAGCTGCATTCCCTTGGCAGTGAGAAGGTAGCAGTATTCTGAGTCAGGAGGTTCCAAGATTACCAGTCGACTGCACCTGGGGATACCCTCCAGGTCTGCATTGTTACCCTGCGTCTCAGTAGCCTCTGGCAAACGTCTCTGCTGAAGACCTGCGAAACTCACTCTGCAGTCAGTGTCGAACTGTGAGGGACTGAGGCTGAGCTCAACTCTCAGAAGTAAGATGGTTTTGGACAAGGCGTTCAGCTACCCTCTCACGTATGGAACTTAGTATGTAGCACCAGTCTACCACAGGAATTACTAGGAAATCGCTGAACTGAGCTTGGAGGCACTAGTCTTGTGTGCCGGGTGATTCCAATTACCTCTCCCAGCACTTCCGTCAAACATCGAGCCTAGGCCTTTTAGACGCCAAGGGTACCAGCAGGCTGGATGTGGAGGTAAAGGCCATAAGCTCAACTCTCAGAAGTGTGTATGCATGGGAGGCAGATGTCTGCTACCCGCTCGTACATGGGATTTGGAACCTAGCTACACTCTGGTTGAGGAAAGTCGTTGGAAATCGCTGTATTCAACTCAGATACACGGGAGTTCAGGCCCAGTGCTCACACATGCTTTTCCCACAACCTCTCCCAGCCACTAACATAAGGATGTTAGCAGCTACTCCTACAGTCAGGCAGCATGCGGGAGGGTTCTGCGCTGTCCTCAGCTCTCACAGGGAAGCATGTCTTGAAGCCAGCTGTCAACTAGCTTCATTCCTATGGCAGTGAGAAGGTAGCAGTATTCTGAGTCAGGAGGTTCCAAGATTACCAGTCGACTGCACCTGGGGATACCCTCCAGGTCTGCATTGTTACCCTGCGTCTCAGAAGCCTCTGGCAAACGTCTCTGCTGAAGACCTGCGAAACTCACTCTCCAGGCAGTGTGGAAGTGTGAGGGACTGAGGCTGAGCTCAACTCTCAGAAGTAAGATGGTTTTGGACAAGGCGTTCAGCTACCCTCTCACGTATGGAACTTAGTATGTAGCACCAGTCTACCACAGGAATTACTAGGAAATCGCTGAACTGAGCTTGGAGGCACTAGTCTTGTGTGCCGGGTGATTCCAATTACCTCTCCCAGCACTTCCGCCAAACAGCGAGCCTAGGCCTTTTAGAAGCCAAGGGTACCAGCAGGCTGGCTGTGGAGGTACAGGCCATAAGCTCAACTCTCAGAAGTGTGTATGCATGGGACGCAGATGTCTGCTACCCGCTCGTACATGAGATTTGGAACCTAGCTACACTCTGGTTGAGGAAAGCCTTTGGAAATCGCTGTATTCAACTCAGGTACACGGGAGTTCAGGCCCAGTGCTCACACATGCTTTTCCCGCAACCTCTCCCAGCCACTAACATAAGGATGTTAGCAGCTACTCCTACAGTCAGGCAGCATGCGGGAGGGTTCTGCCCTGTCCTCAGCTCTCACAGGGAAGCATGTCTTGAAGCCAGCTGTCAACTAGCTGCATTCCTATGGCAGTGAGAAGGTAGCAGTATTCTGAGTCAGGAGGTTCCAAGATTACCAGTCGACTGCACCTGGGGATACCCTCCAGGTCTGCATTGTTACCCTGCGTCTCAGAAGCCTCTGGCAAACGTCTCTGCTGAAGACCTGCGAAACTCACTCTGCAGGCAGTGTCGAACTGTGAGGGACTGAGGCTGAGCTCAATTCTCCGAAGTAAGATGATTTTGGACAAGGCGTTCAGCTACCCTCTCACGTATGGAACTTAGTATGTAGCACCAGTCTACCACAGGAATTACTAGGAAATCGCTGAACTGAGCTTGGAGGCACTAGTCTTGTGTGTCGGGTGATTCCATTACCTCTCCCAGCACTTCCGTCAAACAGCGAGCCTAGGCCTTTTAGAAGCCAAGGGTACCAGCAGGCTGGATGTGGAGGTACAGACCATAAGCTCAACTCTCAGAAGTGTGTATGCATGGGAGGCAGATGTCTGCTACCCACTCGGACATGGGAGTTGGAACCTAGCTACACTGTGATTGAAGAAGGCCATTGGAAATCGCTGTATTCAACTCAGATACACGGGAGTTCAGGCCCAGTGCTCACACATGCTTTTCCCGCAACCTCTCCCAGCCACTAACATTAGGATGTTAGCAGCTACTCCTACAGTCAGGCAGGATGCGGGAGGGTTCTGCCCTGTCCTCAGCTCTCACAGGGAAGCATGTCTTGAAGCCAGCTGTCAACTAGCTGCATTCCTATGGCAGTGAGAAGGTAGCAGTACTCTGAGTCAGGAGGTTCCAAGATTACCACTCTACTGCACCTGGAGATACCCTCCAGGTCTGCATTGTTAACTTGTACTCAGAAGACTCTGGCAATCGTCCTGGTGAAGACGTGTGAAACTCACTCTGCAGGCAGTGTGGAAGTGTGAGGGACTGAGGATGTTCTCAACTCTCAGAAGTAAGATGCTTTTGGACAAGGCGTTCAGCTACCTTCTCACATATGGAACTTAGTATGTAGCACCTGTCTACCACAAGAATGACTGGGAAATCGTGAATTGAGCTTGGAGGCACTCGTCTTGTGTGCCGGGAGATTCCAATTACCTCTCCCAGCACTTCCGTCAAACAGCGAGCCTAGGCCTTTTAGAAGCCAAGGGTACCAGCAGGCTGGCTGTGGAGGTACAGGCCATAAGCTCAACTCTCAGAAGTGTGTATGCATGGGAGGCAGATGTCTGCTACCCGCTCGTACATGGGATTTGGAACCTAGCTACACTCTGGTTGAGGAAAGCCGTTGGAAATCGCTGTATTCAACTCAGATACACGGGAGTTCAGGCCCAGTGCTCACACATGCTTTTCCCGCAACGTCTCACAGCCACTAACATTAGGATGTTAGCAGCTACTCCTACAGTCAGGCAGCATGCGGGAGGGTTCTGCCCTGTCCTCAGCTCTCACAGGGAAGCATGTCTTGAAGCCAGCTGTCAACTAGCTGCATTCCTATGGCAGTGAGAAGGTAGCAGTATTCTGAGTCAGGAGGTTCCAAGATTACCAGTCGACTGCACCTGGGGATACCCTCCAGGTCTGCATTGTTACCCAGCGTCTCAGAAGCTTCTGGCAAACGTCTCTGCTGAAGACCTGCGAAACTCACTCTGCAGGCAGTGTGGAACTGTGAGGGACTGAGGCTGAGCTCAACTCTCAGAAGTAAGATGGTTTTGGACAAGGCGTTCAGCTACCCTCTCACGTATGGAACTTAGTATGTAGCACCAGTCTACCACAGGAATTACTAGGAAATCGCTGAACTGAGCTTGGAGGCACTAGTCTTGTGTGCCGGGTGATTCCAATTACCTCTCCCAGCACTTCCGTCAAACAGCGAGCCTAGGCCTTTTAGAAGCCAAGGGTACCAGCAGGCTGGATGTGGAGGTACAGGCCATAAGCTCAACTCTCAGAAGTGTGTATGCATGCGAGGCAGATGTCTGCTACCCGCTCGTACATGGGATTTGGAACCTATCTACACTCTGGTTGAAGAAAGCCGTTGGAAATCGCTGTATTCAACTCAGGTACACGGTATTCAGGCCCAGTGCTCACACATGCTTTTCCCGCAACCTCTCCCAGCCACTAACATAAGGATGTTAGCAGCTACTCCTACAGTCAGGAAGCATGCGGGAGGGTTCTGCCCTGTCCTCAGCTCTCACAGGGAAGCATGTCTTGAAGCCAGCTGTGAACTAGCTGCATTCCTATGGCAGTGAGAAGGTAGCAGTATTCTGAGTCAGGAGGTTCCAAGATTACCAGTCGACTGCACCTGGGGATACCCTCCAGGTCTGCATTGTTACCCTGCGTCTCAGAAGCCTCTGGCAAACGTCTCTGCTGAAGACCTCCGAAACTCACTCTGCAGGCAGTGTGGAACTGTGAGGGACTGAGGCTGAGCTCAACTCTCAGAAGTAAGATGGTTTTGGACAAGGCGTTCAGCTACCCTCTCACGTATGGAACTTAGTATGTAGCACCAGTCTACCACCGGAATTACTAGGAAATCGCTGAATTGAGCTTGGAGGCACTAGTCTTGTGTGCCGGGTGATTCCAATTACCTCTCCCAGCACTTCCGTCAAACAGCGAGCCTAGGCCTTTTAGAAGCCAAGGGTACCAGCAGGCTGGCTGTGGAGGTACAGGCCATAAGCTCAGCTCTCAGAAGTGTGTATGCATGGGAGGCAGATGTCTGCTACCCGCTCGTACATGGGATTTGGAACCTAGCTACACTCTGGTTGAGGAAAGCCGTTGGAAATCGCTGTATTCAACTCAGGTACACGGGAGTTCAGGCCCAGTGCTCACACATGCTTTTCCCGCAACCTCTCCCAGCCACTAACATAAGGATGTTAGCAGCTACTCCTACAGTCAGGCAGCATGCGGGAGGGTTCTGCCCTGTCCTCAGCTCTCACAGGGAAGCATGTCTTGAAGCCAGCTGTCAACTAGCTGCATTTCTATGGCAGTGAGAAGGTAGCAGTACTCTGAGTCAGGAGGTTCCAAGATTACCACTCTACTGCACCTGGAGATACCCTCCAGGTCTGCATTGTTAACTTGTACTCAGAAGCCTCTGGCAATCGTCCTGGTGAAGACGTGTGAAACTCACTCTGCAGGCAGTGTGGAAGTGTGAGGGACTGAGGGTGTTCTCAACTCTCAGAAGTAAGATGCTTTTGGACAAGGCGTTCAGCTACCTTCTCACATATGGAACTTAGTATGTAGCACCTGTCTACCACAAGAATTACTGGGAAATCGTGAATTGAGCTTGGAGGCACTCGTCTTGTGTGCCAGGAGATTCCAATTACCTCTCCCAGCACTTCCGTCAAACAGCGAGCCTAGGCCTTTTAGAAGCCAAGGGTACCAGCAGGCTGGATGTGGAGGTACAGGCCATAAGCTCAACTCTCAGAAGTGTGTATGCATGGGAGGCAGATGTCTGCTACCCCCTCGTACATGGGATTTGGACCCTAGCTACACTCTGGTTGAGGAAAGCCGTTGGAAATCGCTGTATTCAACTCAGATACACGGGAGATCAGGCCCAGTGCTCACACATGCTTTTCCCGCAACCTCTCCCAGCCACTAACATAAGGATGTTAGCAGCTACTCCTACAGTCAGGCAGCATGCGGGAGGGTTCTGCCCTGTCCTCAGCTCTCACAGGGAAGCATGTCTTGAAGCCAGCTGTCAACTAGCTGCATTCCTATGGCAGTGAGAAGGTAGCAGTATTCTGAGTCAGGAGGTTCCAAGATTACCAGTCGACTGCACCTGGGGATACCCTCCAGGTCTGCATTGTTACCCTGCGTCTCAGAAGCCTCTGGCAAACGTCTCTGCTGAAGACCTGCGAAACTCACTCTGCAGGCAGTGTGGAACTGTGAGGGACTGAGGCGGAGCTCAACTCTCAGAAGTAAGATGGTTTTGGACAAGGCGTTCAGCTACCCTCTCACGTATGGAACTTAGTATGTAGCACCAGTCTACCACAGGAATTACTAGGAAATCGCTGAACTGAGCTTGGAGGCACTAGTCTTGTGTGCCGGGTGATTCCAATTACCTCTCCCAGCACTTCCGCCAAACAGCGAGCCTAGGCCTTTTAGAAGCCAAGGGTACCAGCAGGCTGGCTGTGGAGGTACAGGCCATAAGCTCAACTCTCAGAAGTGTGTATGCATGGGACGCAGATGTCTGCTACCCGCTCGTACATGAGATTTGGAACCTAGCTACACTCTGGTTGAGGAAAGCCTTTGGAAATCGCTGTATTCAACTCAGGTACACGGGAGTTCAGGCCCAGTGCTCACACATGCTTTTCCCGCAACCTCTCCCAGCCACTAACATAAGGATGTTAGCAGCTACTCCTACAGTCAGGCAGCATGCGGGAGGGTTCTGCCCTGTCCTCAGCTCTCACAGGGAAGCATGTCTTGAAGCCAGCTGTCAACTAGCTGCATTCCTATGGCAGTGAGAAGGTAGCAGTATTCTGAGTCAGGAGGTTCCAAGATTACCAGTCGACTGCACCTGGGGATACCCTCCAGGTCTGCATTGTTACCCTGCGTCTCAGAAGCCTCTGGCAAACGTCTCTGCTGAAGACCTGCGAAACTCACTCTGCAGGCAGTGTGGAACTGTGAGGGACTGAGGCTGAGCTCAACTCTCCGAAGTAAGATGGTTTTGGACAAGGCGTTCAGCTACCCTCTCACGTATGGAACTTAGTATGTAGCACCAGTCTACCACAGGAATTACTAGGAAATCGCTGAACTGAGCTTGGAGGAACTAGTCTTGTGTGCCGGGTGATTCCAATTACCTCTCCCAGCACTTCCGTCAAACAGCGAGCCTAGGCCTTTTAGAAGCCAAGGGTACCAGCAGGCTGGATGTGGAGGTACAGGCCATAAGCTCAACTCTCAGAAGTGTGTATGCATGGGAGGCAGATGTCTCCTACCCAGTCGGACATGGGAGTTGGAACCTAGCTACACTCTGGTTGAGGAAAGCCGTTGGAAATCGCTGTATTCAACTCAGGTACACGGGAGTTCAGGCCCAGTGCTCACACATGCTTTTCCCGCAACCTCTCCCAGCCACTAACATAAGGATGTTAGCAGCTACTCCTACAGTCAGGCAGCATGCGGGAGGGTTCTGCCCTGTCCTCAGCTCTCACAGGGAAGCATGTCTTGAAGCCAGCTGTCAACTAGCTGCATTTCTATGGCAGTGAGAAGGTAGCAGTACTCTGAGTCAGGAGGTTCCAAGATTACCACTCTACTGCACCTGGAGATACCCTCCAGGTCTGCATTGTTAACTTGTACTCAGAAGCCTCTGGCAATCGTCCTGGTGAAGACGTGTGAAACTCACTCTGCAGGCAGTGTGGAAGTGTGAGGGACTGAGGGTGTTCTCAACTCTCAGAAGTAAGATGCTTTTGGACAAGGCGTTCAGCTACCTTCTCACATATGGAACTTAGTATGTAGCACCTGTCTACCACAAGAATTACTGGGAAATCGTGAATTGAGCTTGGAGGCACTCGTCTTGTGTGCCAGGAGATTCCAATTACCTCTCCCAGCACTTCCGTCAAACAGCGAGCCTAGGCCTTTTAGAAGCCAAGGGTACCAGCAGGCTGGATGTGGAGGTACAGGCCATAAGCTCAACTCTCAGAAGTGTGTATGCATGGGAGGCAGATGTCTGCTACCCCCTCGTACATGGGATTTGGACCCTAGCTACACTCTGGTTGAGGAAAGCCGTTGGAAATCGCTGTATTCAACTCAGATACACGGGAGATCAGGCCCAGTGCTCACACATGCTTTTCCCGCAACCTCTCCCAGCCACTAACATAAGGATGTTAGCAGCTACTCCTACAGTCAGGCAGCATGCGGGAGGGTTCTGCCCTGTCCTCAGCTCTCACAGGGAAGCATGTCTTGAAGCCAGCTGTCAACTAGCTGCATTCCTATGGCAGTGAGAAGGTAGCAGTATTCTGAGTCAGGAGGTTCCAAGATTACCAGTCGACTGCACCTGGGGATACCCTCCAGGTCTGCATTGTTACCCTGCGTCTCAGAAGCCTCTGGCAAACGTCTCTGCTGAAGACCTGCGAAACTCACTCTGCAGGCAGTGTGGAACTGTGAGGGACTGAGGCGGAGCTCAACTCTCAGAAGTAAGATGGTTTTGGACAAGGCGTTCAGCTACCCTCTCACGTATGGAACTTAGTATGTAGCACCAGTCTACCACAGGAATTACTAGGAAATCGCTGAACTGAGCTTGGAGGCACTAGTCTTGTGTGCCGGGTGATTCCAATTACCTCTCCCAGCACTTCCGCCAAACAGCGAGCCTAGGCCTTTTAGAAGCCAAGGGTACCAGCAGGCTGGCTGTGGAGGTACAGGCCATAAGCTCAACTCTCAGAAGTGTGTATGCATGGGACGCAGATGTCTGCTACCCGCTCGTACATGAGATTTGGAACCTAGCTACACTCTGGTTGAGGAAAGCCTTTGGAAATCGCTGTATTCAACTCAGGTACACGGGAGTTCAGGCCCAGTGCTCACACATGCTTTTCCCGCAACCTCTCCCAGCCACTAACATAAGGATGTTAGCAGCTACTCCTACAGTCAGGCAGCATGCGGGAGGGTTCTGCCCTGTCCTCAGCTCTCACAGGGAAGCATGTCTTGAAGCCAGCTGTCAACTAGCTGCATTCCTATGGCAGTGAGAAGGTAGCAGTATTCTGAGTCAGGAGGTTCCAAGATTACCAGTCGACTGCACCTGGGGATACCCTCCAGGTCTGCATTGTTACCCTGCGTCTCAGAAGCCTCTGGCAAACGTCTCTGCTGAAGACCTGCGAAACTCACTCTGCAGGCAGTGTGGAACTGTGAGGGACTGAGGCTGAGCTCAACTCTCCGAAGTAAGATGGTTTTGGACAAGGCGTTCAGCTACCCTCTCACGTATGGAACTTAGTATGTAGCACCAGTCTACCACAGGAATTACTAGGAAATCGCTGAACTGAGCTTGGAGGAACTAGTCTTGTGTGCCGGGTGATTCCAATTACCTCTCCCAGCACTTCCGTCAAACAGCGAGCCTAGGCCTTTTAGAAGCCAAGGGTACCAGCAGGCTGGATGTGGAGGTACAGGCCATAAGCTCAACTCTCAGAAGTGTGTATGCATGGGAGGCAGATGTCTCCTACCCAGTCGGACATGGGAGTTGGAACCTAGCTACACTGTGATTGAAGAAGGCCATTGGAAATCGCTGTATTCAACTCAGATACACGGGAGTTCAGGCCCAGTGCTCACACATGCTTTTCCCGCAACCTCTCCCAGCCACTAACATTAGGATGTTAGCAGCTACTCCTACAGTCAGGCAGGATGCGGGAGGGTTCTGCCCTGTCCTCAGCTCTCACAGGGAAGCATGTCTTGAAGCCAGCTGTCAACGAGCTGCATTCCTATGGCAGTGAGAAGGTAGCAGTACTCTGAGTCAGGAGGTTCCAAGATTACCACTCTACTGCACCTGGAGATACCCTCCAGGTCTGCATTGTTAACTTGTACTCAGAAGCCTCTGGCAATCGTCCTGGTGAAGACGTGTGAAACTCACTCTGCAGGCAGTGTGGAAGTGTGAGGGACTGAGGGTGTGCTCAACTCTCAGAAGTAAGATGCTTTTGGACAAGGCGTTCAGCTACCTTCTCACATATGGAACTTAGTATGTAGCACTTGTCTACCACAAGAATTACTGGGAAATCGTGAATTGAGCTTGGAGGCACTCGTCTTGTGTGCCGGGATATTCCAATTACCTCTCCCAGCACTTCCGTCAAACAGGGAGCCTAGGCCTTTTAGAAGCCAAGGGTACCAGCAGGCTGGCTGTGGAGGTACAGGCCATAAGCTCAACTCTCAGAAGTGTGTATGCATGGGAGGCAGATGTCTGCTACCCGCTCGTACATGGGATTTGGAACCTAGCTACACTCTGGTTGAGGAAAGCCGTTGGAAATCGCTGTATTCAACTCAGGTACACGGGAGTTCAGGCCCAGTGCTCACACATGCTTTTCCCGCAACCTCTCCCAGCCACTAACATAAGGATGTTAGCAGCTACTCCTACAGTCAGGCAGCATGCGGGAGGGTTCTGCCCTGTCCTCAGCTCTCACAGGGAAGCATGTCTTGAAGCCAGCTGTCAACTAGCTGCATTCCTATGGCAGTGAGAAGGTAGCAGTATTCTGAGTCAGGAGGTTCCAAGATTACCAGTCGACTGCACCTGGGGATACCCTCCAGGTCTGCATTGTTACCCTGCGTCTCAGAAGCCTCTGGCAAACGTCTCTGCTGAAGACCTGCGAAAATCACTCTGCAGGCAGTGTCGAACTGTGAGGGACGGAGGCTGAGCTCAACTCTCAGAAGTAAGATGGTTTTGGACAAGGCGTTCAGCTACCCTCTCACGTATGGAACTTAGTATGTAGCACCAGTCTACCACAGGAATTACTAGGAAATCGCTGAACTGAGCTTGGAGGCACTAGTCTTGTGTGCCGGGTGATTCCAATTACCTCTCCCAGCACTTCCGTCAAACAGCGATCCTAGGCCTTTTAGAAGCCAAGGGTACCAGCAGGCTGGATGTGGAGGTACAGGCCATAAGCTCAACTCTCAGAAGTGTGTATGCATGGGACGCAGATGTCTGCTACCCGCTCGTACATGGGATTTGGAACCTAGCTACACTCTGGTTGAGGAAAGCCGTTGGAAATCGCTGTATTCAACTCAGATACACGGGAGTTCAGGCCCAGTGCTCACACATGCTTTTCCCGCAACCTCTCCCAGCCACTAACATAAGGATGTTGGCAGCTACTCCTACAGTCAGGCAGCATGCGGGAGGGTTCTGCCCTGTCCTCAGCTCTCACAGGGAAGCATGTCTTGAAGCCAGCTTTCAACTAGCTGCATTCCTATGGCAGTGAGTAGGTAGCAGTATTCTGAGTCAGGAGGTTCCAAGATTACCAGTCGACTGCACCTGGGGATACCCTCCAGGTCTGCATTGTTACCCTGCGTCTCAGAAGCCTCTGGCAAACGTCTCTGCTGAAGACCAGCGAAACTCACTCTGCAGGCAGTGTGGAACTGTGAGGGACTGAGGCTGAGCTCAACTCTCAGAAGTAAGATGGTTTTGGACAAGGCGTTCAGCTACCCTCTCACGTATGGAACTTAGTATGTAGCACCAGTCTAATACAGGAATTACTAGGAAATCGCTGAACTGAGCTTGGAGGCACTAGTCTTGTGTGCCGGGTGATTCCAATTACCTCTCCCAGCACTTCCGCCAAACAGCGAGCCTAGGCCTTTTAGAAGCCAAGGGTACCAGCAGGCTGGCTGTGGAGGTACAGGCCATAAGCTCAACTCTCAGAAGTGTGTATGCATGGGACGCAGATGTCTGCTACCCGCTCGTACATGGGATTTGGAACCTAGCTACACTCTGGTTGAGGAAAGCCGTTGGAAATCGCTGTATTCAACTCAGGTACACGGGAGTTCAGACCCAGTGCTCACACATGCTTTTCCCGCAACCTCTCCCAGCCACTAACATTAGGATGTTGGCAGCTACTCCTACAGTCAGGCAGCATGCGGGAGGGTCCTGCCCTGTCCTCAGCTCTCACAGGGAAGCATGTCTTGAAGCCAGCTGTCAACTAGCTGCATTCCTATGGCAGTGAGAAGGTAGCAGTACTCTGAGTCAGGAGGTTCCAAGATTACCACTCTACTGCACCTGGAGATACCCTCCAGGTCTGCATTGTTAACTTGTACTCAGAAGCCTCTGGCAATCGTCCTGGTGAAGACGTGTGAAACTCACTCTGCAGGCAGTGTGGAAGTGTGAGGGACTGAGGGTGTTCTCAACTCTCAGAAGTAAGATGCTTTTGGACAAGGCGTTCAGCTACCTTCTCACATATGGAACTTAGTATGTAGCACCTGTCTACCACAAGAATTACTGGGAAATCGTGAATTGAGCTTGGAGGCACTCGTCTTGTGTGCCGGGAGATTCCAATTACCTCTCCCAGCACTTCCGTCAAACAGCGAGCCTAGGCCTTTTAGAAGCCAAGGGTACCAGCAGGCTGGCTGTGGAGGTACAGGCCATAAGCTCAACTCTCAGAAGTGTGTATGCATGGGAGGCAGATGTCTTTTACCCGCTCGTACATGGGATTTGGAACCTAGCTACACTGTGGTTGAGGAAAGCCGTTGGAAATCGCTGTATTCAACTCAGATACACGGGAGTTCAGGCCCAGTGCTCACACATGCTTTTCCCGCAACCTCTCACAGCCACTAACATAAGGATGTTAGCAGCTACTCCTACAGTCAGGCAGCATGCGGGAGGGTTCTGCCCTGTCCTCAGCTCTCACAGGGAAGCATGTCTTGAAGCCAGCTGTCAACTAGCTGCATTCCTATGGCAGTGAGAATGTAGCAGTATTCTGAGTCAGGAGGTTCCAAGATTACCAGTCGACTGCACCTGGGGATACCCTCCAGGTCTGCATTGTTACCCTGCGTCTCAGAAGCCTCTGGCAAACGTCTCTGCTGAAGACCTGTGAAACTCACTCTGCAGGCAGTGTGGAACTGTGAGGGACTGAGGCTGAGCTCAACTCTCAGAAGTAAGATGGTTTTGGACAAGGCGTTCAGCTACCCTCTCACGTATGGAACTTAGTATGTAGCACCAGTGTACCAGAGGAATTACTAGGAAATCGCTGAACTGAGCTTGGAGGCACTAGTCTTGTGTGCCGTGTGATTCCAATTACCTCTCCCAGCACTTGCGTCAAACAGCGAGCCTAGGCCTTTTAGAAGCCAAGGGTACCAGCAGGCTGGCTGTGGAGGTACAGGCCATAAGCTCAACTCTCAGAAGTGTGTATGCATGGGAGGCAGATGTCTGCTACCCGCTCGTACATGGGATTTGGAACCTAGCTACACTCTGGTTGAGGAAAGCCGTTGGAAATCGCTGTATTCAACTCAGATACACGGGAGTTCAGGCCCAGTGCTCACACATGCTTTTCCCGCAACCTCTCCCAGCCACTAACATAAGGATGTTAGCAGCTACTCCTACAGTCAGGCAGGATGCGGGAGGGTTCTGCCCTGTCCT
Source organism: Canis aureus (assembly GCF_053574225.1). Classification (NCBI taxonomy): domain Eukaryota; kingdom Metazoa; phylum Chordata; class Mammalia; order Carnivora; family Canidae; genus Canis; species Canis aureus. Next base: position 4,321,393 of record NC_135623.1, on the reverse strand, counting down.
CAGCTCTCACAGGGAAGCATGTCTTGAAGCCAGCTGTCAACTAGCTGCATTCCTATGGCAGTGAGAAGGTAGCAGTATTCTGAGTCAGGAGGTTCCAAGATTACCAGTCGACTGCACCTGGGGATACCCTCCAGGTCTGCATTGTTACCCTGCGTCTCAGAAGCCTCTGGCAAACGTCTCTGCTGAAGACCTGCGAAACTCACTCTGCAGGCAGTGTGGAACTGTGAGGGACTGAGGCTGAGCTCAACTCTCCGAAGTAAGATGGTTTTGGACAAGGCGTTCAGCTAACCTCTCACGTATGGAACTTAGTATGTAGCACCAGTCTACCACAGGAATTACTAGGAAATCGCTGAACTGAGCTTGGAGGCACTAGTCTTGTGTGCCGGGTGATTCCAATTACCTCTCCCAGCACTTCCGTCAAACAGCGAGCCTAGGCCTTTTAGAAGCCAAGGGTACCAGCAGGCTGGATGTGGAGGTACAGGCCATAAGCTCAACTCTCAGAAGTGTGTATGCATGGGAGGCAGATGTCTCCTACCCAGTCGGACATGGGAGTTGGAACCTAGCTACACTGTGATTGAAGAAGGCCATTGGAAATCGCTGTATTCAACTCAGATACACGGGAGTTCAGGCCCAGTGCTCACACATGCTTTTCCCGCAACCTCTCCCAGCCACTAACATTAGGATGTTAGCAGCTACTCCTACAGTCAGGCAGGATGCGGGAGGGTTCTGCCCTGTCCTCAGCTCTCACAGGGAAGCATGTCTTGAAGCCAGCTGTCAACGAGCTGCATTCCTATGGCAGTGAGAAGGTAGCAGTACTCTGAGTCAGGAGGTTCCAAGATTACCACTCTACTGCACCTGGAGATACCCTCCAGGTCTGCATTGTTAACTTGTACTCAGAAGCCTCTGGCAATCGTCCTGGTGAAGACGTGTGAAACTCACTCTGCAGGCAGTGTGGAAGTGTGAGGGACTGAGGGTGTGCTCAACTCTCAGAAGTAAGATGCTTTTGGACAAGGCGTTCAGCTACCTTCTCACATATGGAACTTAGTATGTAGCACTTGTCTACCACAAGAATTACTGGGAAATCGTGAATTGAGCTTGGAGGCACTCGTCTTGTGTGCCGGGATATTCCAATTACCTCTCCCAGCACTTCCGTCAAACAGCGAGCCTAGGCCTTTTAGAAGCCAAGGGTACCAGCAGGCTGGCTGTGGAGGTACAGGCCTTAAGCTCAACTCTCAGAAGTGTGTATGCATGGGAGGCAGATGTCTGCTACCCGCTCGTACATGGGATTTGGAACCTAGCTACACTCTGGTTGAGGAAAGCCGTTGGAAATCGCTGTATTCAACTCAGGTACACGGGAGTTCAGGCCCAGTGCTCACACATGCTTTTCCCGCAACCTCTCCCAGCCACTAACATAAGGATGTTAGCAGCTACTCCTACAGTCAGGCAGCATGCGGGAGGGTTCTGCCCTGTCCTCAGCTCTCACAGGGAAGCATGTCTTGAAGCCAGCTGTCAACTAGCTGCATTCCTATGGCAGTGAGAAGGTAGCAGTATTCTGAGTCAGGAGGTTCCAAGATTACCAGTCGACTGCACCTGGGGATACCCTCCAGGTCTGCATTGTTACCCTGCGTCTCAGAAGCCTCTGGCAAACGTCTCTGCTGAAGACCTGCGAAAATCACTCTGCAGGCAGTGTCGAACTGTGAGGGACGGAGGCTGAGCTCAACTCTCAGAAGTAAGATGGTTTTGGACAAGGCGTTCAGCTACCCTCTCACGTATGGAACTTAGTATGTAGCACCAGTCTACCACAGGAATTACTAGGAAATCGCTGAACTGAGCTTGGAGGCACTAGTCTTGTGTGCCGGGTGATTCCAATTACCTCTCCCAGCACTTCCGTCAAACAGCGATCCTAGGCCTTTTAGAAGCCAAGGGTACCAGCAGGCTGGATGTGGAGGTACAGGCCATAAGCTCAACTCTCAGAAGTGTGTATGCATGGGACGCAGATGTCTGCTACCCGCTCGTACATGGGATTTGGAACCTAGCTACACTCTGGTTGAGGAAAGCCGTTGGAAATCGCTGTATTCAACTCAGATACACGGGAGTTCAGGCCCAGTGCTCACACATGCTTTTCCCGCAACCTCTCCCAGCCACTAACATAAGGATGTTGGCAGCTACTCCTACAGTCAGGCAGCATGCGGGAGGGTTCTGCCCTGTCCTCAGCTCTCACAGGGAAGCATGTCTTGAAGCCAGCTTTCAACTAGCTGCATTCCTATGGCAGTGAGTAGGTAGCAGTATTCTGAGTCAGGAGGTTCCAAGATTACCAGTCGACTGCACCTGGGGATACCCTCCAGGTCTGCATTGTTACCCTGCGTCTCAGAAGCCTCTGGCAAACGTCTCTGCTGAAGACCAGCGAAACTCACTCTGCAGGCAGTGTCGAACTGTGAGGGACTGAGGCTGAGCTCAACTCTCCGAAGTAAGATGGTTTTGGACAAGGCGTTCAGCTACCCTCTCACGTATGGAACTTAGTATGTAGCACCAGTCTAATACAGGAATTACTAGGAAATCGCTGAACTGAGCTTGGAGGCACTAGTCTTGTGTGCCGGGTGATTCCAATTACCTCTCCCAGCACTTCCGCCAAACAGCGAGCCTAGGCCTTTTAGAAGACAAGGGTACCAGCAGGCTGGCTGTGGAGGTACAGGCCATAAGCTCAACTCTCAGAAGTGTGTATGCATGGGACGCAGATGTCTGATACCCGCTCGTACATGGGATTTGGAACCTAGCTACACTCTGGTTGAGGAAAGCCGTTGGAAATCGCTGTATTCAACTCAGGTACACGGGAGTTCAGGCCCAGTGCTCACACATGCTTTTCCCGCAACCTCTCCCAGCCACTAACATTAGGATGTTGGCAGCTACTCCTACAGTCAGGCAGCATGCGGGAGGGTCCTGCCCTGTCCTCAGCTCTCACAGGGAAGCATGTCTTGAAGCCAGCTGTCAACTAGCTGCATTCCTATGGCAGTGAGAAGGTAGCAGTACTCTAAGTCAGGAGGTTCCAAGATTACCACTCTACTGCACCTGGAGATACCCTCCAGGTCTGCATTGTTAACTTGTACTCAGAAGCCTCTGGCAATCGTCCTGGTGAAGACGTGTGAAACTCACTCTGCAGGCAGTGTGGAAGTGTGAGGGACTGAGGGTGTTCTCAACTCTCAGAAGTAAGATGCTTTTGGACAAGGCGTTCAGCTACCTTCTCACATATGGAACTTATTATGTAGCACCTGTCTACCACAAGAATTACTGGGAAATCGTGAATTGAGCTTGGAGGCACTCGTCTTGTGTGCCGGGAGATTCCAATTACCTCTCCCAGCACTTCCGTCAAACAGCGAGCCTAGGCCTTTTAGAAGCCAAGGGTACCAGCAGGCTGGCTGTGGAGGTACAGGCCATAAGCTCAACTCTCAGAAGTGTGTATGCATGGGACGCAGATGTCTGCTACCCGCTCGTACATGGGATTTGGAACGTAGCTACACTCTGGTTGAGGAAAGCCGTTGGAAATCGCTGTATTCAACTCAGATACACGGGAGTTCAGGCCCAGTGCTCACACATGCTTTTCCCGCAACCTCTCCCAGCCACTAACATTAGGATGTTAGCAGCTACTCCTACAGTCAGGCAGCATGCGGGAGGGTTCTGCCCTGTCCTCAGCTCTCACAGGGAAGCATGTCTTGAAGCCAGCTGTCAACTAGCTGCATTCCTATGGCAGTGAGAAGGTAGCAGTATTCTGAGTCAGGAGGTTCCAAGATTACCAGTCGACTGCACCTGGGGATACCCTCCAGGTCTGCATTGTTACCCTGCGTCTCAGAAGCCTCTGGCAAACGTCTCTGCTGAAGACCTGCGAAACTCACTCTGCAGGCAGTGTGGAACTGTGAGGGACTGAGGCTGAGCTCAACTCTCAGAAGTAAGATGGTTTTGGACAAGGCGTTCAGCTACCCTCTCACGTATGGAACTTAGTATGTAGCACCAGTCTACCACAGGAATTACTAGGAAATCGCTGAACTGAGCTTGGAGGCACTAGTCTTGTGTGCCGGGTGATTCCAATTACCTCTCCCAGCACTTCCGCCAAACAGTGAGCCTAGGCCTTTTAGAAGCCAAGGGTACCAGCAGGCTGGATGTGGAGGTACAGGCCATAAGCTCAACTCTCAGAAGTGTGTATGCTCGGGAGGTAGATATCTGCTACCCGCTCGTACATGGGATTTGGAACCTAGCTACACTCTGGTTGAGGAAAGCCGTTGGAAATCGCTGTATTCAACTCAGATACACGGGAGTTCAGGCCCAGTGCTCACACATGCTTTTCCCGCAACCTCTCCCAGCCACTAACATAAGGATGTTAGCAGCTACTCCTACAGTCAGGCAGCATGCGGGAGGGATCTGCCCTGTCCTCAGCTCTCACAGGGAAGCATGTCTTGAAGCCAGCTGTGAACTAGCTGCATTCCTATGGCAGTGAGAAGGTAGCAGTATTCTGAGTCAGGAGGTTCCAAGATTACCAGTCGACTGCACCTGGGGATACCCTCCAGGTCTGCATTGTTACCCTGCGTCTCAGAAGCCTCTGGCAAACGTCTCTGCTGAAGACCTGCGAAACTCACTCTGCAGGCAGTGTGGAACTGTGAGGGACTGAGGCTGAGCTCAACTCTCAGAAGTAAGATGGTTTTGGACAAGGCGTTCAGCTACCCTCTAACGTATGGAACTTAGTATGTAGCACCAGTCTACCACAGGAATTACTAGGAAATCGCTGAACTGAGCTTGGAGGCACTAGTCTTGTGTGCCGGGTGATTCCAATTACCTCTCCCAGCACTTCCGTCAAACAGCGAGCCTAGGCCTTTTAGAAGCCAAGGGTACCAGCAGGCTGGATGTGGTGGTACAGGCCATAAGCTCAACTCTCAGAAGTGTGTATGCATGGGAGGCAGATGTCTGCTACCCACTCGGACATGGGAGTTGGAACCTAGCTACACTGTGATTGAAGAAGGCCATTGGAAATCGCTGTATTCAACTCAGATACACGGGAGTTCAGGCCCAGTGCTCACACATGCTTTTCCCGCAACCTCTCCCAGCCACTAACATAAGGATGTTAGCAGCTACTCCTACAGTCAGGCAGCATGCGGGAGGGTTCTGCCCTGTCCTCAGCTCTCACAGGGAAGCATGTCTTGAAGCCAGCTGTCAACTAGCTGCATTCCTATGGCAGTGAGAAGGTAGCAGTATTCTGAGTCAGGAGGTTCCAAGATTACCAGTCGACTGCACCTGGGGATACCCTCCAGGTCTGCATTGTTACCCTGCGTCTCAGAAGCCTCTGGCAAACGTCTCTGCTGAAGACCTGCGAAACTCACTCTGCAGGCAGTGTGGAACTGTGAGGGACTGAGGCTGAGCTCAACTCTCAGAAGTAAGATGGTTTTGGACAAGGTGTTCAGCTACACTCTCACGTATGGAACTTAGTATGTAGCACTAGTCTACCACAGGAATTTTTAGGAAATCGCTGAACTGAGCTTGGAGGCACTAGTCTTGTGTGCCGGGTGATTCCAATTACCTCTCCCAGCACTTCCGTCAAACAGCGAGCCTAGGCCTTTTAGAAGCCAAGGGTACCAGAAGGCTGGATGTGGAGGTACAGGCCATAAGCTCAACTCTCAGAAGTGTGTATGCTCGGGAGGTAGATATCTGCTACCCGCTCGTACATGGGATTTGGAACCTAGCTACACTCTGGTTGAGGAAGCCGTTGGAAATCGCTGTATTCAACTCAGATACACGGGAGTTCAGGCCCAGTGCTCACACATGCTTTTCCCGCAACCTCTCCCAGCCACTAACATAAGGATGTTAGCAGCTACTCCTACAGTCAGGCAGCATGCGGGAGGGTTCTGCCCTGTCCTCAGCTCTCACAGGGAAGCATGTCTTGAAGCCAGCTGTCAACTAGCTGCATTCCTATGGCAGTGAGAAGGTAGCAGTATTCTGAGTCAGGAGGTTCCAAGATTACCAGTCGACTGCACCTGGGGATACCCTCCAGGTCTGCATTGTTACCCTGCGTCTCAGAAGCCTCTGGCAAACGTCTCTGCTGAAGACCTGCGAAACTCACTCTGCAGGCAGTGTGGAACTGTGAGGGACTGAGGCTGAGCTCAACTCTCAGAAGTAAGATGCTTTTGGACAAGGCGTTCAGCTACCCTCTCACGTATGGAACTTAGTATGTAGCACCAGTCTGCCACAGGAATTACTAGGAAATCGCTGAACTGAGCTTGGAGGCACTAGTCTTGTGTGCCGGGTGATTCCAATTACCTCTCCCAGCACTTCCCACAAACAGTGAGCCTAGGCCTTTTAGAAGCCAAGGGTACCAGCAGGCTGGATGTGGAGGTACAGGCCATAAGCTCAACTCTCAGAAGTGTGTATGCTCGGGAGGTAGATATCTGCTACCCGCTCGTACATGGGATTTGGAACCTAGCTACACTCTGGTTGATGAAAGCCGTTGGAAATCGCTGTATTCAACTCAGATACACGGGAGTTCAGGCCTAGTGCTCACACATGCTTTTCCCGCAACCTCTCCCAGCCACTAACATAAGGATGTTAGCAGCTACTCCTACAGTCAGGCAGCATGCGGGAGGGTTCTGCCCTGTCCTCAGCTCTCACAGGGAAGCATGTCTTGAAGCCAGCTGTCAACTAGCTGCATTCCTATGGCAGTGAGAAGGTAGCAGTATTCTGAGTCAGGAGGTTCCAAGATTACCAGTCGACTGCACCTGGGGATACCCTCCAGGTCTGCATTGTTACCCTGCGTCTCAGAAGCCTCTGGCAAACGTCTCTGCTGAAGACCTGCGAAACTCACTCTGCAGGCAGTGTGGAACTGTGAGGGACTGAGGCTGAGCTCAACTCTCAGAAGTAAGATGGTTTTGGACAAGGCGTTCAGCTACCCTCTCACGTATGGAACTTAGTATGTAGCACCAGTCTACCACAGGAATTACTAGGAAATCGCTGAACTGAGCTTGGAGGCACTAGTCTTGTGTGCCGGGTGATTCCAATTACCTCTCCCAGCACTTCCGCCAAACAGCGAGCCTAGGCCTTTTAGAAGCCAAGGGTACCAGCAGGCTGGATGTGGAGGTACAGGCCATAAGCTCAACTCTCAGAAGTGTGTATGCATGCGAGGCAGATGTCTGCTACCCGCTCGTACATGGGATTTGGAACCTATCTACACTCTGGTTGAGGAAAGGCGTTGGAAATCGCTGTATTCAACTCAGGTACACGGGAGTTCAGGCCCAGTGCTCACACATGCTTTTCCCGCAACCTCTCCCAGCCAGTAACATAAGGATGTTAGCAGCTACTCCTACAGTCAGGCAGCATGCGGGAGGGTTCTGCCCTGTCCTCAGCTCTCACAGGGAAGCATGTCTTGAAGCCAGCTGTGAACTAGCTGCATTCCTATGGCAGTGAGAAGGTAGCAGTATTCTGAGTCAGGAGGTTCCAAGATTACCAGTCGACTGCACCTGGGGATACCCTCCAGGTCTGCATTGTTACCCTGCGTCTCAGAAGCCTCTGGCAAACGTCTCTGCTGAAGACCTGCGAAACTCACTCTGCAGGCAGTGTGGAACTGTGAGGGACTGAGGCTGAGCTCAACTCTCAGAAGTAAGATGGTTTTGGACAAGGCGTTCAGCTACCCTCTCACGTATGGAACTTAGTATGTAGCACCAGTCTACCACAGGAATTACTAGGAAATCGCTGAACTGAGCTTGGAGGCACTAGTCTTGTGTGCCGGGTGATTCCAATTACCTCTCCCAGCACTTCCGTCAAACAGCGAGCCTAGGCCTTTTAGAAGCCAAGGGTACCAGCAGGCTGGATGTGGAGGTACAGGCCATAAGCTCAACTCTCAGAAGTGTGTATGCATGGGAGGCAGATGTCTGCTACCCACTCGGACATGGGAGTTGGAACCTAACTACACTGTGATTGAAGAAGGCCATTGGAAATCGCTGTATTCAACTCAGATACACGGGAGTTCAGGCCCAGTGCTCACACATGCTTTTCCCGCAACCTCTCCCAGCCACTAACATAAGGATGTTAGCAGCTACTCCTACAGTCAGGCAGCATGCGGGAGGGTTCTGCCCTGTCCTCAGCTCTCACAGGGAAGCAAGTCTTGAAGCCAGCTGTCAACTAGCTGCATTCCTATGGCAGTGAGAAGGTAGCAGTATTCTGAGTCAGGAGGTTCCAAGATTACCAGTCGACTGCACCTGGGGATACCCTCCAGGTCTGCATTGTTACCCTGCGTCTCAGAAGCCTCTGGCAAACGTCTCTGCTGAAGACCTGCGAAACTCACTCTGCAGGCAGTGTGGAACTGTGAGGGACTGAGGCTCAGCTCAACTCTCAGAAGTAAGATGGTTTTGGACAAGGCGTTCAGCTACCCTCTCACGTATGGAACTTAGTATGTAGCACCAGTCTACCACAGGAATTACTAGGAAATCGCTGAACTGAGCTTGGAGGCACTAGTCTTGTGTGCCGGGTGATTCCAATTACCTCTCCCAGCACTTCCGTCAAACAGCGAGCCTAGGCCTTTTAGAAGCCAAGGGTACCAGAAGGCTGGATGTGGAGGTACAGGCCATAAGCTCAACTCTCAGAAGTGTGTATGCATGGGAGGCAGATGTCTGCTACCCACTCGGACATGGGAGTTGGAACCTAGCTACACTGTGATTGAAGAAGGCCATTGGAAATCGCTGTATTCAACTCAGATACACGGGAGTTCAGGCCCAGTGCTCACACATGCTTTTCCCGCAACCTCTCCCAGCCACTAACATAAGGATGTTAGCAGCTACTCCTACAGTCAGGCAGCATGCGGGAGGGTTCTGCCCTGTCCTCAGCTCTCACAGGGAAGCATGTCTTGAAGCCAGCTGTCAACTAGCTGCATTCCTATGGCAGTGAGAAGGTAGCAGTATTCTGACTCAGGAGGTTCCAAGATTACCAGTCGACTGCACCTGGGGATACCCTCCAGGTCTGCATTGTTACCCTGCGTCTCAGAAGCCTCTGGCAAACGTCTCTGCTGAAGACCTGCGAAACTCACTCTGCAGGCAGTGTGGAACTGTGAGGGACTGAGGCTGAGCTCAACTCTCAGAAGTAAGATGGTTTGGGACAAGGCGTTCAGCTACCCCCTCACGTATGGAACTTAGTATGTAGCACCAGTCTACCACAGGAATTACTAGGAAATCGCTGAACTGAGCTTGGAGGCACTAGTCTTGTGTGCCGGGTGATTCCAATTACTTCTCCCAGCACTTCCGCCAAACAGCGAGCCTAGGCCTTTTAGAAGCCAAGGGTACCAGCAGGCTGGATGTGGAGGTACAGGCCATAAGCTCAACTCTCAGAAGTGTGTATGCATGCGAGGCAGATGTCTGTTACCCGCTCGTACATGGGATTTGGAACCTATCTACACTCTGGTTGAGGAAAGGCGTTGGAAATCGCTGTATTCAACTCAGGTACACGGGAGTTCAGGCCCAGTGCTCACACATGCTTTTCCCGCAACCTCTCCCAGCCACTAACATAAGGATGTTAGCAGCTACTCCTACAGTCAGGCAGCATGCGGGAGGGTTCTGCCCTGTCCTCAGCTCTCACAGGGAAGCATGTCTTGAAGCCAGCTGTGAACTAGCTGCATTCCTATGGCAGTGAGAAGGTAGCAGTATTCTGAGTCAGGAGGTTCCAAGATTACCAGTCGACTGCACCTGGGGATACCCTCCAGGTCTGCATTGTTACCCTGCGTCTCAGAAGCCTCTGGCAAACGTCTCTGCTGAAGACCTGCGAAACTCACTCTGCAGGCAGTGTCGAACTGTGAGGGACTGAGGCTGAGCTCAACTCTCAGAAGTAAGATGGTTTTGGACAAGGCGTTCAGCTACCCTCTCACGTATGGAACTTAGTATGTAGCACCAGTCTACCACAGGAATTACTAGGAAATCGCTGAACTGAGCTTGGAGGCACTAGTCTTGTGTGCCGGGTGATTCCAATTACCTCTCCCAGCACTTCCGTCAAACAGCGAGCCTAGGCCTTTTAGAAGCCAAGGGTACCAGCAGGCTGGATGTGGAGGTACAGGCCATAAGCTCAACTCTCAGAAGTGTGTATGCATGGGAGGCAGATGTCTGCTACCCACTCGGACATGGGAGTTGGAACCTAGCTACACTGTGATTGAAGAAGGCCATTGGAAATCGCTGTATTCAACTCAGATACACGGGAGTTCAGGCCCAGTGCTCACACATGCTTTTCCCGCAACCTCTCCCAGCCACTAACATAAGGATGTTAGCAGCTACTCCTACAGTCAGACAGCATGCGGGAGGGTTCTGCCCTGTCCTCAGCTCTCACAGGGAAGCATGTCTTGAAGCCAGCTGTCAACTAGCTGCATTCCTATGGCAGTGAGAAGGTAGCAGTATTCTGAGTCAGGAGGTTCCAAGATTACCAGTCGACTGCACCTGGGGATACCCTCCAGGTCTGCATTGTTACCATGCGTCTCAGAAGCCTCTGGCAAACGTCTCTGCTGAAGACCTGCGAAACTCACTCTGCAGGCAGTGTGGAAATGTGAGGGACTGAGGCTGAGCTCAACTCTCAGAAGTAAGATGGTTTTGGTCAAGGCGTTCAGCTACCCTCTCACATATGGAACTTAGTATGTAGCACCAGTCTACCACCGGAATTACTAGGAAATCGCTGAACTGAGCTTGGAGGCACTAGTCTTGTGTGCCGGGTGATTCCAATTACCTCTCCCAGCACTTCCGTCAAACAGCGAGCCTAGGCCTTTTAGAAGCCAAGGGTACCAGCAGGCTGGCTTTGGAGGTACAGGCCATAAGCTCAGCTCTCAGAAGTGTGTATGCATGGGAGGCAGATGTCTGCTACCCGCTCGTACATGGGATTTGGAACCTAGCTACACTCTGGTTGAGGAAAGCCGTTGGAAATCGCTGTATTCAACTCAGATACACGGGAGTTCAGGCCCAGTGCTCACACATGCTTTTCCCGCAACCTCTCCCAGCCACTAACATTAGGATGTTAGCAGCTACTCCTACAGTCAGGCAGGATGCGGGAGGGTTCTGCCCTGTCCTCAGCTCTCACAGGGAAGCATGTCTCGAAGCCAGCTGTCAACTAGCTACATTTCTATGGCAGTGAGAAGGTAGCAGTACTCTGAGTCAGGAGGTTCCAAGATTACCACTCTACTGCACCTGGAGATACACTCCAGGTCTGCATTGTTAACTTGTACTCAGAAGCCTCTGGCAATCGTCCTGGTGAAGACGTGTGAAACTCACTCTGCAGGCAGTGTGGAAGTGTGAGGGACTGAGGGTGTGCTCAACTCTCAGAAGTAAGATGCTTTTGGACAAGGCGTTCAGCTACCTTCTCACATATGGAACTTAGTATGTAGCACCTGTCTACCACAAGAATTACTGGGAAATCGTGAATTGAGCTTGGAGGCACTCGTCTTGTGTGCCAGGAGATTCCAATTACCTCTCCCAGCACTTCCGTCAAACAGCGAGCCTAGGCCTTTTACAAGCCAAGGGTACCAGCAGGCTGGATGTGGAGGTACAGGCCAAAAGCTCAACTCTCAGAAGTGTGTATGCATGGGAGGCAGATGTCTGCTACCCACTCGGACATGGGTGTTGGAACCTAGCTACACTGTGATTGAAGAAGGCCATTGGAAATCGCTGTATTCAACTCAGATACACGGGAGTTCAGGCCCAGTGCTCACACATGCTTTTCCCGCAACCTCTCCCAGCCACTAACATAAGGATGTTAGCAGCTACTCCTACAGTCAGGCAGGATGCGGAAGGGTTCTGCCCTGTCCTCAGCTCTCACAGGGAAGCATGTCTTGAAGCCAGCTGTCAACTAGCTGCATTCCTATGGCAGTGAGAAGGTAGCAGTACTCTGAGTCAGGAGGATCCATGATTACCACTCTACTGCACCTGGAGATACCCTCCAGGTCTGCATTGTTAACATGTACTCAGAAGCCTCTGGCAATCGTCTCTGGTGAAGACGTGTGAAACTCACTCTGCAGGCAGTGTGGAAGTGTGAGGGACTGAGGGTGTGCTCAACTCTCAGAAGTAAGATGCTTTTGGACAAGGCGTTCAGCTACCATCTCACATATGGAACTTAGTATGTAGCACCTGTCTACCACAAGAATTACTGGGAAATCGTGAATTGAGCTTGGAGGCACTCGTCTTGTGTGCCGGGAGATTCCAATTACCTCTCCCAGCACTTCCGTCAAACAGCGAGCCTAGGCCTTTTAGAAGCCAAGGGTACCAGCAGGCTGGCTGTGGAGGTACAGGCCATAAGTTCAACTCTCAGAAGTGTGTATGCATGGGAGGCAGATGTCTGCTACCCGCTCGTACATGGGATTTGGAACCTAGCTACACTCTGGTTGAGGAAAGCCGTTGGAAATCGCTGTATTCAACTCAGATACACGGGAGTTCAGGCCCAGTGCTCACACATGCTTTTCCCGCAACCTCTCCCAGCCACTAACATAAGGATGTTAGCAGCTACTCCTACAGTCAGGCAGCATGCGGGGGGGTTCTGCCCTGTCCTCAGCTCTCACAGGGAAGCATGTCTTGAAGCCAGCTGTCAACTAGCTGCATTCCTATGGCAGTGAGAAGGTAGCAGTATTCTGAGTCAGGAGGTTCCAAGATTACCAGTCGACTGCACCTGGGGATACCCTCCAGGTCTGCATTGTTACCCTGCGTCTCAGAAGCCTCTGGCAAACGTCTCTGCTGAAGACCTGCGAAACTCACTCTGCAGGCAGTGTGGAACTGTGAGGGACTGAGGCTGAGCTCAACTCTCAGAAGTAAGATGGTTTTGGACAAGGCGTTCAGCTACCCTCTCACGTATGGAACTTAGTATGTAGAACCAGTCTACCACAGGAATTACTAGGAAATCGCTGAACTGAGCTTGGAGGCACTAGTCTTGTGTGCCGGGTGATTCCAATTACCTCTCCCAGCACTTCCGCCAAACAGCGAGCCTAGGCCTTTTAGAAGCCAAGGGTACCAGCAGGCTGGATGTGGAGGTACAGGCCATAAGCTCAACTCTCAGAAGTGTGTATGCATGCGAGGCAGATGTCTGCTACCCGCTCGTACATGGGATTTGGAACCTATCTACACTCTGGTTGAGGAAAGGCGTTGGAAATCGCTGTATTCAACTCAGGTACACGGGAGTTCAGGCCCAGTGCTCACACATGCTTTTCCCGCAACCTCTCCCAGCCACTAACATAAGGATGTTAGCAGCTACTCCTACAGTCAGGCAGCATGCGGGAGGGTTCTGCCCTGTCCTCAGCTCTCACAGGGAAGCATGTCTTGAAGCCAGCTGTCAACTATCTGCATTCCTATGGCAGTGAGAAGGTAGCAGTATTCTGAGTCAGGAGGTTCCAAGATTACCAGTCGACTGCACCTGGGGATACCCTCCAGGTCTGCATTGTTACCCTGCGTCTCAGAAGCCTCTGGCAAACGTCTCTGCTGAAGACCTGCGAAACTCACTCTGCAGGCAGTGTGGAACTGTGAGGGACTGAGGCTGAGCTCAACTCTCAGAAGTAAGATGGTTTTGGACAAGGCGTTCAGCTACCCTCTCACGTATGGAACTTAGTATGTAGCACCAGTCTACCACAGGAATTACTAGGAAATCGCTGAACTGAGCTTGGAGGCACTAGTCTTGTGTGCCGGGTGATTCCAATTACCTCTCCCAGCACTTCCGTCAAACAGCGAGCCTAGGCCTTTTAGAAGCCAAGGGTACCAGCAGGCTGGATGTGGAGGTACAGGCCATAAGCTCAACTCTCAGAAGTGTGTATGCATGGGAGGCAGATGTCTGCTACCCACTCGGACATGGGAGTTGGAACCTAGCTACACTGTGATTGAAGAAGGCCATTGGAAATCGCTGTATTCAACTCAGATACACGGGAGTTCAGGCCCAGTGCTCACACATGCTTTTCCCGCAACCTCTCCCAGCCACTAACATAAGGATGTTAGCAGCTACTCCTACAGTCAGACAGCATGCGGGAGGGTTCTGCCCTGTCCTCAGCTCTCACAGGGAAGCATGTCTTGAAGCCAGCTGTCAACTAGCTGCATTCCTATGGCAGTGAGAAGGTAGCAGTATTCTGAGTCAGGAGGTTCCAAGATTACCAGTCGACTGCACCTGGGGATACCCTCCAGGTCTGCATTGTTACCCTGCGTCTCAGAAGCCTCTGGCAAACGTCTCTGCTGAAGACCTGCGAAACTCACACTGCAGGCAGTGTGGAAATGTGAGGGACTGAGGCTGAGCTCAACTCTCAGAAGTAAGATGGTTTTGGACAAGGCGTTCAGCTACCCTCTCACATATGGAACTTAGTATGTAGCACCAGTCTACCACCGGAATTACTAGGAAATCGCTGAACTGAGCTTGGAGGCACTAGTCTTGTGTGCCGGGTGATTCCAATTACCTCTCCCAGCACTTCCGTCAAACAGCGAGCCTAGGCCTTTTAGAAGCCAAGGGTACCAGCAGGCTGGCTTTGGAGGTACAGGCCATAAGCTCAGCTCTCAGAAGTGTGTATGCATGGGAGGCAGATGTCTGCTACCCGCTCGTACATGGGATTTGGAACCTAGCTACACTCTGGTTGAGGAAAGCCGTTGGAAATCGCTGTATTCAACTCAGATACACGGGAGTTCAGGCCCAGTGCTCACACATGCTTTTCCCGCAACCTCTCCCAGCCACTAATATTAGGATGTTAGCAGCTACTCCTACAGTCAGGCAGGATGCGGGAGGGTTCTGCCCTGTCCTCAGCTCTCACAGGGAAGCATGTCTCGAAGCCAGCTGTCAACTAGCTACATTTCTATGGCAGTGAGAAGGTAGCAGTACTCTGAGTCAGGAGGTTCCAAGATTACCACTCTACTGCACCTGGAGATACACTCCAGGTCTGCATTGTTAACTTGTACTCAGAAGCCTCTGGCAATCGTCCTGGTGAAGACGTGTGAAACTCACTCTGCAGGCAGTGTGGAAGTGTGAGGGACTGAGGGTGTGCTCAACTCTCAGAAGTAAGATGCTTTTGGACAAGGCGTTCAGCTACCTTCTCACATATGGAACTTAGTATGTAGCACCTGTCTACCACAAGAATTACTGGGAAATCGTGAATTGAGCTTGGAGGCACTCGTCTTGTGTGCCAGGAGATTCCAATTACCTCTCCCAGCACTTCCGTCAAACAGCGAGCCTAGGCCTTTTACAAGCCAAGGGTACCAGCAGGCTGGATGTGGAGGTACAGGCCACAAGCTCAACTCTCAGAAGTGTGTATGCATGGGAGGCAGATGTCTGCTACCCACTCGGACATGGGTGTTGGAACCTAGCTACACTGTGATTGAAGAAGGCCATTGGAAATCGCTGTATTCAACTCAGATACACGGGAGTTCAGGCCCAGTGCTCACATATGCTTTTCCCGCAACCTCTCCCAGCCACTAACATAAGGATGTTAGCAGCTACTCCTACAGTCAGGCAGGATGCGGAAGGGTTCTGCCCTGTCCTCAGCTCTCACAGGGAAGCATGTCTTGAAGCCAGCTGTCAACTAGCTGCATTCCTATGGCAGTGAGAAGGTAGCAGTACTCTGAGTCAGGAGGTTCCATGATTACCACTCTACTGCACCTGGAGATACCCTCCAGGTCTGCATTGTTAACTTGTACTCAGAAGCCTCTGGCAATCGTCTCTGGTGAAGACGTGTGAAACTCACTCTGCAGGCAGTGTGGAAGTGTGAGGGACTGAGGGTGTTCTCAACTCTCAGAAGTAAGATGCTTTTGGACAAGGCGTTCAGCTACCATCTCACATATGGAACTTAGTATGTAGCACCTGTCTACCACAAGAATTACTGGGAAATCGTGAATTGAGCTTGGAGGCACTCGTCTTGTGTGCCGGGAGATTCCAATTACCTCTCCCAGCACTTCCGTCAAACAGCGAGCCTAGGCCTTTTAGAAGCCAAGGGTACCAGCAGGCTGGATGTGGAGGTACAGGCCATAAGCTCAACTCTCAGAAGTGTGTATGCATGGGACGCAGATGTCTGCTACCCGCTCGTACATGGGATTTGGAACCTAGCTACACTCTGGTTGAGGAAAGCCGTTGGAAATCGCTGTATTCAACTCAGATACACGGGAGTTCAGGCCCAGTGCTCACACATGCTTTTCCCGCAACCTCTCCCAGCCACTAACATAAGGATGTTAGCAGCTACTCCTACAGTCAGGCAGCATGCGGGAGGGTTCTGCCCTGTCCTCAGCTCTCACAGGGAAGCATGTCTTGAAGCCAGCTGTCAACTAGCTGCATTCCTATGGCAGTGAGAAGGTAGCAGTATTCTGAGTCAGGAGGTTCCAAGATTACCAGTCAACTGCACCTGGGGATACCCTCCAGGTCTGCATTGTTACCCTGCGTCTCAGAAGCCTCTGGCAAACGTCTCTGCTGAAGACCTGCGAAACTCACTCTGCAGGCAGTGTGGAACTGTGACGGACTGAGGCTGAGCTCAACTCTCAGAAATAAGATGGTTTGGGACAAGGCGTTCAGCTACCCTCTCACGTATGGAACTTAGTATGTAGCACCAGTCTACCACAGGAATTACTAGGAAATCGCTGAACTGAGCTTGGAGGCACTAGTCTTGTGTGCCGGGTGATTCCAATTACCTCTCCCAGCACTTCCGCCAAACAGCGAGCCTAGGCCTTTTAGAAGCCAAGGGTACCAGCAGGCTGGATGTGGAGGTACAGGCCATAAGCTCAACACTCAGAAGTGTGTATGCATGCGAGGCAGATGTCTGCTACTCGCTCGTACATGGGATTTGGAACCTATCTACACTCTGGTTGAGGAAAGCCGTTGGAAATCGCTGTATTCAACTCAGGTACACGGGAGTTCAGGCCCAGTGCTCACACATGCTTTTCCCGCAACCTCTCCCAGCCACTAACATAAGGATGTTAGCAGCTACTCCTACACTCAGGCAGCATGCGGGAGGGTTCTGCCCTGTCCTCAGCTCTCACAGGGAAGCATGTCTTGAAGCCAGCTGTCAACTAGCTGCATTCCTATGGCAGTGAGAAGGTAGCAGTATTCTGAGTCAGGAGGTTCCAAGATTACCAGTCGACTGCACCTGGGGATACCCTCCAGGTCTGCATTGTTACCCTGCGTCTCAGAAGCCTCTGGCAAACGTCTCTGCTGAAGACCTGCGAAACTCACTCTGCAGGCAGTGTGGAACTGTGACGGACTGAGGCTGAGCTCAACTCTCAGAAGTAAGATGGTTTTGGACAAGGCGTTCAGCTACCCTCTCACGTATGGAACTTAGTATGTAGCACCAGTCTACCACAGGAATTACTAGGAAATCGCTGAACTGAGCTTGGAGGCACTAGTCTTGTGTGCCGGGTGATTCCAATTACCTCTCCCAGCACTTCCGTCAAACAGCGAGCCTAGGCCTTTTAGAAGCCAAGGGTACCAGCAGGCTGGCTGTGGAGGTACAGGCCATAAGCTCAACTCTCAGAAGTGTATATGCATGGGAGGCAGATGTCTGCTACCCACTCGAACATGGGAGTTGGAACCTAGCTACACTGTGATTGAAGAAGGCCATTGGAAATCGCTGTATTCAACTCAGATACACGGGAGTTCAGGCCCAGTGCTCACACATGCTTTTCCCGCAACCTCTCACAGCCACTAACATAAGGATGTTAGCAGCTACTCCTACAGTCAGGCAGGATGCGGGAGGGTTCTGCCCTGTCCTCAGCTCCCTCAGGGAAGCATGTCTTGAAGCCAGCTAGCTATCCACCAGCTGCATTCCTATGGCAGTGAGAAGGTAGCAGTATTCTGAGTCAGGAGGTTCCAAGATTACCAGTCGACTGCACCTGGGGATACCCTCCAGGTCTGCATTGTTACCCTGCGTCTCAGAAGCCTCTGTCAAACATCTCTGCTGAAACCTGCGAAACTCACTCTGCAGGCAGTGTGGAACTGTGAGGGACTGAGGCTGAGCTCAACTCTCAGAAGTAAGATGGTTTTGGACAAGGCGTTCAGCTACCCTCTCACGTATGGAACTTAGTATGTAGCACCAGTCTACCACAGGAATTACTAGGAAATCGCTGAACTGAGCTTGGAGGCACTAGTCTTGTGTGCCGGGTGATTCCAATTACCTCTCCCAGCACTTCCGCCAAACAGCGAGCCTAGGCCTTTTAGAAGCCAAGGGTACCAGCAGGCTGGCTGTGGAGGTACAGACCATAAGCTCAACTCTCAGAAGTGTGTATGCATGGGAGGCAGATGTCTGCTACCCGCTCGTAGATGGGATTTGGAACCTAGCTACACTCTGGTTGAGGAAAGCCGTTGGAAATCGCTGTATTCAACTCAGGTACACGGGAGTTCAGGCCCAGTGCTCACACATGCTTTTCCCGCAACCTCTCCCAGCCACTAACATAAGGATGTTAGCAGCTACTCCTACAGTCAGGCAGCATGCGGGAGGGTTCTGCCCTGTCCTCAGCTCTCACAGGGAAGCATGTCTTGAAGCCAGCTGTCAACTAGCTGCATTCCTATGGCAGTGAGAAGGTAGCAGTATTCTGAGTCAGGAGGTTCCAAGATTACCAGTTGACTGCACCTGCGGTTACCCTCCAGGTCTGCATCGTTACCCTGCGTCTCAGAAGCCTCTGGCAAACGTCTCTGCTGAAGACCTGCGAAACTCACTCTGCAGGCAGTGTGGAAGTGTGAGGGACTGAGGGTGTGCTCAACTCTCAGAAGTAAGATGCTTTTGGACAAGGCGTTCTGCTACCTTCTCACATATGGAACTTAGTATGTAGCACCTGTCTACCCCAAGAATTACTGGGGAATCGTGAATTGAGCTTGGAGGCACTCGTCTTGTGTGCCGGGAGATTCCAATTACCTCTCCCAGCACTTCCGTCAAACAGCGAGCCTAGGCCTTTCAGAAGCCAAGGGTACCAGCAGGCTGGCTGTGGAGGTACAGGCCATAAGCTCAACTCTCAGAAGTGTGTATGCATGGGAGGCAGATGTCTGCTACCCGCTCGTACATGGGATTTGGAACCTAGCTACACTCTGGTTGAGGAAAGCCGTTGGAAATCGCTGTATTCAACTCAGATACACGGGAGTTCAGGCCCAGTGCTCACACATGCTTTTCCCGCAACCTCTCCCAGCCACTAACATAAGGATGTTAGCAGCTACTCCTACAGTCAGGCAGCATGCGGGAGGGTTCTGCCCTGTCCTCAGCTCTCACAGGGAAGCATGTCTTGAAGCCAGCTGTCAACTAGCTGCATTCCTATGGCAGTGAGAAGGTAGCAGTATTCTGAGTCGGGAGGTTCCAAGATTACCAGTCGACTGCACCTGGGGATACCCTCCAGGTCTGCATTGTTACCCTGTGTCTCAGAAGCCTCTGGCAAACGTCTCTGCTGAAGAACTGCGAAATTCACTCTGCAGGCAGTGTCGAACTGTGAGGGACTGAGGCTGAGCTCAACTCTCCGAAGTAAGATGGTTTTGGACAAGGCGTTCAGCTACCCTCTCACGTATGGAACTTAGTATGTAGCACCAGTCTACCACAGGAATTACTAGGAAATCGCTGAACTGAGCTTGGAGGCACTAGTCTTGTGTGCCGGGTGATTCCAATTACCTCTCCCAGCACTTCCGTCAAACAGCTAGCCTAGGCCTTTTAGAAGCCAAGGGTACCAGCAGGCTGGCTGTGGAGGTACAGGCCATAAGCTCAGCTCTCAGAAGTGTGTATGCATGGGAGGCAGATGTCTGCTACCCGCTCGTACATGGGATTTGGAACCTAGCTACACTCTGGTTGAGGAAAGCCGTTGGAAATCGCTGTATTCAACTCAGGTACACGGGAGTTCAGGCCCAGTGCTCACACATGCTTTTCCCGCACCTCTCCCAGCCACTAACATAAGGATGTTAGCAGCTACTCCTACAGTCTGGCAGGATGCGGGAGGGTTCTGCCCTGTCCTCAGCTCTCACAGGGAAGCATGTCTTGAAGCCAGCTGTCAACTAGCTGCATTCCTATGGCAGTGAGAAGGTAGCAGTACTCTGAGTCAGGAGGTTCCAAGATTACCACTCTACTGCACCTGGAGATACCCCCCAGGTCTGCATTGTTAACTTGTACTCAGAAGCCTCTGGCAATCGTCTCTGGTGAAGACGTGTGAAACTCACTCTGCAGGCAGTGTGGAACTGTGAGGGACTGAGGTTGGGCTCAACTCTCAGAAGTAAGATGCTTTTGGACAAGGCGTTCAGCTACCATCTCACATATGGAACCTAGTATGTAGCACCTGTCTACCACAAGAATTACTGGGAAATCGTGAATTGAGCTTGGAGGCACTCGTCTTGTGTGCCGGGAGATTCCTATTACCTCTCACAGCACTTCCGTCAAACAGCGAGCCTAGGCCTTTTAGAAGCCAAGGGTACCAGCAGGCTGGATGTGGAGGTACAGGCCATAAGCTCAACTCTCAGAAGTGTGTATGCATGGGAGGCAGATGTCTGCTACCCACTCGGACATGGGAGTTGGAACCTAGCTACACTGTGATTGAAGAAGGCCATTGGAAATCGCTGTATTCAACTCAGATACACGGGAGTTCAGGCCCAGTGCTCACACATGCTTTTCCCGCAACCTCTCCCAGCCACTAACATTAGGATGTTAGCAGCTACTCCTACACTCAGGCAGGATGCGGGAGGGTTCTGCCCTGTCCTCAGCTCTCACAGGGAAGCATGTCTTGAAGCCAGCTGTCAACTAGCTGCATTCCTATGGCAGTGAGAAGGTAGCAGTATTCTGAGTCAGGAGGTTCCAAGATTACCAGTCGACTGCACCTGGGGATACCCTCCAGGTCTGCATTGTTACCCTGCGTCTCAGAAGCCTCTGGCAAACGTCTATGCTGAAGACCTGCGAAACTCACTCTGCAGGCAGTGTGGAACTGTGAGGGACTGAGGCTGAGCTCAAATCTCAGAAGTAAGATGGTTTTGGACAAGGCGTTCAGCTACCCTCTCACGTATGGAACTTAGTATGTAGCACCAGTCTACCACAGGACTTACTAGGAAATCGCTGAACTGAGCTTGGAGGCACTAGTCTTGTGTGCCGGGTGAGTCCAATTACCTCTCCCTGCACTTCCGTCAAACAGCGAGCCTAGGTCTTTTAGAAGCCAAGGGTACCAGCAGGCTGGATGTGGAGGTAGAGGCCATAAGCTCAACTCTCAGAAGTGTGTATGCATGGGAGGCAGATGTCTGCTACCCACTCGGACATGGGAGTTGGAACCTAGCTACACTGTGATTGGAGAAGGCCATTGGAAATCGCTGTATTCAACTCAAATACACGGGAGTTCAGGCCCAGTGCTCACACATGCTTTTCCCGCAACCTCTCACAGCCACTAACATTAGGATGTTAGCAGCTACTCCTACAGTCAGGCAGGATGCGGGAGGGTTCTGCCCTGTCCTCAGCTCTCACAGGGAAGCATGTCTTGAAGCCAGCTGTCAACTAGCTGCATTCCTATGGCAGGGAGAAGGTAGCAGTACTCTGAGTCAGGAGGTTCCAAGATTACCACTCTACTGCACCTGGAGATACCCTCCAGGTCTGCATTGTTAACTTGTACTCAGAAGCCTCTGGCAATCGTCTCTGGTGAAAACGTGTGAAACTCACTCTGCAGGCAGTGTGGAAGTGTGAGGGACTGAGGGTGTGCTCAACTCTCAGAAGTAAGATGCTTTTGGTCAAAGCGGTCAGCTACCTTCTCACATATGGAACTTAGTATGTAGCACCTGTCTACCACAAGAATTACTGGGAAATCGTGAATTGAGCTTGGAGGCACTCGTCTTGTGTGCCGGGAGATTCCAATTACCTCTCCCAGCACTTCCGTCAAACAGCGAGCCTAGGCCTTTTAGAAGCCAAGGGTACCAGCAGGCTGGCTGTGGAGGTACAGGCCATATGCTCAACTCTCAGAAGTGTGTATGCATGGGAGGCAAATGTCTGCTACCCGCTCGTACATGGGATTTGGAATCTAGCTACACTCTGGTTGAGGAAAGCCGTTGGAAATCGCTGTATTCAACTCAGATACACGGGAGTTCAGGCCCAGTGCTCACACATGCTTTTCCCGCAACCTCTCCCAGCCACTAACATAAGGATGTTAGCAGCTACTCCTACAGTCAGGCAGCATGCGGGAGGGTTCTGCCCTGTCCTCAGCTCTCACAGGGAAGCATGTCTTGAAGCCAGCTGTCAACTAGCTGCATTCCTATGGCAGTGAGAAGGTAGCAGTATTCTGAGTCAGGAGGTTCCAAGATTACCAGTCGACTGCACCTGGGGATACCCTCCAGGTCTGCATTGTTACCCTGCGTCTCAGAAGCCTCTGGCAAACGTCTCTGCTGAAGACCTGCGAAACTCACTCTCCAGGCAGTGTGGAAGTGTGAGGGACTGAGGCTGAGCTCAACTCTCAGAAGTAAGATGGTTTTGGACAAGGCGTTCAGCTACCCTCTCACGTATGGAACTTAGTATGTAGCACCAGTCTACCACAGGAATTACTAGGAAATCGCTGAACTGAGCTTGGAGGCACTAGTCTTGTGTGCCGGGTGATTCCAATTACCTCTCCCAGCACTTCCGTCAAACAGCGAGCCTAGGCCTTTTAGAAGCCAAGGGTACCAGCAGGCTGGATGTGGAGGTACAGGCCATAAGCTGAACTCTCAGAAGTGTGTATGCATGGGAGGCAGATATCTGCTACCCGCTCGTACATGGGATTTGGAACCTAGCTACACTCTGGTTGAGGAAAGCCGTTGGAAATCGCTGTATTCAACTCAGATACACGGGAGTTCAGGCCCAGTGCTCACACATGCTTTTCCCGCAACCTCTCCCAGCCACTAAGATGAGGATGTTAGCAGCTACTCCTACAGTCAGGCAGCATGCGAGAGGGTTCTGCCCTGTCCTCAGCTCTCACAGGGAAGCATGTCTTGAAGCCAGCTGTCAACTAGCTGCATTCCTATGGCAATGAGAAGGTAGCAGTATTCTGAGTCAGGAGGTTCCAAGATTACCAGTCGACTGCACCTGGGGATACCCTCCAGGTCTGCATTGTTACCCTGCATCTCAGAATCCTCTGGCAAACGTCTCTGCTGAAGACCTGCGAAACTCACTCTGCAGGCAGTGTGGAACTGTGAGGGACTGAGGCTGAGCTCAACTCTCAGAAGTAAGATGGTTTTGGACAAGGCGTTCAGCTAAACTCTCATGTATGGAACTTAGTATGTAGCACCAGTCTACCACAGGAATTACTAGGAAATCGCTGAACTGAGCTTGGAGGCACTAGTCTTGTGTGCCGGGTGATTCCAATTACGTCTCCCAGCACTTCCGTGAAACAGCGAGCCTAGGCCTTTTAGAAGCCAAGGGTACCAGCAGGATGGATGTGGAGGTACAGGACATAAGCTCAACTCTCAGAATTGTGTATGCATGGGAGGCAGATGTCTGCTACCCACTCTGACATGGGAGTTGGAACCTAGCTACACTGTGATTGAAGAAGGCCATTGGAAATCGTTGTATTCAACTCAGATACACGGGAGTTCATGCCCAGTGCTCAGACATGCTTTTCCCGCAACCTCTCCCACCACTAACATAAGGATGTTAGCAGCTACTCCTACAGTCAGGCAGCATGCGGAAGGTTCTGCCCTGTCCTCAGCTCTAACAGGGAAGCATGTCTTGAAGCCAGCTGTCAACTAGCTGCATTCCTATGGCAGTGAGAAGGTAGCAGTATTCTGAGTCAGGAGGTTCCAAGATTACCAGTCGACTGCACCTGGGGAACCCTCCAAGTCTGCATTGTTACCCTGCGTCTCAGAAGCCTCTGGCAAACGTCTCTGCTGAAGACCTGCGAAACTCACTCTGCAGGCAGTGTGGAACTGTGAGGGACTGAGGCTGAGCTCAACTCTCAGAAGTAAGATGGTTTTGGACAAGGCGTTCAGCTACCCTCTCACGTATGGAACTTAGTATGTAGCACCAGTCTACCACAGGAATTACTAGGAAATCGCTGAACTGAGCTTGGAGGCACTAGTCTTGTGTGCCGGGTGATTCCAATTACCTCTCCCAGCACTTCCGTCAAACAGCGAGCCTAGGCCTTTTAGAAGCCAAGGGTACCAGCAGGCTGGATGTGGAGGTACAGGCCATAAGCTCAACTCTCAGAAGTGTGTATGCATGGGAGGCAGATGTCTGCTACCCTCTCGTACATGGGATTTGGAACCTAGCTAAACTCTGGTTGAGGAAAGCCGATGGAAATCGGTGTATTCAACGCAGATACACGGGAGTTCAGGCCCAGTGCTCACACATGCTTTTCCCGCAACCTCTCCCAGCCACTAACATAAGGATGTTAGCAGCTACTCCTACAGTCAGGCAGGAAGCGGGAGGGTTCTGCCCTGTCCTCAGCTCTCACAGGGAAGCATGTCTTGAAGCCAGCTGTCAACTAGCTGCATTCCTATGGCAGTGAGAAGGTAGCAGTACTCTGAGTCAGGAGGTTCCAAGATTACCACTCTACTGCACCTGGAGATACCCTCCAGGTCTGCATTGTTAACTTGTACTCAGAAGCCTCTGGCAATCGTCTCTGGTGAAGACGTGTGAAACTCACTCTGCAGGCAGTGTGGAAGTGTGAGGGACTGAGGGTGTGCTCAACTCTCAGAAGTAAGATGCTTTTGGACAAAGCGGTCAGCTACCTTCTCACATATGGAACTTAGTATGTAGCACCTGTCTACCGCAAGAATTACTGGGAAATCGTGAATTGAGCTTGGAGGCACTCGTCTTGTGTGCCTGGAGATTCCAATTACCTCTCCCAGCACTTCCGTCAAACAGTGAGCCTAGGCCTTTTAGAAGCCAAGGGTACCAGCAGGCTGGCTGTGGAGGTACAGGCCATAAGCTCAACTCTCAGAAGTGTGTATGCATGGGAGGCAGATGTCTGCTACCCGCTCGTACATGGGATTTGGAACCTACCTACACTCTGGTTGAGGAAAGCCGTTGGAAATCGCTGTATTCAACTCAGATACACGGGAGTACAGGCCCAGTGCTCACACATGCTTTTCCCGCAACCTCTCCCAGCCACTAACATAAGGATGTTAGCAGCTACTCCTACAGTCAGGCAGCGTGCGGGAGGGTTCTGCCCTGTCCTCAGCTCTCACTGTGAAGCATGTCTTGAAGCCAGCTGTCAACTAGCTGCATTCCGATGGCAGTGAGAAGGTAGCAGGATTCTGAGTCAGGAGGTTCCAAGATTACCAGTCGACTGCACCTGGGGATACCCTCCAGGTCTGCATTGTTACCCTGCGTCTCAGAAGCCTCTGGCAAACGTCTCTGCTGAAGACCTGCGAAACTCACTCTGCAGGCAGTGTCGAACTGTGAGGGACTGAGGCTGAGCTCAACTCTCAGAAGTAAGATGGTTTTGGACAAGGGGTTCAGCTACCCTCTCACGTATGGAACTTAGTATGTAGCACCAGTCTACCACAGGAATTACTAGTAAATCGCTGAACTGAGCTTGGAGGCACTAGTCTGTGTGCCGGGTGATTCCAATTACCTCTCCCAGCACTTCCGCCAAACAGCGAGCCTAGGCCTTTTAGAAGCCAAGGGTACCAGCAGGCTGGCTGTGGAGGTACAGGCCATATGCTCAACTCTCAGAAGTGTGTATGCATGGGACGCAGATGTCTGCTACCCGCTCGTACATGGGATTTGGAACCTAGCTACACACTGGTTGAGGAAAGCCGTTGGAAATCGCTGTATTCAACTCAGGTACACGGGAGTTCAGGCCCAGTGCTCACACATGCTTTTCCCGCAACCTCTCCCAGCCACTAACATAAGGATGTTAGCAGCTACTCCTACAGTCAGGCATCATGCGGGAGGGTTCTGCCCTGTCCTCAGCTCTCACAGGGAAGCATGTCTTGAAGCCAGCTGTCAACTAGCTGCATTCCTATGGCAGTGAGAAGGTAGCAGTATTCTGAGTCAGGAGGTTCCAAGATTACCAGTCGACTGCACCTGGGGATACCCTCCAGGTCTGCATTGTTACCCTGCGTCTCAGAAGCCTCTGGCAAACGTCTCTGCTGAAGACCTGCGAAACTCACTCTGCAGGCAGTGTCGAACTGTGAGGGACTGAGGCTGAGCTCAACTCTCAGAAGTAAGATGGTTTTGGACAAGGCGTTCAGCTACCCTCTCACGTATGGAACTTAGTATGTAGCACCAGTCTACCACAGGAATTACTAGGAAATCGCTGAACTGAGCTTGGAGGCACTAGTCTGTGTGCCGGGTGATTACAATTACCTCTCCCAGCACTTCCGCCAAACAGCGAGCCTAGGCCTTTTAGAAGCCAAGGGTACCAGCAGGCTGGCTGTGGAGGTACAGGCCATAAGCTCAACTCTCAGAAGTGTGTATGCATGGGACGCAGATGTCTGCTACCCGCTCGTAAATGGGATTTGGATCCTAGCTACACACTGGTTGAGGAAAGCCGTTGGAAATCGCTGTATTCAACTCAGGTACACGGGAGTTCAGGCCCAGTGCTCACACATGCTTTTCCCGCAACCTCTCTCAGCCACTAACATAAGGATGTTAGCAGCTACTCCTACAGTCAGGCATCATGCGGGAGGGTTCTGCCCTGTCCTCAGCTCTCACAGGGAAGCATGTCTTGAAGCCAGCTGTCAACTAGCTGCATTCCTATGGCAGTGAGAAGGTAGCAGTATTTGAGTCAGGAGGTTCCAAGATTACCAGTCGACTGCACCTGGGGATACCCTCCAGGTCTGCATTGTTACCCTGCGTCTCAGAAGCCTCTGGCAAACGTCTCTGCTGAAGACCTGCGAAACTCACTCTGCAGGCAGTGTCGAACTGTGAGGGACTGAGGCTGAGCTCAACTCTCAGAAGTAAGATGGTTTTGGACAAGGCGTTCAGCTACCCTCTCACGTATGGAACTTAGTATGTAGCACCAGTCTACCACAGGAATTACTAGGAAATCGCTGAACTGAGCTAGGAGGCACTAGTCTTGTGTGCCGGGTGATTCCAATTACCTCTCCCAGCACTTCCGCCAAACAGCGAGCCTAGGCCTTTTATAAGCCAAGGGTACCAGCAGGCTGGCTGTGGAGGTACAGGCCATAAGCTCAACTCTCAGAAGTGTGTATGCATGGGAGGCAGATGTCTGCTACCCGCTCGTACATGGGATTTGGAACCTAGCTACACTCTGGTTGAGGAAAGCCGTTGGAAATCGCTGTATTCAACTCAGGTACACGGGAGTTCAGGCCCAGTGCTCACACATGCTTTTCCCGAAACCTCTCCCAGCCACTAACATAAGGATGTTAGCAGCTACTCCTACAGTCAGGCATCATGCGGGAGGGTTCTGCCCTGTCCTCAGCTCTCACAGGGAAGCATGTCTTGAGGCCAGCTGTCAACTAGCTGCATTCCTATGGCAGTGAGAAGGTAGCAGTATTCTGAGTCAGGAGGTTCCAAGATTACCAGTCGACTGCACCTGGGGATACCCTCCAGGTCTGCATTGTTACCCTGCGTCTCAGAAGCCTCTGGCAAACTATCTGCTGAAGACCTGCGAAACTCACTCTGCAGGCAGTGTCGAACTGTGAGGGACTGAGGCTGAGCTCAACTCTCAGAAGTAAGATGGTTTTGGACAAGGCGTTCAGCTACCCTCTCACGTATGGAACTTAGTATGTAGCACCAGTCTACCACAGGAATTACTAGGAAATCGCTGAACTGAGCTTGGAGGCACTAGTCTTGTGTGCCGGGTGATTCCAATTACCTCTCCCAGCACTTCCGTCAAACAGCGAGCCTAGGCCTTTTAGAAGCCAAGGGTACCAGCAGGCTGGCTGTGGAGGTACAGGCCATAAGCTCAACTCTCAGAAGTGTGTATGCATGGGAGGCAGATGTCTGCTACCCGCTCGTACATGGGATTTGGAACCTAGCTACACTCTGGTTGAGGAAAGCCGTTGGAAATCGCTGTATTCAACTCAGGTACACGGGAGTTCAGGCCCAGTGCTCACACATGCTTTTCCCGCAACCTCTCCCAGCCACTAACATAAGGATGTTAGCAGCTACTCCTACAGTCAGACATCATGCGGGAGGGTTCTGCCCTGTCCTCTGCTCTCACAGGGAATCATGTCTTGAAGCCAGCTGTCAACTAGCTGCATTCCTATGGCAGTGAGAAGGTAGCAGTATTCTGAGTCAGGAGGTTCCAAGATTACCAGTCGACTGCACCTGGGGATACCCTCCAGGTCTGAATTGTTACCCTGCCTCTCAGAAGCCTCTGGCAAACGTCTCTGCTGAAGACCTGCGAAACTCACTCTGCAGGCAGTGTGGAACTGTGAGGGACTGAGGCTGAGCTCAACTCTCAGAAGTAAGATGGTTTTGGACAAGGCGTTCAGCTACCCTCTCACGTATGGAACTTAGTATGTAGCACCAGTCTACCACAGGAATTACTAGGAAATCGCTGAACTGAGCTTGGAGGCACTCGTCTTGTGTGCCGGGTGATTCCAATTACCTCTCCCAGCACTTCCGTCAAACAGCGAGCCTAGGCTTTTTAGAAGCCAAGGGTACCAGCAGGCTGGATGTGGAGGTACAGGCCATAAGCTCAACTCTCAGAAGTGTGTATGCATGGGACGCAGATGTCTGCTACCGCTCGTACATGGGATTTGGAACCTAGCTACACTCTGGTTGAGGAAAGCCGTTGGAAATCGCTGTATTCAACTCAGATACACGGGAGTTCAGGCCCAGTGCTCACACATGCTTTTCCCGCAACCTCTCCCAGCCACTAACATAAGGATGTTAGCAGCTACACCTACAGTCAGGCAGCATGCGGGAGGGTTCTGCCCTGTCCTCAGCTCTCACAGGGAAGCATGTCTTGAAGCCAGCTGTCAACTAGCTGCATTCCTATGGCACTGAGAAGGTAGCAGTACTCTGAGTCAGGAGGTTCCAAGATTACCACTCTACTGCACCTGGAGATACCCTCCAGGTCTGCATTGTTAACTTGTACTCAGAAGCCTCTGGCAATCGTCTCTGGTGAAGACGTGTGAAACTCACTCTGCAGGCAGTGTGGAAATGTGAGGGACTGAGGTTGGGCTCAACTCTCAGAAGTAAGATGCTTTTGGACAAGGCGTTCAGCTACCATCTCACATATGGAACTTAGTATGTAGCACCTGTCTACCACAAGAATTACTGGGAAATCGTGAATTGAGCTTGGAGGCACTCGTCTTGTGTGCCGGGAGATTCCAATTACCTCTCCCAGCACTTCCGTCAAACAGCGAGCCTAGGCCTTTTAGAAGCCAAGGCTACCAGAAGGCTGGATGTGGAGTTACAGGCCATAAGCTCAACTCTCAGAAGTGTGTATGCATGGGAGTCAGATGTCTGCTACCCGCTCGTACATGGGATTTGGAACCTAGCTACACTCTGGTTGAGGAAAGCCGTTGGAAATCGCTGTATTCAACTCAGATACACGGGAGTTCAGGCCCAGTGCTCACACATGCTTTTCCCGCAACCTCTCCCAGCCACTAACTTTAGGATGTCAGCAGCTACTCCTACAGTCAGGCAGCATGCGGGAGGGTTCTGCCCTGTCCTCAGCTCTCTCAGGGAAGCATGTCTTGAAGCCAGCTAGCTGTCAACTAGCTTCATTCCTATGGCAGTGAGAAGGTAGCAGTATTCTGAGTCAGGAGGTTCCAAGATTATCAGTCGACTACACCTGGGGATACCCTCCAGGTCTGCATTGTTACCCTGCGTCTCAGAAGCCTCTGGCAAACGTCTCTGCTGAAGACCTGCTTAACTCACTCTGCAGGCAGTGTGGAACTGTGAGGGACTGAGGCTGAGCTCAACTCTCAGAAGTAAGATGGTTTTGGACAAGGCGTTCAGCTACCCTCTCACGTATGGAACTTAGTATGTAGCACCAGTCTACCACAGGAATTACTAGGAAATCGCTGAACTGAGCTTGGAGGCACTAGTCTTGTGTGCCGGGTGATTCCAATTACCTCTCCCAGCACTTCCGTCAAACAGCGAGCCTAGACCTTTTAGAAGAAAAGGGTACCAGCAGGCTGGATGTGGAGGTACAGGCCATAAGCTCAACTCTCAGAAGTGTGTATGCATGGGAGGCAGATGTCTGCTACCCACTCGGACATGGGAGTTGGAACCTAGCTACACTGTGATTGGAGAAGGCCATTGGAAATCGCTGTATTCAACTCAGATACACGGGAGTTCAGGCCCAGTGCTCACACATGCTTTTCCCGCAACCTCTCCCAGCCACTAACATTAGGATGTTAGCAGCTACTCCTACAGTCAGGCAGCATGCGGGAGGGTTCTGCCCTGTCCTCAGCTCTCACAGGGAAGCATGTCTTGAAGCCAGCTGTCAACTAGCTGCATTCCTATGGCAGTGAGAAGGTAGCAGTACTCTGAGTCAGGAGGTTCCAAGATTACCAGTCGACTGCACCTGGGGATACCCTCCAGGTCTGCATTGTTACCCTGCGTCTCAGAAGCCTCTGGCAAACGTCTCTGCTGAAGACCTGCGAAACTCACTCTGCATGCAGTTTGGAACTGTGAGGGACTGAGGCTGAGCTCAACTCTCAGAAGTAAGATGGTTTTGGACAAGGCGTTCAGCTACCCTCTCACGTATGGAACTTAGTATGTAGCACCAGTCTACCACAGGAATTACTAGGAAATCGCTGAACTGAGCTTGGAGGCACTAGTCTTGTGTGCCGGGTGATTCCAATTACCTCTCCCAACACTTCCGTCAAACAGCGAGCCTAGGCCTTTTAGAAGCCAAGGGTACCAGCAGGCTGGATGTGGAGGTACAGGCCATAAGCTCAACTCTCAGAAGTGTGTATGCATGGGAGGCAGATGTCTGCTACCCTGCTCGTACATGGGATTTGGAACCTAGCTACACTCTGGTTGAGGAAAGCCGTTGGAAATCGCTGTATTCAACTCAGATACACGGGAGTTCAGGCCCAGTGCTCACACATGCTTTTCCCGCAACCTCTCCCAGCCACTAACATTAGGATGTTAGCAGCTACTCCTACAGTCAGGCAGGATGCGGGAGGGTTCTGCCCTGTCCTCAGCTCTCACAGGGAAGCATGTCTCGAAGCCAGCTGTCAACTAGCTACATTTCTATGGCAGTGAGAAGGTAGCAGTACTCTGAGTCAGGAGGTTCCAAGATTACCACTCTACTGCACCTGGAGATACACTCCAGGTCTGCATTGTTAACTTGTACTCAGAAGCCTCTGGCAATCGTCCTGGTGAAGACGTGTGAAACTCACTCTGCAGGCAGTGTGGAAGTGTGAGGGACTGAGGGTGTGCTCAACTCTCAGAAGTAAGATGCTTTTGGACAAGGCGTTCAGCTACCTTCTCACATATGGAACTTAGTATGTAGCACCTGTCTACCACAAGAATTACTGGGAAATCGTGAATTGAGCTTGGAGGCACTCGTCTTGTGTGCCAGGAGATTCCAATTACCTCTCCCAGCACTTCCGTCAAACAGCGAGCCTAGGCCTTTTACAAGCCAAGGGTACCAGCAGGCTGGATGTGGAGGTACAGGCCATAAGCTCAACTCTCAGAAGTGTGTATGCATGGGAGGCAGATGTCTGCTACCCACTCGGACATGGGTGTTGGAACCTAGCTACACTGTGATTGAAGAAGGCCATTGGAAATCGCTGTATTCAACTCAGATACACGGGAGTTCAGGCCCAGTGCTCACATATGCTTTTCCCGCAACCTCTCCCAGCCACTAACATAAGGATGTTAGCAGCTACTCCTACAGTCAGGCAGGATGCGGAAGGGTTCTGCCCTGTCCTCAGCTCTCACAGGGAAGCATGTCTTGAAGCCAGCTGTCAACTAGCTGCATTCCTATGGCAGTGAGAAGGTAGCAGTACTCTGAGTCAGGAGGTTCCATGAATACCACTCTACTGCACCTGGAGATACCCTCCAGGTCTGCATTGTTAACTTGTACTCAGAAGCCTCTGGCAATCGTCTCTGGTGAAGACGTGTGAAACTCACTCTGCAGGCAGTGTGGAAGTGTGAGGGACTGAGGGTGTTCTCAACTCTCAGAAGTAAGATGGTTTTGGACAAGGCGTTCAGCTACCATCTCACATATGGAACTTAGTATGTAGCACCTGTCTACCACAAGAATTACTGGGAAATCGTGAATTGAGCTTGGAGGCACTCGTCTTGTGTGCCGGGAGATTCCAATTACCTCTCCCAGCACTTCCGTCAAACAGCGAGCCTAGGCCTTTTAGAAGCCAAGGGTACCAGCAGGCTGGATGTGGAGGTACAGGCCATAAGCTCAACTCTCAGAAGTGTGTATGCATGGGAGGCAGATGTCTGCTACCCGCTCGTACATGGGATTTGGAACCTAGCTACACTCTGGTTGAGGAAAGCCGTAGGAAATCGGTGTATTCAACTCAGATACACGGGAGTTCAGGCCCAGTGCTCACACATGCTTTTCCCGCAACCTCTCCCAGCCACTAACATAAGGATGTTAGCAGCTACTCCTACAGTCAGGCAGCATGCGGGAGGGTTCTGCCCTGTCCTCAGCTCTCACAAGGAAGCATGTCTTGAAGCCAGCTGTCAACTAGCTGCATTCCTATGGCAGTGAGAAGGTAGCAGTATTCTGAGTCAGGAGGTTCCAAGATTACCAGTCGACTGCACCTGGGGATACCCTCCAGGTCTGCATTGTTACCCTGCGTCTCAGAAGCCTCTGGCAAACGTCTCTGCTGAAGACCTGCGAAACTCACTCTGCAGGCAGTGTGGAACTGTGAGGGACTGAGGCTGAGCTCAACTCTCAGAAGTAAGATGGTTTTGGACAAGGCGTTCAGCTACCCTCTCACGTATGGAACTTAGTATGTAGCACCAGTCTACCACAGGAATTACTAGGAAATCGCTGAACTGAGCTTGGAGGCACTAGTCTTGTGTGCCGGGTGATTCCAATTACCTCTCCCAGCACTTCCGTCAAACAGCGAGCCTAGGCCTTTTAGAAGCCAAGAGTACCAGCAGGCTGGATGTGGAGGTACAGGCCATAAGCTCAACTCTCAGAAGTGTGTATGCATGGGAGGCAGATGTCTGCTACCCAGTCGGACATGGGAGTTGGAACCTACCTACACTGTGATTGAAGAAGGCCATTGGAAATCGCTGTATTCAACTCAGATACACGGGAGTTCAGGCCCAGTGCTCACACATGCTTTTCCCGCAACCTCTCCCAGCCACTAACATTAGGATGTTAGCAGCTACTCCTACAGTCAGGCAGGATGCGGGAGGGTTCTGCCCTGTCCTCAGCTCTCACAGGGAAGCATGTCTTGAAGCCAGCTGTCAACTAGCTGCATTCCTATGGCAGTGAGAAGGTAGCAGTACTCTGAGTCAGGAGGTTCCAAGATTACCACTCTACTGCACCTGGAGATACCCTCCAGGTCTGCATTGTTAACTTGTACTCAGAAGCCTCTGGCAATCGTCCTGTGAAGACGTGTGAAACTCACTCTGCAGGCAGTGTGGAAGTGTGAGGGACTGAGGGTGGGCTCAACTCTCAGAAGTAAGATGCTTTTGGACAAGGCGTTCAGCTACCTTCTCACGTATGGAACTTAGTATGTAGCACCAGTCTACCACAGGAATTAATAGGAAATCGCTGAACTGAGCTCGGAGGCACTAGTCTTGTGTGCCGGGTGATTCCAATTACCTCTCCCAGCACTTCCGCCAAACAGCGAGCCTAGGCCTTTTAGAAGCCAAGGGTACCAGCAGGCTGGCTGTGGAGGTACAGGCCATAAGCTCAACTCTCAGAAGTGTGTATGCATGGAGGCAGATGTCTTTTACCCGCTCGTACATGGGATTTGGAACCTAGCTACACTGTGGTTGAGGAAAGCCGTTGGAAATCGCTGTATTCAACTCAGATACACGGGAGTTCAGGCCCAGTGCTCACACATGCTTTTCCCGCAACCTCTCACAGCCACTAACATAAGGATGTTAGCAGCTACTCCTACAGTCAGGCAGCATGCGGGAGGGTTCTGCCCTGTCCTCAGCTCTCACAGGGAAGCATGTCTTGAAGCCAGCTGTCAACTAGCTGCATTCCTATGGCAGTGAGAATGTAGCAGTATTCTGAGTCAGGAGGTTCCAAGATTACCAGTCGACTGCACCTGGGGATACCCTCCAGGTCTGCATTGTTACCCTGCGTCTCAGAAGCCTCTGGCAAACGTCTCTGCTGAAGACCTGTGAAACTCACTCTGCAGGCAGTGTGGAACTGTGAGGGATTGAGGCTGAGCTCAACTCTCAGAAGTAAGATGGTTTTGGACAAGGCGTTCAGCTACCCTCTCACGTATGGAACTTAGTATGTAGCACCAGTCTACCACAGGAATTACTAGGAAATCGCTGAACTGAGCTTGGAGGCACTAGTCTTGTGTGCCGTGTGATTCCAATTACCTCTCCCAGCAGTTGCGTCAAACAGCGAGCCTAGGCCTTTTAGAAGCCAAGGGTACCAGCAGGCTGGCTGTGGAGGTACAGGCCATAAGCTCAACTCTCAGAAGTGTGTATGCATGGGAGGCAGATGTCTGCTACCCGTTCGTACATGGGATTTGGAACCTAACTACACTCTGGTTGAGGAAAGCCGTTGGAAATCGCTGTATTCAACTCAGATACACGGGAGTTCAGGCCCAGTGCTCACACATGCTTTTCCCGCAACCTCTCCCAGCCACTAACATAAGGATGTTAGCAGCTACTCCTACAGTCAGGCAGGATGCGGGAGGGTTCTGCCCTGTCCTCAGCTCTCACAGGGAAGCATGTCTTGAAGCCAGCTGTCAACTAGCTGCATTCCTATGGCAGTGAGAAAGTAGCAGTATTCTGAGTCAGGAGGTTCCAAGATTACCAGTCGACTGCACCTGGGGATACCCTCCAGGTCTGCATTGTTACCCTGCGTCTCAGAAGCCTCTGGCAAACGTCTCTGCTGAAGACCTGCGAAACTCACTCTGCAGGCAGTGTCGAACTGTGAGGGACTGAGGCTGAGCTCAATTCTCCGAAGTAAGATGATTTTGGACAAGGCGTTCAGCTACCTTCTCACGTATGGAACTTAGTATGTAGCACCAGTCTACCACAGGAATTACTAGGAAATCGCTGAACTGAGCTTGGAGGCACTAGTCTTGTGTGTCGGGTGATTCCATTACCTCTCCCAGCACTTCCGTCAAACAGCGAGCCTAGGCCTTTTAGAAGCCAAGGGTACCAGCAGGCTGGATGTGGAGGTACAGACCATAAGCTCAACTCTCAGAAGTGTGTATGCATGGGAGGCAGATGTCTGCTACCCACTCGGACATGGGAGTTGGAACCTAGCTACACTGTGATTGAAGAAGGCCATTGGAAATCGCTGTATTCAACTCAGATACACGGGAGTTCAGGCCCAGTGCTCACACATGCTTTTCCCGCAACCTCTCCCAGCCACTAACATTAGGATGTTAGCAGCTACTCCTACAGTCAGGCAGGATGCGGGAGGGTTCTGCCCTGTCCTCAGCTCTCACAGGGAAGCATGTCTTGAAGCCAGCTGTCAACTAGCTGCATTCCTATGGCAGTGAGAAGGTAGCAGTACTCTGAGTCAGGAGGTTCCAAGATTACCACTCTACTGCACCTGGAGATACCCTCCAGGTCTGCATTGTTAACTTGTACTCAGAAGACTCTGGCAATCGTCCTGGTGAAGACGTGTGAAACTCACTCTGCAGGCAGTGTGGAAGTGTGAGGGACTGAGGATGTTCTCAACTCTCAGAAGTAAGATGCTTTTGGACAAGGCGTTCAGCTACCTTCTCACATATGGAACTTAGTATGTAGCACCTGTCTACCACAAGAATGACTGGGAAATCGTGAATTGAGCTTGGAGGCACTCGTCTTGTGTGCCGGGAGATTCCAATTACCTCTCCCAGCACTTCCGTCAAACAGCGAGCCTAGGCCTTTTAGAAGCCAAGGGTACCAGCAGGCTGGCTGTGGAGGTACAGGCCATAAGCTCAACTCTCAGAAGTGTGTATGCATGGGAGGCAGATGTCTGCTACCCGCTCGTACATGGGATTTGGAACCTAGCTACACTCTGGTTGAGGAAAGCCGTTGGAAATCGCTGTATTCAACTCAGATACACGGGAGTTCAGGCCCAGTGCTCACACATGCTTTTCCCGCAACCTCTCCCAGCCACTAACATTAGGATGTTAGCAGCTACTCCTACAGTCAGGCAGCATGCGGGAGGGTTCTGCCCTGTCCTCAGCTCTCACAGGGAAGCATGTCTTGAAGCCAGCTGTCAACTAGCTGCATTCCTATGGCAGTGAGAAGGTAGCAGTATTCTGAGTCAGGAGGTTCCAAGATTACCAGTCAACTGCACCTGGGGATACCCTCCAGGTCTGCATTGTTACCCTGCGTCTCAGAAGCCTCTGGCAAACGTCTCTGCTGAAGACCTGCGAAACTCACTCTGCAGGCAGTGTGGAACTGTGACGGACTGAGGCTGAGCTCAACTCTCAGAAGTAAGATGGTTTGGGACAAGGCGTTCAGCTACCCTCTCACGTATGGAACTTAGTATGTAGCACCAGTCTACCACAGGAATTACTAGGAAATCGCTGAACTGAGCTTGGAGGCACTAGTCTTGTGTGCCGGGTGATTCCAATTACCTCTCCCAGCACTTCCGCCAAACAGCGAGCCTAGGCCTTTTAGAAGCCAAGGGTACCAGCAGGCTGGATGTGGAGGTACAGGCCATAAGCTCAACACTCAGAAGTGTGTATGCATGCGAGGCAGATGTCTGCTACTCGCTCGTACATGGGATTTGGAACCTATCTACACTCTGGTTGAGGAAAGCCGTTGGAAATCGCTGTATTCAACTCAGGTACACGGGAGTTCAGGCCCAGTGCTCACACATGCTTTTCCCGCAACCTCTCCCAGCCACTAACATAAGGATGTTAGCAGCTACTCCTACACTCAGGCAGCATGCGGGAGGGTTCTGCCCTGTCCTCAGCTCTCACAGGGAAGCATGTCTTGAAGCCAGCTGTCAACTAGCTGCATTCCTATGGCAGTGAGAAGGTAGCAGTATTCTGAGTCAGGAGGTTCCAAGATTACCAGTCGACTGCACCTGGGGATACCGTCCAGGTCTGCATTGTTACCCTGCGTCTCAGAAGCCTCTGGCAAACGTCTCTGCTGAAGACCTGCGAAACTCACTCTGCAGGCAGTGTGGAACTGTGAGGGACTGAGGCTGAGCTCAACTCTCAGAAGTAAGATGGTTTTGGACAAGGCGTTCAGCTACACTCTCACGTATGGAACTTAGTATGTAGCAACAGTCTACCACAGGAATTACTAGGAAATCGCTGAACTGAGCTTGGAGGCACTAGTCTTGTGTGCCAGCTGATTCAAATTACCTCTCCCAGCACTTCCGTCAAACAGCGAGCCTAGGCCTTTTAGAAGCCAAGGGTACCAGCAGGCTGGATGTGGAGGTACAGGCCATAAGCTCAACTCTCAGAAGTGTGTATGCATGGGAGGCAGATGTCTGCTACCCGCTCGTACATGGGATTTGGATCCTAGCTACACTCTGGTTGAGGAAAGCCGTTGGAAATCGCTGTATTCAACTCAGATACACGGGAGTTCAGGCCCAGTGCTCACACATGCTTTTCCCGCAACCTCTCCCAGCCACTAACATAAGGATGTTAGCAGCTACTCCTACAGTCAGGCAGCATGCAGGAGGGATCTGCCCTGTCCTCAGCTCTCTCAGGGAAGCATGTCTTGAAGCCAGCTCGCTGTCAACTAGCTGCATTCCTATGGCAGTGAGAAGGTAGCAGTATTCTGAGTCAGGAGTTTCCAAGATTACCAGTCGACTGTACCTGGGGATACCCTCCAGGTCTGCATTGTTACCCTGCGTCTCAGAAGCCTCTGGCTAACGTCTCTGCTGAAGACCTGCGTAACTCACTCTGCAGGCAGTGTGGAACTGTGAGGGACTGAGGCTGAGCTCAACTCTCAGAAGTAAGATGGTTTTGGACAAGGCGTTCAGCTACACTCTCACGTATGGAACTTAGTATGTAGCAGCAGTCTACCACAGGAATTACTAGGAAATCGCTGAACTGAGCTTGGAGGCACTAGTCTTGTGTGCCAGCTGATTCCAATTACCTCTCCCAGCACTTCCGTCAAACAGCGAGCCTAGGCCTTTTAGAAGCCAAGGGTACCAGCAGGCTGGATGTGGAGGTACAGGCCATAAGCTCAACTCTCAGAAGTGTCTATGCATGGGAGGCAGATGTCTGCTACCCACTCGGACATGGGAGTTGGAACCCAGCTACACTATGATTGAAGAAGGCCATTGGAAATCGCTGTATTCAACTCAGATACACGGGAGTTCAGGCCCAGTGCTCACACATGCTTTTCCCGCAACCTCTCCCAGCCACTACCATAAGGATGTTAGCAGCTACTCCTACAGTCAGGCAGGAAGCGGGAGGGTTCTGCCCTGTCCTCAGCTCTCACAAGGAAGCATGTCTTGAAGCCAGCTGTCAACTAGCTGCATTCCTATGGCAGTGAGAAGGTAGCAGTACTCTGAGTCAGGAGGTTCCAAGATTACCACTCTACTGCACCTGGAGATACCCTCCAGGTCTGCATTGTTAACTTGTACTCAGAAGCCTCTGGCAATCGTCTCTGGTGAAGACGTGTGAAACTCACTCTGCAGGCAGTGTGGAAGTGTGAGGGACTGAGGGTGGGCTCAACTCTCAGAAGTAAGATGCTTTTGGACAAGGCGTTCAGCTACCATCTCACATATGGAACTTAGTATGTAGCACCTGTCTACCTCAAGAATTACTGGGAAATCGTGAATTGAGCTTGGAGGCACTCGTCTTGTGTGCCGGGAGATTCCAATTACCTCTCCCAGCACTTCCGTCAAACAGCGAGCCTAGGCCTTTTAGAAGCCAAGGGTACCAGCAGGCTGGATGTGGAGGTACAGGCCATAAGCTCAACTCTCAGAAGTGTGTATGCATGGGAGGCAGATGTCTGCTACCCGCTCGTACATGGGATTTGGAACCTAGCTACACTCTGGTTGAGGAAAGCCGTTGGAAATCGCTGTATTCAACTCAGATACACGGGAGTTCAGGCCCAGTGCTCACACATGCTTTTCCCGCAACCTCTCCCAGCCACTAACATAAGGATGTTAGCAGCTACTCCTACAGTCAGGCAGCATGCGGGAGGGTTCTGCCCTGTCCTCAGCTCTCTCAGGGAAGCATGTCTTGAAGCCAGTAGCTGTCAACCAGCTGCATTCCTATGGCAGTGAGAAGGTAGCAGTATTCTGAGTCAGGAGGTTCCAAGATTACCAGTCGACTGCACCTGGGGATACCCTCCAGGTCTGCATTGTTACCCTGCGTCTCAGAAGCCTCTGGCAAACGTCTCTGCTGAAGACCTGCGAAACTCACTCTGCAGGCAGTGTGGAACTGTGAGGGACTGAGGCTGAGCTCAACTCTCAGAAGTAAGATGGTTTTGGACAAGGCGTTCAGCTACCCTCTCACGTATGGAACTTAGTATGTAGCACCAGTCTACCACAGGAATTACTAGGAAATCGCTGAACTGAGCTTGGAGGCACTAGTCTTGTGTGCCGGGTGATTCCAATTACCTCTCCCAGCACTTCCGTCAAACAGCGAGCCTAGGCCTTTTAGAAGCCAAGGGTACCAGCAGGCTGGGTGAGGAGGTACAGGCCATAAGCTCAACTCTCAGAAGTGTGTATGCATGGGAGGCAGATGTCTGCTACCCACTCGGACATGGGAGTTGGAACCTAGCTACACTGTGATTGAAGAAGGCCATTGGAAATCGCTCTATTCAACTCAGATACACGGGAGTTCAGGCCCAGTGCTCACACATGCTTTTCCCGCAACCTCTCCCAGCCACTAACATTAGGATGTTAGCAGCTACTCCTACAGTCAGGCAGGATGCGGGAGGGTTCTGCCCTGTCCTCAGCTCTCACAGGGAAGCATGTCTTGAAGCCAGCTGTCAACTAGCTGCATTCCTATGGCAGTGAGAAGGTAGCAGTACTCTGAGTCAGGAGGTTCCAAGATTACCACTCTACTGCACCTGGAGATACCCTCCAGGTCTGCATTGTTAACTTGTACTCAGAAGCCTCTAGCAATCGTCTCTGGTGAAGACGTGTGAAACTCACTCTGCAGGCAGTGTGGAACTGTGAGGGACTGAGGGTGTGCTCAACTCTCAGAAGTAAGATGCTTTTGGACAAGGCGTTCAGCTACCTTCTCATATATGGAACTTAGTATGTAGCACCTGTCTACCACAAGAATTACTGGGAAATCGGGAATTGAGCTTGGAGGCACTCGTCTTGTGTGCCGGGAGATTCCAATTACCTCTCCCAGCACTTCCGTCAAACAGCGAGCCTAGGCCTTTTAGAAGTCAAGGGTACCAGCAGGCTGGATGTGGAGGTACAGTCCATAAGCTCAACTCTCAGAAGTGTGTATGCATGGGAGGCAGATGTCTGCTACCCGCTCGTACATGGGATTTGGAACCTAGCTACACTCTGGTTGAGGAAAGCCGTTGGAAATCGCTGTATTCAACTCAGATACAGGGGAGTTCAGGCCCAGTGCTCACACATGCTTTTCCCGCAACCTCTCCAGGCCACTAACATAAGGATGTTAGCAGCTACTCCTACAGTCAGGCAGCATGCGGGAGGGTTCTGCCCTGTTCTCAGCTCTCACAGGGAAGCATGTCTTGAAGCCCGCTGTCAACTAGCTGCATTCCTATGGCAGTGAGAAGGTAGCAGTATTCTGAGTCAGGAGGTTCCAAGATTACCAGTCGACTGCACCTGGGGATACCCTCCAGGTCTGCATTGTTACCCTGCGTCTCAGTAGCCTCTGGCAAACGTCTCTGCTGAAGACCTGCGAAACTCACTCTGCAGTCAGTGTCGAACTGTGAGGGACTGAGGCTGAGCTCAACTCTCAGAAGTAAGATGGTTTTGGACAAGGCGTTCAGCTACCCTCTCACGTATGGAACTTAGTATGTAGCACCAGTCTACCACAGGAATTACTAGGAAATCGCTGAACTGAGCTTGGAGGCACTAGTCTTGTGTGCCGGGTGATTCCAATTACCTCTCCCAGCACTTCCGTCAAACAGCGAGCCTAGGCCTTTTAGACGCCAAGGGTACCAGCAGGCTGGATGTGGAGGTACAGGCCATAAGCTCAACTCTCAGAAGTGTGTATGCATGGGAGGCAGATGTCTGCTACCCGCTCGTACATGGGATTTGGAACCTAGCTACACTCTGGTTGAGGAAAGTCGTTGGAAATCGCTGTATTCAACTCAGATACACGGGAGTTCAGGCCCAGTGCTCACACATGCTTTTCCCACAACCTCTCCCAGCCACTAACATAAGGATGTTAGCAGCTACTCCTACAGTCAGGCAGCATGCGGGAGGGTTCTGCGCTGTCCTCAGCTCTCACAGGGAAGCATGTCTTGAAGCCAGCTGTCAACTAGCTTCATTCCTATGGCAGTGAGAAGGTAGCAGTATTCTGAGTCAGGAGGTTCCAAGATTACCAGTCGACTGCACCTGGGGATACCCTCCAGGTCTGCATTGTTACCCTGCGTCTCAGAAGCCTCTGGCAAACGTCTCTGCTGAAGACCTGCGAAACTCACTCTGCAGGCAGTGTGGAACTGTGAGGGACTGAGGCTGAGCTCAACTCTCAGAAGTAAGATTGTTTTGGACAAGGCGTTCAGCTACCCTCTCACGTATGGAACTTAGTATGTAGCACCAGTCTACCACAGGAATTACTTGGAAATCGCTGAACTGAGCTTAGAGGCACTAGTCTTGTGTGCCGGGTGATTCCAATTACCTCTCCCAGCACTTCCGTCAAACAGCGAGCCTAGGCCTTTTAGAAGCCAAGGGTACCAGCAGGCTGGATGTGGAGGTACAGGCCATAACCTCAACTCTCAGAAGTGTGTATGCATGGGAGGCAGATGTCTGCTACCCACTCGGACATGGGAGTTGGAACCTAGCTACACTGTGATTGAAGAAGGCCATTGGAAATCGCTCTATTCAACTCAGATACACGGGAGTTCAGGCCCAGTGCTCACACATGCTTTTCCCGCAACCTCTCCCAGCCACTAACATTAGGATGTTAGCAGCTACTCCTACAGTCAGGCAGGATGCGGGAGGGTTCTGCCCTGTCCTCAGCTCTCACAGGGAAGCATGTCTTGAAGCCAGCTGTCAACTAGCTGCATTCCTATGGCAGTGAGAAGGTAGCAGTACTCTGAGTCAGGAGGTTCCAAGATTACCACTCTACTGCACCTGGAGATACCCTCCAGGTCTGCATTGTTAACTTGTACTCAGAAGCCTCTAGCAATCGTCTCTGGTGAAGACGTGTGAAACTCACTCTGCAGGCAGTGTGGAACTGTGAGGGACTGAGGGTGCGCTCAACTCTCAGAAGTAAGATGCTTTTGGACAAGGCGTTCAGCTACCTTCTCACATATGGAACTTAGTATGTAGCACCTGTCTACCACAAGAATTACTGGGAAATCGTGAATTGAGCTTGGAGGCACTCGTCTTGTGTGCCGGGAGATTCCAATTACCTCTCCCAGCACTTCCGTCAAACAGCGAGCCTAGGCCTTTTAGAAGTCAAGGGTACCAACAGGCTGGATGTGGAGGTACAGTCCATAAGCTCAACTCTCAGAAGTGTGTATGCATGGGAGGCAGATGTCTGCGGCATGCTCGTACATGGGATTTGGAACCTAGCTACACTCTGGTTGAGGAAAGCCGTTGGAAATCGCTGTATTCAACTCAGATACACGGGAGTTCAGGCCCAGTGCTCACACATGCTTTTCCCGCAACCTCTCCAGGCCACTAACATAAGGATGTTAGCAGCTACTCCTACTGTCAGGCAGCATGCGGGAGGGTTCTGCCCTGTCCTCAGCTCTCAGAAGGAAGCATGTCTTGAAGCCAGCTGTCAACTAGCTGCATTCCTATGGCAGTGAGAAGGTAGCAGTATTCTGAGTCAGGAGATTCCAAGATTACCAGTCGACTGCACCTGGGGATACCCTCCAGGTCTGCATTGTTACCCTGCGTCTCAGAAGCCTCTGGCAAACGTCTCTGCTGAAGACCTGCGAAACTCACTCTGCAGGCAGTGTGGAACTGTGAGGGACTGAGGCTGAGCTCAACTCTCAGAAGTAAGATTGTTTTGGACAAGGCGTTCAGCTACCCTCTCACGTATGGAACTTAGTATGTAGCACCAGTCTACCACAGGAATTACTAGGAAATCGCTGAACTGAGCTTGGAGGCACTAGTCTTGTGTGCCGGGTGAATCCAATTACCTCTCCCAGCACTTCCGTCAAACAGCGAGCCTAGGCCTTTTAGAAGCCAAGAGTACCAGCAGGCTGGATGTGGAGGTACAGACCATAAGCTCAACTCTCAGAAGTGTGTATGCATGGGAGGCAGATGTCTGCTACCCACTCGGACATGGGAGTTGGAACCTAGCTACACTGTGATTGAAGAAGGCCATTGGAAATCGCTGTATTCAACTCAGATACACGGGAGTTCAGGCCCAGTGCTCACACATGCTTTTCCCACAACCTCACCCAGCCACTAACATTAGGATGTTAGCAGCTACTCCTAAAGTCAGGCAGGATGCGGGAGGGTTCTGCCCTGTCCTCAGCTCTCACAGGGAAGCATGTCTTGAAGCCAGCTGTCAACTAGCTGCATTCCTATGGCAGTGAGAAGGTAGCAGTACCCTGAGTCAGGAGGTTCCAAGATTACCACTCTACTGCACCTGGAGATACCCTCCAGGTCTGCATTGTTAACTTGTACTCAGAAGCCTCTGG
Organism: Canis aureus; assembly: GCF_053574225.1. Lineage (NCBI taxonomy): Eukaryota > Metazoa > Chordata > Mammalia > Carnivora > Canidae > Canis > Canis aureus. The sequence continues at coordinate 4,277,721 of NC_135623.1, read as the reverse complement.
CAATCGTCCTGGTGAAGACGTGTGAAACTCACTCTGCAGGCAGTGTGGAAGTGTGAGGGACTGAGGGTGTGCTCAACTCTCAGAAGTAAGATGCTTTTGTCAAGGCGTTCAGCTACCTTCTCACATATGGAACTTAGTATGTAGCACCTGTCTACCACAAGAATTACTGGGAAATCGTGAATTGAGCTTGGAGGCACTCGTCTTGTGTGCCGGGATATTCCAATTACCTCTCCCAGCACTTCCGTCAAACAGCGAGCCTAGGCCTTTTAGAAGCCAAGGGTACCAGCAGGCTGGATGTGGAGGTACAGGCCATAAGCTCAACTCTCAGAAGTGTGTATGCATGGGAGGCAGATGTCTGCTACCCGCTCGTACATGGGATTTGGAACCTAGCTACACTCTGGTTGAGGAAAGCCGTAGGAAATCGGTGTATTCAACTCAGATACACGGGAGTTCAGGCCCAGTGCTCACACATGCTTTTCCCGCAACCTCTCCCAGCCACTAACATAAGGATGTTAGCAGCTACTCCTACAGTCAGGCAGCATGCGGGAGGGTTCTGCCCTGTCCTCAGCTCTCACAAGGAAGCATGTCTTGAAGCCAGCTGTCAACTAGCTGCATTCCTATGGCAGTGAGAAGGTAGCAGTATTCTGAGTCAGGAGGTTCCAAGATTACCAGTCGACTGCACCTGGGGATACCCTCCAGGTCTGCATTGTTACCCTGCGTCTCAGAAGCCTCTGGCAAACGTCTCTGCTGAAGACCTGCGAAACTCACTCTGCAGGCAGTGTGGAACTGTGAGGGACTGAGGCTGAGCTCAACTCTCAGAAGTAAGATGGTTTTGGACAAGGCGTTCAGCTACCCTCTCACGTATGGAACTTAGTATGTAGCACCAGTCTACCACAGGAATTACTAGGAAATCGCAGAACTGAGCTTGGAGGCACTAGTCTTGTGTGCCGGGTGATTCCAATTACCTCTCCCAGCACTTCCGTCAAACAGCGAGCCTAGGCCTTTTAGAAGCCAAGAGTACCAGCAGGCTGGATGTGGAGGTACAGGCCATAAGCTCAACTCTCAGAAGTGTGTATGCATGGGAGGCAGATGTCTGCTACCCAGTCGGACATGGGAGTTGGAACCTACCTACACTGTGATTGAAGAAGGCCATTGGAAATCGCTGTATTCAACTCAGATACACGGGAGTTCAGGCCCAGTGCTCACACATGCTTTTCCCGCAACCTCTCCCAGCCACTAACATTAGGATGTTAGCAGCTACTCCTACAGTCAGGCAGGATGCGGGAGGGTTCTGCCCTGTCCTCAGCTCTCACAGGGAAGCATGTCTTGAAGCCAGCTGTCAACTAGCTGCATTCCTATGGCAGTGAGAAGGTAGCAGTACTCTGAGTCAGGAGGTTCCAAGATTACCACTCTACTGCACCTGGAGATACCCTCCAGGTCTGCATTGTTAACTTGTACTCAGAAGCCTCTGGCAATCGTCCTGTGAAGACGTGTGAAACTCACTCTGCAGGCAGTGTGGAAGTGTGAGGGACTGAGGGTGGGCTCAACTCTCAGAAGTAAGATGCTTTTGGACAAGGCGTTCAGCTACCTTCTCACGTATGGAACTTAGTATGTAGCACCAGTCTACCACAGGAATTAATAGGAAATCGCTGAACTGAGCTCGGAGGCACTAGTCTTGTGTGCCGGGTGATTCCAATTACCTCTCCCAGCACTTCCGCCAAACAGCGAGCCTAGGCCTTTTAGAAGCCAAGGGTACCAGCAGGCTGGCTGTGGAGGTACAGGCCATAAGCTCAACTCTCAGAAGTGTGTATGCATGGAGGCAGATGTCTTTTACCCGCTCGTACATGGGATTTGGAACCTAGCTACACTGTGGTTGAGGAAAGCCGTTGGAAATCGCTGTATTCAACTCAGATACACGGGAGTTCAGGCCCAGTGCTCACACATGCTTTTCCCGCAACCTCTCACAGCCACTAACATAAGGATGTTAGCAGCTACTCCTACAGTCAGGCAGCATGCGGGAGGGTTCTGCCCTGTCCTCAGCTCTCACAGGGAAGCATGTCTTGAAGCCAGCTGTCAACTAGCTGCATTCCTATGGCAGTGAGAATGTAGCAGTATTCTGAGTCAGGAGGTTCCAAGATTACCAGTCGACTGCACCTGGGGATACCCTCCAGGTCTGCATTGTTACCCTGCGTCTCAGAAGCCTCTGGCAAACGTCTCTGCTGAAGACCTGTGAAACTCACTCTGCAGGCAGTGTGGAACTGTGAGGGATTGAGGCTGAGCTCAACTCTCAGAAGTAAGATGGTTTTGGACAAGGCGTTCAGCTACCCTCTCACGTATGGAACTTAGTATGTAGCACCAGTCTACCACAGGAATTACTAGGAAATCGCTGAACTGAGCTTGGAGGCACTAGTCTTGTGTGCCGTGTGATTCCAATTACCTCTCCCAGCAGTTGCGTCAAACAGCGAGCCTAGGCCTTTTAGAAGCCAAGGGTACCAGCAGGCTGGCTGTGGAGGTACAGGCCATAAGCTCAACTCTCAGAAGTGTGTATGCATGGGAGGCAGATGTCTGCTACCCGCTCGTACATGGGATTTGGTACCTAACTACACTCTGGTTGAGGAAAGCCGTTGGAAATCGCTGTATTCAACTCAGATACACGGGAGTTCAGGCCCAGTGCTCACACATGCTTTTCCCGCAACCTCTCCCAGCCACTAACATAAGGATGTTAGCAGCTACTCCTACAGTCAGGCAGGATGCGGGAGGGTTCTGCCCTGTCCTCAGCTCTCACAGGGAAGCATGTCTTGAAGCCAGCTGTCAACTAGCTGCATTCCTATGGCAGTGAGAAGGTAGCAGTACTCTGAGTCAGGAGGTTCCAAGATTACCACTCTACTGCACCTGGAGATACCCTCCAGGTCTGCATTGTTAACTTGTACTCAGAAGCCTCTAGCAATCGTCTCTGGTGAAGACGTGTGAAACTCACTCTGCAGGCAGTGTGGAACTGTGAGGGACTGAGGGTGCGCTCAACTCTCAGAAGTAAGATGCTTTTGGACAAGGCGTTCAGCTACCTTCTCACATATGGAACTTAGTATGTAGCACCTGTCTACCACAAGAATTACTGGGAAATCGTGAATTGAGCTTGGAGGCACTCGTCTTGTGTGCCGGGAGATTCCAATTACCTCTCCCAGCACTTCCGTCAAACAGCGAGCCTAGGCCTTTTAGAAGTCAAGGGTACCAACAGGCTGGATGTGGAGGTACAGTCCATAAGCTCAACTCTCAGAAGTGTGTATGCATGGGAGGCAGATGTCTGCGGCATGCTCGTACATGGGATTTGGAACCTAGCTACACTCTGGTTGAGGAAAGCCGTTGGAAATCGCTGTATTCAACTCAGATACACGGGAGTTCAGGCCCAGTGCTCACACATGCTTTTCCCGCAACCTCTCCAGGCCACTAACATAAGGATGTTAGCAGCTACTCCTACTGTCAGGCAGCATGCGGGAGGGTTCTGCCCTGTCCTCAGCTCTCAGAAGGAAGCATGTCTTGAAGCCAGCTGTCAACTAGCTGCATTCCTATGGCAGTGAGAAGGTAGCAGTATTCTGAGTCAGGAGATTCCAAGATTACCAGTCGACTGCACCTGGGGATACCCTCCAGGTCTGCATTGTTACCCTGCGTCTCAGAAGCCTCTGGCAAACGTCTCTGCTGAAGACCTGCGAAACTCACTCTGCAGGCAGTGTGGAACTGTGAGGGACTGAGGCTGAGCTCAACTCTCAGAAGTAAGATTGTTTTGGACAAGGCGTTCAGCTACCCTCTCACGTATGGAACTTAGTATGTAGCACCAGTCTACCACAGGAATTACTAGGAAATCGCTGAACTGAGCTTGGAGGCACTAGTCTTGTGTGCCGGGTGAATCCAATTACCTCTCCCAGCACTTCCGTCAAACAGCGAGCCTAGGCCTTTTAGAAGCCAAGAGTACCAGCAGGCTGGATGTGGAGGTACAGACCATAAGCTCAACTCTCAGAAGTGTGTATGCATGGGAGGCAGATGTCTGCTACCCACTCGGACATGGGAGTTGGAACCTAGCTACACTGTGATTGAAGAAGGCCATTGGAAATCGCTGTATTCAACTCAGATACACGGGAGTTCAGGCCCAGTGCTCACACATGCTTTTCCCACAACCTCACCCAGCCACTAACATTAGGATGTTAGCAGCTACTCCTAAAGTCAGGCAGGATGCGGGAGGGTTCTGCCCTGTCCTCAGCTCTCACAGGGAAGCATGTCTTGAAGCCAGCTGTCAACTAGCTGCATTCCTATGGCAGTGAGAAGGTAGCAGTACCCTGAGTCAGGAGGTTCCAAGATTACCACTCTACTGCACCTGGAGATACCCTCCAGGTCTGCATTGTTAACTTGTACTCAGAAGCCTCTGGCAATCGTCCTGGTGAAGACGTGTGAAACTCACTCTGCAGGCAGTGTGGAAGTGTGAGGGACTGAGGGTGGGCTCAACTCTCAGAAGTAAGATGCTTTTGGACAAGGCGTTCAGCTACCTTCTCACGTATGGAACTTAGTATGTAGCACCAGTCTACCACAGGAATTAATAGGAAATCGCTGAACTGAGCTCGGAGGCACTAGTCTTGTGTGCCGGGTGATTCCAATTACCTCTCCCAGCACTTCCGCCAAACAGCGAGCCTAGGCCTTTTAGAAGCCAAGGGTACCAGCAGGCTGGCTGTGGAGGTACAGGCCATAAGCTCAACTCTCAGAAGTGTGTATGCATGGAGGCAGATGTCTTTTACCCGCTCGTACATGGGATTTGGAACCTAGCTACACTGTGGTTGAGGAAAGCCGTTGGAAATCGCTGTATTCAACTCAGATACACGGGAGTTCAGGCCCAGTGCTCACACATGCTTTTCCCGCAACCTCTCACAGCCACTAACATAAGGATGTTAGCAGCTACTCCTACAGTCAGGCAGCATGCGGGAGGGTTCTGCCCTGTCCTCAGCTCTCACAGGGAAGCATGTCTTGAAGCCAGCTGTCAACTAGCTGCATTCCTATGGCAGTGAGAATGTAGCAGTATTCTGAGTCAGGAGGTTCCAAGATTACCAGTCGACTGCACCTGGGGATACCCTCCAGGTCTGCATTGTTACCCTGCGTCTCAGAAGCCTCTGGCAAACGTCTCTGCTGAAGACCTGTGAAACTCACTCTGCAGGCAGTGTGGAACTGTGAGGGATTGAGGCTGAGCTCAACTCTCAGAAGTAAGATGGTTTTGGACAAGGCGTTCAGCTACCCTCTCACGTATGGAACTTAGTATGTAGCACCAGTCTACCACAGGAATTACTAGGAAATCGCTGAACTGAGCTTGGAGGCACTAGTCTTGTGTGCCGTGTGATTCCAATTACCTCTCCCAGCAGTTGCGTCAAACAGCGAGCCTAGGCCTTTTAGAAGCCAAGGGTACCAGCAGGCTGGCTGTGGAGGTACAGGCCATAAGCTCAACTCTCAGAAGTGTGTATGCATGGGAGGCAGATGTCTGCTACCCGCTCGTACATGGGATTTGGTACCTAACTACACTCTGGTTGAGGAAAGCCGTTGGAAATCGCTGTATTCAACTCAGATACACGGGAGTTCAGGCCCAGTGCTCACACATGCTTTTCCCGCAACCTCTCCCAGCCACTAACATAAGGATGTTAGCAGCTACTCCTACAGTCAGGCAGGATGCGGGAGGGTTCTGCCCTGTCCTCAGCTCTCACAGGGAAGCATGTCTTGAAGCCAGCTGTCAACTAGCTGCATTCCTATGGCAGTGAGAAGGTAGCAGTATTCTGAGTCAGGAGGTTCCAAGATTACCAGTCGACTGCACCTGGGGATACCCTCCAGGTCTGCATTGTTACCCTGCGTCTCAGAAGCCTCTGGCAAACGTCTCTGCTGAAGACCTGCGAAACTCACTCTGCAGGCAGTGTCGAACTGTGAGGGACTGAGGCTGAGCTCAATTCTCCGAAGTAAGAAGATTTTGGACAAGGCGTTCAGCTACCCTCTCACGTATGGAACTTAGTATGTAGCACCAGTCTACCACAGGAATTACTAGGAAATCGCTGAACTGAGCTTGGAGGCACTAGTCTTGTGTGTCGGGTGATTCCATTACCTCTCCCAGCACTTCCGTCAAACAGCGAGCCTAGGCCTTTTAGAAGCCAAGGGTACCAGCAGGCTGGATGTGGAGGTACAGACCATAAGCTCAACTCTCAGAAGTGTGTATGCATGGGAGGCAGATGTCTGCTACCCACTCGGACATGGGAGTTGGAACCTAGCTACACTGTGATTGAAGAAGGCCATTGGAAATCGCTGTATTCAACTCAGATACACGGGAGTTCAGGCCCAGTGCTCACACATGCTTTTCCCGCAACCTCTCCCAGTCACTAACATTAGGATGTTAGCAGCTACTCCTACAGTCAGGCAGGATGCGGGAGGGTTCTGCCCTGTCCTCAGCTCTCACAGGGAAGCATGTCTTGAAGCCAGCTGTCAACTAGCTGCATTCCTATGGCAGTGAGAAGGTAGCAGTACTCTGAGTCAGGAGGTTCCAAGATTACCACTCTACTGCACCTGGAGATACCCTCCAGGTCTGCATTGTTAACTTGTACTCAGAAGACTCTGGCAATCGTCCTGGTGAAGACGTGTGAAACTCACTCTGCAGGCAGTGTGGAAGTGTGAGGGACTGAGGATGTTCTCAACTCTCAGAAGTAAGATGCTTTTGGACAAGGCGTTCAGCTACCTTCTCACATATGGAACTTAGTATGTAGCACCTGTCTACCACAAGAATGACTGGGAAATCGTGAATTGAGCTTGGAGGCACTCGTCTTGTGTGCCGGGAGATTCCAATTACCTCTCCCAGCACTTCCGTCAAACAGCGAGCCTAGGCCTTTTAGAAGCCAAGGGTACCAGCAGGCTGGCTGTGGAGGTACAGGCCATAAGCTCAACTCTCAGAAGTGTGTATGCATGGGAGGCAGATGTCTGCTACCCGCTCGTACATGGGATTTGGAACCTAGCTACACTCTGGTTGAGGAAAGCCGTTGGAAATCGCTGTATTCAACTCAGATACACGGGAGTTCAGGCCCAGTGCTCACACATGCTTTTCCCGCAACCTCTCCCAGCCACTAACATTAGGATGTTAGCAGCTACTCCTACAGTCAGGCAGCATGCGGGAGGGTTCTGCCCTGTCCTCAGCTCTCACAGGGAAGCATGTCTTGAAGCCAGCTGTCAACTAGCTGCATTCCTATGGCAGTGAGAAGGTAGCAGTATTCTGAGTCAGGAGGTTCCAAGATTACCAGTCGACTGCACCTGGGGATACCCTCCAGGTCTGCATTGTTACCCAGCGTCTCAGAAGCTTCTGGCAAACGTCTCTGCTGAAGACCTGCGAAACTCACTCTGCAGCCAGTGTGGAACTGTGAGGGACTGAGGCTGAGCTCAACTCTCAGAAGTAAGATGGTTTTGGACAAGGCGTTCAGCTACCCTCTCACGTATGGAACTTAGTATGTAGCACCAGTCTACCACAGGAATTACTAGGAAATCGCTGAACTGAGCTTGGAGGCACTAGTCTTGTGTGCCGGGTGATTCCAATTACCTCTCCCAGCACTTCCGTCAAACAGCGAGCCTAGGCCTTTTAGAAGCCAAGGGTACCAGCAGGCTGGATGTGGAGGTACAGGCCATAAGCTCAACTCTCAGAAGTGTGTATGCATGCGAGGCAGATGTCTGCTACCCGCTCGTACATGGGATTTGGAACCTATCTACACTCTGGTTGAAGAAAGCCGTTGGAAATCGCTGTATTCAACTCAGGTACACGGGAGTTCAGGCCCAGTGCTCACACGTGCTTTTCCCGCAACCTCTCCCAGCCACTAACATAAGGATGTTAGCAGCTACTCCTACAGTCAGGAAGCATGCGGGAGGGTTCTGCCCTGTCCTCAGCTCTCACAGGGAAGCATGTCTTGAAGCCAGCTGTGAACTAGCTGCATTCCTATGGCAGTGAGAAGGTAGCAGTATTCTGAGTCAGGAGGTTCCAAGATTACCAGTCGACTGCACCTGGGGATACCCTCCAGGTCTGCATTGTTACCCTGCTTCTCAGAAGCCTCTGGCAAACGTCTCTGCTGAAGACCTGCGAAACTCACTCTGCAGGCAGTGTCGAACTGTGAGGGACTGAGGCTGAGCTCAACTCTCAGAAGTAAGATGGTTTTGGACAAGGCGTTCAGCTACCCTCTCACGTATGGAACTTAGTATGTAGCACCAGTCTACCACAGGAATTACTAGGAAATCGCTGAACTGAGCTTGGAGGCACTAGTCTTGTGTGCCGGGTGATTCCAATTACCTCTCCCAGCACTTCCCCCAAACAGTGAGCCTAGGCCTTTTAGAAGCCAAAGGTACCAGCAGGCTGGATGTGGAGGTACAGGCCATAAGCTCAACTCTCAAAAGTGTGTATGCTCGGGAGGCAGATATCTGCTACCCGCTCGTACATGGGATTTGGAACCTAGCTACACTCTGGTTGAGGAAAGCCGTTGGAAATCGCTGTATTCAACTCAGGTACACGGGAGTTCAGGCCCAGTGCTCACACATGCTTTTCCCGCAACCTCTCCCAGCCACTAACATAAGGATGTTAGCAGCTACTCCAACAGTCAGGCAGCATGCGGGAGGGTTCTGCCCTGTCCTCAGCTCTCACAGGGAAGCATGTCTTGAAGCCAGCTGTCAACTAGCTGCATTCCTATGGCAGTGAGAAGGTAGCAGTATTCTGAGTCAGGAGGTTCCAAGATTACCAGTCGACTGCACCTGGGGATACCCTCCAGGTCTGCATTGTTACCCTGCGTCTCAGAAGCCTCTGGCAAACGTCTCTGCTGAAGACCTGCGAAACTCACTCTGCAGGCAGTGTGGAACTGTGAGGGACTGAGGCTGAGCTCAACTCTCCGAAGTAAGATGGTTTTGGACAAGGCGTTCAGCTACCCTCTCACGTATGGAACTTAGTATGTAGCACCAGTCTACCACAGGAATTACTAGGAAATCGCTGAACTGAGCTTGGAGGAACTAGTCTTGTGTGCCGGGTGATTCCAATTACCTCTCCCAGCACTTCCGTCAAACAGCGAGCCTAGGCCTTTTAGAAGCCAAGGGTACCAGCAGGCTGGATGTGGAGGTACAGGCCATAAGCTCAACTCTCAGAAGTGTGTATGCATGGGAGGCAGATGTCTCCTACCCAGTCGGACATGGGAGTTGGAACCTAGCTACACTGTGATTGAAGAAGGCCATTGGAAATCGCTGTATTCAACTCAGATACACGGGAGTTCAGGCCCAGTGCTCACACATGCTTTTCCCGCAACCTCTCCCAGCCACTAACATTAGGATGTTAGCAGCTACTCCTACAGTCAGGCAGGATGCGGGAGGGTTCTGCCCTGTCCTCAGCTCTCACAGGGAAGCATGTCTTGAAGCCAGCTGTCAACGAGCTGCATTCCTATGGCAGTGAGAAGGTAGCAGTACTCTGAGTCAGGAGGTTCCAAGATTACCACTCTACTGCACCTGGAGATACCCTCCAGGTCTGCATTGTTAACTTGTACTCAGAAGCCTCTGGCAATCGTCCTGGTGAAGACGTGTGAAACTCACTCTGCAGGCAGTGTGGAAGTGTGAGGGACTGAGGGTGTGCTCAACTCTCAGAAGTAAGATGCTTTTGGACAAGGCGTTCAGCTACCTTCTCACATATGGAACTTAGTATGTAGCACTTGTCTACCACAAGAATTACTGGGAAATCGTGAATTGAGCTTGGAGGCACTCGTCTTGTGTGCCGGGATATTCCAATTACCTCTCCCAGCACTTCCGTCAAACAGCGAGCCTAGGCCTTTTAGAAGCCAAGGGTACCAGCAGGCTGGCTGTGGAGGTACAGGCCATAAGCTCAACTCTCAGAAGTGTGTATGCATGGGAGGCAGATGTCTGCTACCCGCTCGTACATGGGATTTGGAACCTAGCTACACTCTGGTTGAGGAAAGCCGTTGGAAATCGCTGTATTCAACTCAGGTACACGGGAGTTCAGGCCCAGTGCTCACACATGCTTTTCCCGCAACCTCTCCCAGCCACTAACATAAGGATGTTAGCAGCTACTCCTACAGTCAGGCAGCATGCGGGAGGGTTCTGCCCTGTCCTCAGCTCTCACAGGGAAGCATGTCTTGAAGCCAGCTGTCAACTAGCTGCATTCCTATGGCAGTGAGAAGGTAGCAGTATTCTGAGTCAGGAGGTTCCAAGATTACCAGTCGACTGCACCTGGGGATACCCTCCAGGTCTGCATTGTTACCCTGCGTCTCAGAAGCCTCTGGCAAACGTCTCTGCTGAAGTCCTGCGAAAATCACTCTGCAGGCAGTGTCGAACTGTGAGGGACGGAGGCTGAGCTCAACTCTCAGAAGTAAGATGGTTTTGGACAAGGCGTTCAGCTACCCTCTCACGTATGGAACTTAGTATGTAGCACCAGTCTACCACAGGAATTACTAGGAAATCGCTGAACTGAGCTTGGAGGCACTAGTCTTGTGTGCCGGGTGATTCCAATTACCTCTCCCAGCACTTCCGTCAAACAGCGATCCTAGGCCTTTTAGAAGCCAAGGGTACCAGCAGGCTGGATGTGGAGGTACAGGCCATAAGCTCAACTCTCAGAAGTGTGTATGCATGGGACGCAGATGTCTGCTACCCGCTCGTACATGGGATTTGGAACCTAGCTACACTCTGGTTGAGGAAAGCCGTTGGAAATCGCTGTATTCAACTCAGATACACGGGAGTTCAGGCCCAGTGCTCACACATGCTTTTCCCGCAACCTCTCCCAGCCACTAACATAAGGATGTTGGCAGCTACTCCTACAGTCAGGCAGCATGCGGGAGGGTTCTGCCCTGTCCTCAGCTCTCACAGGGAAGCATGTCTTGAAGCCAGCTTTCAACTAGCTGCATTCCTATGGCAGTGAGTAGGTAGCAGTATTCTGAGTCAGGAGGTTCCAAGATTACCAGTCGACTGCACCTGGGGATACCCTCCAGGTCTGCATTGTTACCCTGCGTCTCAGAAGCCTCTGGCAAACGTCTCTGCTGAAGACCAGCGAAACTCACTCTGCAGGCAGTGTCGAACTGTGAGGGACTGAGGCTGAGCTCAACTCTCCGAAGTAAGATGGTTTTGGACAAGGCGTTCAGCTACCCTCTCACGTATGGAACTTAGTATGTAGCACCAGTCTAATACAGGAATTACTAGGAAATCGCTGAACTGAGCTTGGAGGCACTAGTCTTGTGTGCCGGGTGATTCCAATTACCTCTCCCAGCACTTCCGCCAAACAGCGAGCCTAGGCCTTTTAGAAGCCAAGGGTACCAGCAGGCTGGCTGTGGAGGTACAGGCCATAAGCTCAACTCTCAGAAGTGTGTATGCATGGGACGCAGATGTCTGCTACCCGCTCGTACATGGGATTTGGAACCTAGCTACACTCTGGTTGAGGAAAGCCGTTGGAAATCGCTGTATTCAACTCAGGTACACGGGAGTTCACGCCCAGGGCTCACACATGCTTTTCCCGCAACCTCTCCCAGCCACTAACATTAGGATGTTGGCAGCTACTCCTACAGTCAGGCAGCATGCGGGAGGGTCCTGCCCTGTCCTCAGCTCTCACAGGGAAGCATGTCTTGAAGCCAGCTGTCAACTAGCTGCATTCCTATGGCAGTGAGAAGGTAGCAGTACTCTGAGTCAGGAGGTTCCAAGATTACCACTCTACTGCACCTGGAGATACCCTCCAGGTCTGCATTGTTAACTTGTACTCAGAAGCCTCTGGCAATCGTCCTGGTGAAGACGTGTGAAACTCACTCTGCAGGCAGTGTGGAAGTGTGAGGGACTGAGGGTGTTCTCAACTCTCAGAAGTAAGATGCTTTTGGACAAGGCGTTCAGCTACCTTCTCACATATGGAACTTAGTATGTAGCACCTGTCTACCACAAGAATTACTGGGAAATCGTGAATTGAGCTTGGAGGCACTCGTCTTGTGTGCCGGGAGATTCCAATTACCTCTCCCAGCACTTCCGTCAAACAGCGAGCCTAGGCCTTTTAGAAGCCAAGGGTACCAGCAGGCTGGCTGTGGAGGTACAGGCCATAAGCTCAACTCTCAGAAGTGTGTATGCATGGGAGGCAGATGTCTTTTACCCGCTCGTACATGGGATTTGGAACCTAGCTACACTGTGGTTGAGGAAAGCCGTTGGAAATCGCTGTATTCAACTCAGATACACGGGAGTTCAGGCCCAGTGCTCACACATGCTTTTCCCGCAACCTCTCACAGCCACTAACATAAGGATGTTAGCAGCTACTCCTACAGTCAGGCAGCATGCGGGAGGGTTCTGCCCTGTCCTCAGCTCTCACAGGGAAGCATGTCTTGAAGCCAGCTGTCAACTAGCTGCATTCCTATGGCAGTGAGAATGTAGCAGTATTCTGAGTCAGGAGGTTCCAAGATTACCAGTCGACTGCACCTGGGGATACCCTCCAGGTCTGCATTGTTACCCTGCGTCTCAGAAGCCTCTGGCAAACGTCTCTGCTGAAGACCTGTGAAACTCACTCTGCAGGCAGTGTGGAACTGTGAGGGACTGAGGCTGAGCTCAACTCTCAGAAGTAAGATGGTTTTGGACAAGGCGTTCAGCTACCCTCTCACGTATGGAACTTAGTATGTAGCACCAGTCTACCACAGGAATTACTAGGAAATCGCTGAACTGAGCTTGGTGGCACTAGTCTTGTGTGCCGTGTGATTCCAATTACCTCTCCCAGCACTTGCGTCAAACAGCGAGCCTAGGCCTTTTAGAAGCCAAGGGTACCAGCAGGCTGGCTGTGGAGGTACAGGCCATAAGCTCAACTCTCAGAAGTGTGTATGCATGGGAGGCAGATGTCTGCTACCCGCTCGTACATGGGATTTGGAACCTAGCTACACTCTGGTTGAGGAAAGCCGTTGGAAATCGCTGTATTCAACTCAGATACACGGGAGTTCAGGCCCAGTGCTCACACATGCTTTTCCCGCAACCTCTCCCAGCCACTAACATAAGGATGTTAGCAGCTACTCCTACAGTCAGGCAGCATGCGGGAGGGTTCTGCCCTGTCCTCAGCTCTCACAGGGAAGCATGTCTTGAAGCCAGCTGTCAACTAGCTGCATTCCTATGGCAGTGAGAAGGTAGCAGTATTCTGAGTCAGGAGGTTCCAAGATTACCAGTCGACTGCACCTGGGGATACCCTCCAGGTCTGCATTGTTACCCTGCGTCTCAGAAGCCTCTGGCAAACGTCTCTGCTGAAGACCTGCGAAAATCACTCTGCAGGCAGTGTCGAACTGTGAGGGACGGAGGCTGAGCTCAACTCTCAGAAGTAAGATGGTTTTGGACAAGGCGTTCAGCTACCCTCTCACGTATGGAACTTAGTATGTAGCACCAGTCTACCACAGGAATTACTAGGAAATCGCTGAACTGAGCTTGGAGGCACTAGTCTTGTGTGCCGGGTGATTCCAATTACCTCTCCCAGCACTTCCGTCAAACAGCGATCCTAGGCCTTTTAGAAGCCAAGGGTACCAGCAGGCTGGATGTGGAGGTACAGGCCATAAGCTCAACTCTCAGAAGTGTGTATGCATGGGACGCAGATGTCTGCTACCCGCTCGTACATGGGATTTGGAACCTAGCTACACTCTGGTTGAGGAAAGCCGTTGGAAATCGCTGTATTCAACTCAGATACACGGGAGTTCAGGCCCAGTGCTCACACATGCTTTTCCCGCAACCTCTCCCAGCCACTAACATAAGGATGTTGGCAGCTACTCCTACAGTCAGGCAGCATGCGGGAGGGTTCTGCCCTGTCCTCAGCTCTCACAGGGAAGCATGTCTTGAAGCCAGCTTTCAACTAGCTGCATTCCTATGGCAGTGAGTAGGTAGCAGTATTCTGAGTCAGGAGGTTCCAAGATTACCAGTCGACTGCACCTGGGGATACCCTCCAGGTCTGCATTGTTACCCTGCGTCTCAGAAGCCTCTGGCAAACGTCTCTGCTGAAGACCAGCGAAACTCACTCTGCAGGCAGTGTCGAACTGTGAGGGACTGAGGCTGAGCTCAACTCTCCGAAGTAAGATGGTTTTGGACAAGGCGTTCAGCTACCCTCTCACGTATGGAACTTAGTATGTAGCACCAGTCTAATACAGGAATTACTAGGAAATCGCTGAACTGAGCTTGGAGGCACTAGTCTTGTGTGCCGGGTAATTCCAATTACCTCTCCCAGCACTTCCGCCAAACAGCGAGCCTAGGCCTTTTAGAAGCCAAGGGTACCAGCAGGCTGGCTGTGGAGGTACAGGCCATAAGCTCAACTCTCAGAAGTGTGTATGCATGGGACGCAGATGTCTGCTACCCGCTCGTACATGGGATTTGGAACCTAGCTACACTCTGGTTGAGGAAAGCCGTTGGAAATCGCTGTATTCAACTCAGGTACACGGGAGTTCAGGCCCAGTGCTCACACATGCTTTTCCCGCAACCTCTCCCAGCCACTAACATTAGGATGTTGGCAGCTACTCCTACAGTCAGGCAGCATGCGGGAGGGTCCTGCCCTGTCCTCAGCTCTCACAGGGAAGCATGTCTTGAAGCCAGCTGTCAACTAGCTGCATTCCTATGGCAGTGAGAAGGTAGCAGTACTCTGAGTCAGGAGGTTCCAAGATTACCACTCTACTGCACCTGGAGATACCCTCCAGGTCTGCATTGTTAACTTGTACTCAGAAGCCTCTGGCAATCGTCCTGGTGAAGACGTGTGAAACTCACTCTGCAGGCAGTGTGGAAGTGTGAGGGACTGAGGGTGTTCTCAACTCTCAGAAGTAAGATGCTTTTGGACAAGGCGTTCAGCTACCTTCTCACATATGGAACTTAGTATGTAGCACCTGTCTACCACAAGAATTACTGGGAAATCGTGAATTGAGCTTGGAGGCAATCGTCTTGTGTGCCGGGAGATTCCAATTACCTCTCCCAGCACTTCCGTCAAACAGCGAGCCTAGGCCTTTTAGAAGCCAAGGGTACCAGCAGGCTGGCTGTGGAGGTACAGGCCATAAGCTCAACTCTCAGAAGTGTGTATGCATGGGAGGCAGATGTCTTTTACCCGCTCGTACATGGGATTTGGAACCTAGCTACACTGTGGTTGAGGAAAGCCGTTGGAAATCGCTGTATTCAACTCAGATACACGGGAGTTCAGGCCCAGTGCTCACACATGCTTTTCCCGCAACCTCTCAGAGCCACTAACATAAGGATGTTAGCAGCTACTCCTACAGTCAGGCAGCATGCGGGAGGGTTCTGCCCTGTCCTCAGCTCTCACAGGGAAGCATGTCTTGAAGCCAGCTGTCAACTAGCTGCATTCCTATGGCAGTGAGAATGTAGCAGTATTCTGAGTCAGGAGGTTCCAAGATTACCAGTCGACTGCACCTGGGGATACCCTCCAGGTCTGCATTGTTACCCTGCGTCTCAGAAGCCTCTGGCAAACGTCTCTGCTGAAGACCTGTGAAACTCACTCTGCAGGCAGTGTGGAACTGTGAGGGACTGAGGCTGAGCTCAACTCTCAGAAGTAAGATGGTTTTGGACAAGGCGTTCAGCTACCCTCTCACGTATGGAACTTAGTATGTAGCACCAGTCTACCACAGGAATTACTAGGAAATCGCTGAACTGAGCTTGGAGGCACTAGTCTTGTGTGCCGTGTGATTCCAATTACCTCTCCCAGCACTTGCGTCAAACAGCGAGCCTAGGCCTTTTAGAAGCCAAGGGTACCAGCAGGCTGGCTGTGGAGGTACAGGCCATAAGCTCAACTCTCAGAAGTGTGTATGCATGGGAGGCAGATGTCTGCTACCCGCTCGTACATGGGATTTGGAACCTAGCTACACTCTGGTTGAGGAAAGCCGTTGGAAATCGCTGTATTCAACTCAGATACACGAGAGTTCAGGCCCAGTGCTCACACATGCTTTTCCCGCAACCTCTCCCAGCCACTAACATAAGGATGTTAGCAGCTACTCCTACAGTCAGGCAGCATGCGGGAGGGTTCTGCCCTGTCCTCAGCTCTCACAGGGAAGCATGTCTTGAAGCCAGCTGTCAACTAGCTGCATTCCTATGGCAGTGAGAAGGTAGCAGTATTCTGAGTCAGGAGGTTCCAAGATTACCAGTCGACTGCACCTGGGGATACCCTCCAGGTCTGCATTGTTACCCTGCGTCTCAGAAGCCTCTGGCAAACGTCTCTGCTGAAGACCTGCGAAACTCACTCTGCAGGCAGTGTGGAACTGTGAGGGACTGAGGCTGAGCTCAACTCTCCGAAGTAAGATGGTTTTGGACAAGGCGTTCAGCTAACCTCTCACGTATGGAACTTAGTATGTAGCACCAGTCTACCACAGGAATTACTAGGAAATCGCTGAACTGAGCTTGGAGGCACTAGTCTTGTGTGCCGGGTGATTCCAATTACCTCTCCCAGCACTTCCGTCAAACAGCGAGCCTAGGCCTTTTAGAAGCCAAGGGTACCAGCAGGCTGGATGTGGAGGTACAGGCCATAAGCTCAACTCTCAGAAGTGTGTATGCATGGGAGGCAGATGTCTCCTACCCAGTCGGACATGGGAGTTGGAACCTAGCTACACTGTGATTGAAGAAGGCCATTGGAAATCGCTGTATTCAACTCAGATACACGGGAGTACAGGCCCAGTCCTCACACATGCTTTTCCCGCAACCTCTCCCAGCCACTAACATTAGGATGTTAGCAGCTACTCCTACAGTCAGGCAGGATGCGGGAGGGTTCTGCCCTGTCCTCAGCTCTCACAGGGAAGCATGTCTTGAAGCCAGCTGTCAACGAGCTGCATTCCTATGGCAGTGAGAAGGTAGCAGTACTCTGAGTCAGGAGGTTCCAAGATTACCACTCTACTGCACCTGGAGATACCCTCCAGGTCTGCATTGTTAACATGTACTCAGAAGCCTCTGGCAATCCTCTCTGCTGAAGACCTGCGAAACTCACTCTGCAGGCAGTGTGGAACTGTGAGGGACTGAGGTTGAGCTCAACTCTCAGAAGTAAGATGGTTTTGGACAAGGCGTTCAGCTACCCTCTCACGTATGGAACTTAGTATGTAGCACCAGTCTACCACAGGAATTACTAGGAAATCGCTGAACTGAGCTTGGAGGCACAAGTCTTGTGTACCGGGTGATTCCAATTACCTCTCCCAGCACTTCCGCCAAACAGCGAGCCTAGGCCTTTTAGAAGCCAAGGGTACCAGCAGGCTGGATGTGGAGGTACAGGCCATAAGCTCAACTCTCAGAAGTGTGTATGCATGCGAGGCAGATGTCTGCTACCCGCTCGTACATGGGATTTGGAACCTATCTACACTCTGGTTGAGGAAAGGCGTTGGAAATCGCTGTATTCAACTCAGGTACACGGGAGTTCAGGCCCAGTGCTCACACATGCTTTTCCCGCAACCTCTCCCAGCCACTAACATAAGGATGTTAGCAGCTACTCCTACAGTCAGGCAGCATGCGGGAGGGTTCTGCCCTGTCCTCAGCTCTCACAGGGAAGCATGTCTTGAAGCCAGCTGTCAACTAGCTGCATTCCTATGGCAGTGAGAAGGTAGCAGTATTCTGAGTCAGGAGGTTCCAAGATTACCAGTCGACTGCACCTGGGGATACCCTCCAGGTCTGCATTGTTACCCTGCGTCTCAGAAGCCTCTGGCAAACGTCTCTGCTGAAGACCTGCGAAACTCACTCTGCAGGCAGTGTCGAACTGTGAGGGACTGAGGCTGAGCTCAACTCTCAGAAGTAAGATGGTTTTGGACAAGGCGTTCAGCTACCCTCTCACGTATGCAACTTAGTATGTAGCACCAGTCTGCCACAGGAATTACTAGGAAATCGCTGAACTGAGCTTGGAGGCACTAGTCTTGTGTGCCGGGTGATTCCAATTACCTCTCCCAGCACTTCCGCCAAACAGTGAGCCTAGGCCTTTTAGAAGCCAAGGGTACCAGCAGGCTGGATGTGGAGGTACAGGCCATAAGCTCAACTCTCAGAAGTGTGTATGCATGGGAGGCAGATGTCTGCTACCCACTCGGACATGGGAGTTGGAACCTAGCTACACTGTGATTGAAGAAGGCCATTGGAAATCGCTGTATTCAACTCAGATACACGGGAGTTCAGGACCAGTGCTCACACATGCTTTTCCCGCAACCTCTCCCAGCCACTAACATAAGGATGTTAGCAGCTACTCGTACAGTCAGGCAGCATGCGGGAGGGTTCTCCCCTGTCCTCAGCTCTCACAGGGAAGCATGTCTTGAAGCCAGCTGTCAACTAGCTGCATTCCTATGGCAGTGAGAAGGTAGCAGTATTCTGAGTCAGGAGGTTCCAAGATTACCAGTCGACTGCACCTGGGGATACCCTCCAGGTCTGCATTGTTACCCTGCGTCTCAGAAGCCTCTGGCAAACGTCTCTGCTGAAGACCTGCGAAACTCACTCTGCAGGCAGTGTGGAACTGTGAGGGACTGAGGCGGAGCTCAACTCTCAGAAGTAAGATGGTTTTGGACAAGGCGTTCAGCTACCCTCTCACGTATGGAACTTAGTATGTAGCACCAGTCTACCACAGGAATTACTAGGAAATCGCTGAACTGAGCTTGGAGGCACTAGTCTTGTGTGCCGGGTGATTCCAATTACCTCTCCCAGCACTTCCGCCAAACAGCGAGCCTAGGCCTTTTAGAAGCCAAGGGTACCAGCAGGCTGGATGTGGAGGTACAGGCCATAAGCTCAACTCTCAGAAGTGTGTATGCATGCGAGGCAGATGTCTGCTACCCGCTCGTACATGGGATTTGGAACCTATCTACACTCTGGTTGAGGAAAGGCGTTGGAAATCGCTGTATTCAACTCAGGTACACGGGAGTTCTGGCCCAGTGCTCACACATGCTTTTCCCGCAACCTCTCCCAGCCACTAACATAAGGATGTTAGCAGCTACTCCTACAGTCAGGCAGCATGCGGGAGGGTTCTGCCCTGTCCTCAGCTCTCACAGGGAAGCATGTCTTGAAGCCAGCTGTCAACTAGCTGCATTCCTATGGCAGTGAGAAGGTAGCAGTATTCTGAGTCAGGAGGTTCCGAGATTACCAGTCGACTGCACCTGGGGATACCCTCCAGGTCTGCATTGTTACCCTGCGTCTCAGAAGCCTCTGGCAAACGTCTCTGCTGAAGACCTGCGAAACTCACTCTGCAGGCAGTGTCGAACTGTGAGGGACTGAGGCTGAGCTCAACTCTCAGAAGTAAGATGGTTTTGGACAAGGCGTTCAGCTACCCTCTCACGTATGGAACTTAGTATGTAGCACCAGTCTGCCACAGGAATTACTAGGAAATCGCTGAACTGAGCTTGGAGGCACTAGTCTTGTGTGCCGGGTGATTCCAATTACCTCTCCCAGCACTTCCCCCAAACAGTGAGCCTAGGCCTTTTAGAAGCCAAGGGTACCAGCAGGCTGGATGTGGAGGTACAGACCATAAGCTCAACTCTCAGAAGTGTGTATGCATGGGAGGCAGATATCTGCTACCCGCTCGTACATGGGATTTGGAACCTAGCTACACTCTGGTTGAGGAAAGCCGTTGGAAATCGCTGTATTCAACTCAGATACACGGGAGTTCAGGCCCAGTGCTCACACATGCTTTTCCCGCAACCTCTCCCAGCCACTAACATAAGGATGTTAGCAGCTACTCCTACAGTCAGGCAGCATGCGAGAGGGTTCTGCCCTGTCCTCAGCTCTCACAGGGAAGCATGTCTTGAAGCCAGCTGTCAACTAGCTGCATTCCTATGGCAATGAGAAGGTAGCAGTATTCTGAGTCAGGAGGTTCCAAGATTACCAGTCGACTGCACCTGGGGATACCCTCCAGGTCTGCATTGTTACCCTGCATCTCAGAATCCTCTGGCAAACGTCTCTGCTGAAGACCTGCGAAACTCACTCTGCAGGCAGTGTGGAACTGTGAGGGACTGAGGCTGAGCTCAACTCTCAGAAGTAAGATGGTTTTGGACAAGGCGTTCAGCTAAACTCTCATGTATGGAACTTAGTATGTAGCACCAGTCTACCACAGGAATTACTAGGAAATCGCTGAACTGAGCTTGGAGGCACTAGTCTTGTGTGCCGGGTGATTCCAATTACCTCTCCCAGCACTTCCGTCAAACAGCGAGCCTAGGCCTTTTAGAAGCCAAGGGTACCAGCAGGATGGATGTGGAGGTACAGGACATAAGCTCAACTCTCAGAAGTGTGTATGCATGGGAGGCAGATGTCTGCTACCCACTCGGACATGGGAGTTGGAACCTAGCTACACTGTGATTGAAGAAGGCCATTGGAAATCGTTGTATTCAACTCAGATACACGGGAGTTCATGCCCAGTGCTCAGACATGCTTTTCCCGCAACCTCTCCCACCACTAACATAAGGATGTTAGCAGCTACTCCTACAGTCAGGCAGCATGCGGAGGGTTCTGCCCTGTCCTCAGCTCTCACAGGGAAGCATGTCTTGAAGCCAGCTGTCAACTAGCTGCATTCCTATGGCAGTGAGAAGGTAGCAGTATTCTGAGTCAGGAGGTTCCAAGATTACCAGTCGACTGCACCTGGGGAACCCTCCAAGTCTGCATTGTTACCCTGCGTCTCAGAAGCCTCTGGCAAACGTCTCTGCTGAAGACCTGCGAAACTCACTCTGCAGGCAGTGTGGAACTGTGAGGGACTGAGGCTGAGCTCAACTCTCAGAAGTAAGATGGTTTTGGACAAGGCGTTCAGCTACCCTCTCACGTATGGAACTTAGTATGTAGCACCAGTCTACCACAGGAATTACTAGGAAATCGCTGAACTGAGCTTGGAGGCACTAGTCTTGTGTGCCGGGTGATTCCAATTACCTCTCCCAGCACTTCCGTCAAACAGCGAGCCTAGGCCTTTTAGAAGCCAAGGGTACCAGCAGGCTGGATGTGGAGGTACAGGCCATAAGCTCAACTCTCAGAAGTGTGTATGCATGGGAGGCAGATATCTGCTACCCGCTCGTACATGGGATTTGGAACCTAGCTACACTCTGGTTGAGGAAAGCCGATGGAAATCGGTGTATTCAATGCAGATACACGGGAGTTCAGGCCCAGTGCTCACACATGCTTTTCCCGCAACCTCTCCCAGCCACTAACATAAGGATGTTAGCAGCTACTCCTACAGTCAGGCAGGAAGCGGGAGGGTTCTGCCCTGTCCTCAGCTCTCACAGGGAAGCATGTCTTGAAGCCAGCTGTCAACTAGCTGCATTCCTATGGCAGTGAGAAGGTAGCAGTACTCTGAGTCAGGAGGTTCCAAGATTACCACTCTACTGCACCTGGAGATACCCTCCAGGTCTGCATTGTTAACTTGTACTCAGAAGCCTCTGGCAATCGTCTCTGGTGAAGACGTGTGAAACTCACTCTGCAGGCAGTGTGGAAGTGTGAGGGACTGAGGGTGTGCTCAACTCTCAGAAGTAAGATGCTTTTGGACAAAGCGGTCAGCTACCTTCTCACGTATGGAACTTAGTATGTAGCACCTGTCTACCGCAAGAATTACTGGGAAATCGTGAATTGAGCTTGGAGGCACTCGTCTTGTGTGCCTGGAGATTCCAATTACCTCTCCCAGCACTTCCGTCAAACAGTGAGCCTAGGCCTTTTAGAAGCCAAGGGTACCAGCAGGCTGGCTGTGGAGGTACAGGCCATAAGCTCAACTCTCAGAAGTGTGTATGCATGGGAGGGAGATGTCTGCTACCCGCTCGTACATGGGATTTGGAACCTACCTACACTCTGGTTGAGGAAAGCCGTTGGAAATCGCTGTATTCAACTCAGATACACGGGAGTACAGGCCCAGTGCTCACACATGCTTTTCCCGCAACCTCTCCCAGCCACTAACATAAGGATGTTAGCAGCTACTCCTACAGTCAGGCAGCGTGCGGGAGGGTTCTCCCCTGTCCTCAGCTCTCACAGGGAAGCATGTCTTGAAGCCAGCTGTCAACTAGCTGCATTCCTATGGCAGTGAGAAGGTAGCAGTATTCTGAGTCAGGAGGTTCCAAGATTACCAGTCGACTGCACCTGGGGATACCCTCCAGGTCTGCATTGTTACCCTGCGTCTCAGAAGCCTCTGGCAAACGTCTCTGCTGAAGACCTGCGAAACTCACTCTGCAGGCAGTGTGGAACTGTGAGGGACTGAGGCTGAGCTCAACTCTCAGAAGTAAGATGGTTTTGGACAAGGCGTTCAGCTACCCTCTCACGTATGGAACTTAGTATGTAGCACCAGTCTACCACAGGAATTACTAGGAAATCGCTGAACTGAGCTTGGAGGCACTAGTCTTGTGTGCCGGGTGATTCCAATTACCTCTCCCAGCACTTCCGCCAAACAGCGAGCCTAGGCCTTTTAGAAGCCAAGGGTACCAGCAGGCTGGATGTGGAGGTACAGGCCATAAGCTCAACTCTCAGAAGTGTGTATGCATGCGAGGCAGATGTCTGCTACCCGCTCGTACATGGGATTTGGAACCTATCTACACTCTGGTTGAGGAAAGGCGTTGGAAATCGCTGTATTCAACTCAGGTACACGGGAGTTCTGGCCCAGTGCTCACACATGCTTTTCCCGCAACCTCTCCCAGCCACTAACATAAGGATGTTAGCAGCTGCTCCTACAGTCAGGCAGCATGCGGGAGGGTTCTGCCCTGTCCTCAGCTCTCACAGGGAAGCATGTCTTGAAGCCAGCTGTCAACTAGCTGCATTCCTATGGCAGTGAGAAGGTAGCAGTATCTGAGTCAGGAAGTTCCAAGATTACCAGTCGACTGCACCTGGGGATACCCTCCAGGTCTGCATTGTTACCCTGCGTCTCAGAAGCCTCTGGCAAACGTCTCTGCTGAAGACCTGCGAAACTCATTCTGCAGGCAGTGTCGAACTGTGAGGGACTGAGGCTGAGCTCAACACTCAGAAGTAAGATGGTTTTGGACAAGCCGTTCAGCTACCCACTCACTTATAGAACTTAGTATGTAGCACCAGTCTACCACAGGAATTACTAGGAAATCGCTGAACTGAGCTTGGAGGCACTAGTCTTGTGTGCCGGGTGATTCCAATTATCTCTCCGAGCACTTCCATCAAACAGCTAGCCAAGGCCTTTTAGAAGCCAAGGGTACCAGCAGGCTGGCTGTGGAGGTACAGGCCATAAGCTCAACTCTCAGAAGTGTGTATGCATGGGCGGCAGATGTCTGCTACCCGCTCTTACATGGGATTTGGAACCTAGCTACACTCTGGTTGAGGAAAGGCGTTGGAAATCGCTGTATTCAACTCAGGTACACGGGAGTTCAGGCCCAGTGCTCACACATGCTTTTCCCGCAACCTCTCCCAGCCACTAACATAAGGATGTTAGCAGCTACTCCTACAGTCAGGCAGGATGCGGGAGGGTTCTGCCCTGTCCTCAGCTCTCACAGGGAAGCATGTCTTGAAGCCAGCTGTCAACTAGCTGCATTCCTATGGCAGTGAGAAGGTAGCAGTACTCTGAGTCAGGAGGTTCCAAGATTACCAGTCGACTGCATCTGGGGATACCCTCCAGGTCTGCATTGTTACCCTGCGTCTCAGAAGCCTCTGGGAAACGTCTCTGCTGAAGACCTGCAAACTCACTCTGCAGGCAGTGTCGAACTGTGAGGGACTGAGGCTGAGCTCAACTCTCAGAAGTAAGATGGTTTTGGACAAGGCGTTCAGCTACCCTCTCACGTATGGAACTTAGTATGTAGCACCAGTCTACCACAGGAATTACTAGGAAATCGCTGAACTGAGCTTGGAGGCACTAGTCTTGTGTGCCGGGTGAGTCCAATTACCTCCTCCTGCACTTCCGTCAAACAGCGAGCCTACGCCTTTTAGAAGCCAAGGGTACCAGCAGGCTGGATGTGGAGGTACAGGCCATAAGCTCAACTCTCAGAAGTGTGTATGCATGGGAGGCAGATGTCTGCTACCCACTCAGACATGGGAGTTGGAACCTAGCTACACTGTGATTGGAGAAGGCCATTGGAAATCGCTGTATTCAACTCAGATACACGGGAGTTCAGGCCCAGTGCTCACACATGCTTTTCCCGCAACCTCTCACAGCCACTAACAATAGGATGTTAGCAGCTACTCCTACAGTCAGGCAGGATGCGGGAGGGTTCTGCCCTGTCCTCAGCTCTCACAGGGAAGCATGTCTTGAAGCCAGCTGTCAACTAGCTGCATTCCTATGGCAGTGAGAAGGTAGCAGTACTCTGAGTCAGGAGGTTCCAAGATTACCACTCTACTGCACCTGGAGATACCCTCCAGGTCTGCATTGTTAACTTGTACTCAGAAGCCTCTGGCAATCGTCTCTGGTGAAGACGTGTGAAACTCACTCTGCAGGCAGTGTGGAAGTGTGAGGGACTGAGGGTGTGCTCAACTCTCAGAAGTAAGATGCTTTTGGACAAGGCGTTCAGCTACCTTCTCACATATGGAACTTACTATGTAGCACCTGTCTACCACAAGAATTACTGGGAAATCGTGAATTGAGCTTGGAGGCACTCGTCTTGTGTGCCGGGAGATTCCAATTACCTCTCCCAGCACTTCCGTCAAACAGCGAGCCTAGGCCTTTTAGAAGCCAAGGGTACCAGCAGGCTGGCTGTGGAGGTACAGGCCATAAGCTCAACTCTCAGAAGTGTGTATGCATGGGAGGTAGATGTCTGCTACCCGCTCGTACATGGGATTTGGAACCTAGCTACACTCTGGTTGAGGAAAGCCGTTGGAAATCGCTGTATTCAACTCAGGTACACGGGAGTCCAGGCCCAGTGCTCACACATGCTTTTCCCGAAACCTCTCCCAGCCACTAACATAAGGATGTTAGCAGCTACTCCTACAGTCAGGCAGCATGCGGGAGGGTTCTGCCCTGTCCTCAGCTCTCACAGGGAAGCATGTCTTGAAGCCAGCTGTCAACTAGCTGCATTCCTATGGCAGTGAGAAGGTAGCAGTATTCTGAGTCAGGAGGTTCCAAGATTACCAGTCGACTGCACCTGGGGATACCCTCCAGGTCTGCATTGTTACCCTGCGTCTCAGAAGCCTCTGTCAAACATCTCTGCTGAAGACCTGCGAAACTCACTCTGCAGGCAGTGTGGAACTGTGAGGGACTGAGGCTGAGCTCAACTCTCAGAAGTAAGATGGTTTTGGACAAGGCGTTCAGCTACCCTCTCACGTATGGAACTTAGTATGTAGCACCAGTCTACCACAGGAATTACTAGGAAATCGCTGAACTGAGCTTGGAGGCACTAGTCTTGTGTGCCGGGTGATTCCAATTACCTCTCCCAGCACTTCCGCCAAACAGCGAGCCTAGGCCTTTTAGAAGCCAAGGGTACCAGCAGGCTGGCTGTGGAGGTACAGACCATAAGCTCAACTCTCAGAAGTGTGTATGCATGGGAGGCAGATGTCTGCTACCCGCTCGTAGATGGGATTTGGAACCTAGCTACACTCTGGTTGAGGAAAGCCGTTGGAAATCGCTGTATTCAACTCAGGTACACGGGAGTTCAGGCCCAGTGCTCACACATGCTTTTCCCGCAACCTCTCCCAGCCACTAACATAAGGATGTTAGCAGCTACTCCTACAGTCAGGCAGCATGCGGGAGGGTTCTGCCCTGTCCTCAGCTCTCACAGGGAAGCATGTCTTGAAGCCAGCTGTCAACTAGCTGCATTCCTATGGCAGTGAGAAGGTAGCAGTATTCTGAGTCGGGAGGTTCCAAGATTACCAGTCGACTGCACCTGGGGATACCCTCCAGGTCTGCATTGTTACCCTGTGTCTCAGAAGCCTCTGGCAAACGTCTCTGCTGAAGACCTGCGAAACTCACTCTGCAGGCAGTGTGGAACTGTGAGAGACTGAGGCTGAGCTCAACTCTCAGAAGTAAGATGGTTTTGGACAAGGCGTTCAGCTACCCTCTCACGTATGGAACTTAGTATGTAGCACCAGTCTACCACAGGAATTACTAGGAAATCGATGAACTGAGCTTGGAGGCACTAGTCTTGTGTGCCGGGTGATTCCAATTACCTCTCCCAGCACTTCCGCCAAACAGCGAGCCTAGGCCTTTTAGAAGCCAAGGGTACCAGCAGGCTGGCTGTGGAGGTACAGGCCATAAGCTCAACTCTCAGAAGTGTGTATGCATGGGAGGCAGATGTCTGCTACCCGCTCGTACATGGGATTTGGAACCTAGCTACACTCTGGTTGAGGAAAGCCGTTGGAAATCGCTGTATTCAACTCAGGTACACCCGAGTTCAGGCCCAGTGCTCACACATGCTTTTCCCGCAACCTCTCCCAGCCACTAACATAAGGATGTTAGCAGCTACTCCTACAGTCAGGCAGCATGCGGGAGGGTTCTGCCCTGTCCTCAGCTCTCACAGGGAAGCATGTCTTGAAGCCAGCTGTCAACTAGCTGCATTCCTATGGCAGTGAGAAGGTAGCAGTATTCTGAGTCAGGAGGTTCCAAGATTACCAGTCGACTCACCTGGGGATACCCTCCAGGTCTGCATTGTTACCCTGCGTCTCAGAAGCCTCTGGCAAACGTCTCTGCTGAAGAACTGCGAAACTCACTCTGCAGGCAGTGTCGAACTGTGAGGGACTGAGGCTGAGCTCAACTCTCCGAAGTAAGATGGTTTTGGACAAGGCGTTCAGCTACCCTCTCACGTATGGAACTTAGTATGTAGCACCAGTCTACCACAGGAATTACTAGGAAATCGCTGAACTGAGCTTGGAGGCACTAGTCTTGTGTGCCGGGTGATTCCAATTACCTCTCCCAGCACTTCCGTCAAACAGCTAGCCTAGGCCTTTTAGAAGCTAAGGGTACCAGCAGGCTGGCTGTGGAGGTACAGGCCATAAGCTCAGCTCTCAGAAGTGTGTATGCATGGGAGGCAGATGTCTGCTACCCGCTCGTACATGGGATTTGGAACCTAGCTACACTCTGGTTGAGGAAAGCCGTTGGAAATCGCTGTATTCAACTCAGGTACACGGGAGTTCAGGCCCAGTGCTCACACATGCTTTTCCCGCAACCTCTCCCAGCCACTAACATAAGGATGTTAGCAGCTACTCCTACAGTCTGGCAGGATGCGGGAGGGTTCTGCCCTGTCCTCAGCTCTCACAGGGAAGCATGTCTTGAAGCCAGCTGTCAACTAGCTGCATTCCTATGGCAGTGAGAAGGTAGCAGTACTCTGAGTCAGGAGGTTCCAAGATTACCACTCTACTGCACCTGGAGATACCCCCCAGGTCTGCATTGTTAACTTGTACTCAGAAGCCTCTGGCAATCGTCTCTGGTGAAGACGTGTGAAACTCACTCTGCAGGCAGTGTGGAACTGTGAGGGACTGAGGTTGGGCTCAACTCTCAGAAGTAAGATGCTTTTGGACAAGGCGTTCAGCTACCATCTCACATATGGAACCTAGTATGTAGCACCTGTCTACCACAAGAATTACTGGGAAATCGTGAATTGAGCTTGGAGGCACTCGTCTTGTGTGCCGGGAGATTCCAATTACCTCTCCCAGCACTTCCGTCAAACAGCGAGCCTAGGCCTTTTAGAAGCCAAGGGTACCAGCAGGCTGGATGTGGAGGTACAGGCCATAAGCTCAACTCTCAGAAGTGTGTATGCATGGGAGGCAGATGTCTGCTACCCACTCGGACATGGGAGTTGGAACCTAGCTACACTGTGATTGAAGAAGGCCATTGGAAATCGCTCTATTCAACTCAGATACACGGGAGTTCAGGCCCAGTGCTCACACATGCTTTTCCCGCAACCTCTCCCAGCCACTAACATTAGGATGTTAGCAGCTACTCCTACAGTCAGGCAGGATGCGGGAGGGTTCTGCCCTGTCCTCAGCTCTCACAGGGAAGCATGTCTTGAAGCCAGCTGTCAACTAGCTGCATTCCCATGGCAGTGAGAAGGTAGCAGTACTCTGAGTCAGGAGGTTCCAAGATTACCACTCTACTGCACCTGGAGATACCCTCCAGGTCTGCATTGTAACTTGTACTCAGAAGCCTCTGGCAATCGTCTCTGGTGAAGACGTGTGAAACTCACTCTGCAGGCAGTGTGGAAGTGTGAGGGACTGAGGGTGGGCTCAACTCTCAGAAGTAAGATTCTTTTGGACAAGGCGTTCAGCTACCTTCTCACATATGGAACTTAGTATGTAGCACCTGTCTACCACAAGAATTACTGGGAAATCGTGAATTGAGCTTGGAGGCACTCGTCTTGTGTGCCGGGAGATTCCAATTACCTCTCCCAGCACTTCCGTCAAACAGCGAGCCTAGGCCTTTTAGAAGCCAAGGGTACCAGCAGGCTGGCTGTGGAGGTACAGGCCATAAGCTCAACTCTCAGAAGTGTGTATGCATGGGAGGCAGATGTCTGCTACCCGCTCGACATGGGATTTGGAACCTAGCTACACTCTGGTTGAGGAAAGTCTTTGGAAATGGCTGTATTCAACTCAGATACATGGGAGTTCAGGCCCAGTGCTCACACATGCTTTTCCCGCAACCTCTCCCAGCCACTAACATTAGGATGTTAGCAGCTATTCCTACAGTCAGGCAGCATGCGGGAGGGTTCTGCCCTTTCCTCAGCTCTCACAGGGAAGCATGTATTGAAGCCAGCTGTGAACTAGCTGCATTCTTATGGCAGTGAGAAGGTAGCAGTATTCTGAGTCAGGAGGTTCCAAGATTACCAGTCGACTGCACCTGGGGATACCCTCCAGGTCTGCATTGTTACCCTGCGTCTCAGAAGCCTCTGGCAAACGTCTCTGCTGAAGACCTGCGAAACTCACTCTGCAGGCAGTGTCGAACTGTGAGGGACTGAGGCTGAGCTCAACTCTCAGAAGTAAGATGGTTTTGGACAAGGCGTTCAGCTACCCTCTCACGTATGGAACTTAGTATGTAGCACCAGTCTACCACAGGAATTACTAGGAAATCGCTGAACTGAGCTAGGAGGCACTAGTCTTGTGTGCCGGGTGATTCCAATTACCTCTCCCAGCACTTCCGCCAAACAGCGAGCCTAGGCCTTTTATAAGCCAAGGGTACCAGCAGGCTGGCTGTGGAGGTACAGGCCATAAGCTCAACTCTCAGAAGTGTGTATGCATGGGAGGCAGATGTCTGCTACCCGCTCGTACATGGGATTTGGAACCTAGCTACACTCTGGTTGAGGAAAGCCGTTGGAAATCGCTGTATTCAACTCAGGTACACGGGAGTTCAGGACCAGTGTTCACACATGCTTTTCCCGAAACCTCTCCCAGCCACTAACATAAGGATGTTAGCAGCTACTCCTACAGTCAGGCATCATGCGGGAGGGTTCTGCCCTGTCCTCAGCTCTCACAGGGAAGCATGTCTTGAGGCCAGCTGTCAACTAGCTGCATTCCTATGGCAGTGAGAAGGTAGCAGTATTCTGAGTCAGGAGGTTCCAAGATTACCAGTCGACTGCACCTGGGGATACCCTCCAGGTCTGCATTGTTACCCTGCGTCTCAGAATCCTCTGGCAAACTATCTGCTGAAGACCTGCGAAACTCACTCTGCAGGCAGTGTCGAACTGTGAGGGACTGAGGCTGAGCTCAACTCTCAGAAGTAAGATGGTTTTGGACAAGGCGTTCAGCTACCCTCTCACGTATGGAACTTAGTATGTAGCACCAGTCTACCACAGGAATTACTAGGAAATCGCTGAACTGAGCTTGGAGGCACTAGTCTTGTGTGCCGGGTGATTCCAATTACCTCTCCCAGCACTTCCGCCAAACAGCGAGCCTAGGCCTTTTAGAAGCCAAGGGTACCAGCAAGTTGGCTGTGGAGGTACAGGCCATAAGCTCAACTCTCAGAAGTGTGTATGCATGGGAGGCAGATGTCTGCTACCCGCTCGTACATGGGATTTGGAACCTAGCTACACTCTGGTTGAGGAAAGCCGTTGGAAATCGCTGTATTCAACTCAGGTACACGGGAGTTCAGGCCCAGTGCTCACACATGCTTTTCCCGCAACCTCTCCCAGCCACTAACATAAGGATGTTAGCAGCTACTCCTACAGTCAGACATCATGCGGGAGGGTTCTGCCCTGTCCTCTGCTCTCACAGGGAATCATGTCTTGAAGCCAGCTGTCAACTAGCTGCATTCCTATGGCAGTGAGAAGGTAGCAGTATTCTGAGTCAGGAGGTTCCAAGATTACCAGTCGACTGCACCTGGGGATACCCTCCAGGTCTGAATTGTTACCCTGCCTCTCAGAAGCCTCTGGCAAACGTCTCTGCTGAAGACCTGCGAAACTCACTCTGCAGGCAGTGTGGAACTGTGAGGGACTGAGGCTGAGCTCAACTCTCAGAAGTAAGATGGTTTTGGACAAGGCGTTCAGCTACCCTCTCACGTATGGAACTTAGTATGTAGCACCAGTCTACCACAGGAATTACTAGGAAATCGCTGAACTGAGCTTGGAGGCACTCGTCTTGTGTGCCGGGTGATTCCAATTACCTCTCCCAGCACTTCCGTCAAACAGCGAGCCTAGGCTTTTTAGAAGCCAAGGGTACCAGCAGGCTGGATGTGGAGGTACAGGCCATAAGCTCAACTCTCAGAAGTGTGTATGCATGGGACGCAGATGTCTGCTACCCGCTCGTACATGGGATTTGGAACTTAGCTACACTCTGGTTGAGGAAAGCCGTTGGAAATCGCTGTATTCAACTCAGATACACGGGAGTTCAGGCCCAGTGCTCACACATGCTTTTCCCGCAACCTCTCCCAGCCACTAACATAAGGATGTTAGCAGCTACACCTACAGTCAGGCAGCATGCGGGAGGGTTCTGCCCTGTCCTCAGCTCTCACAGGGAAGCATGTCTTGAAGCCAGCTGTCAACTAGCTGCATTCCTATGGCACTGAGAAGGTAGCAGTACTCTGAGTCAGGAGGTTCCAAGATTACCACTCTACTGCACCTGGAGATACCCTCCAGGTCTGCATTGTTAACTTGTACTCAGAAGCCTCTGGCAATCGTCTCTGGTGAAGACGTGTGAAACTCACTCTGCAGGCAGTGTGGAAATGTGAGGGACTGAGGTTGGGCTCAACTCTCAGAAGTAAGATGCTTTTGGACAAGGCGTTCAGCTACCATCTCACATATGGAACTTAGTATGTAGCACCTGTCTACCACAAGAATTACTGGGAAATCGTGAATTGAGCTTGGAGGCACTCGTCTTGTGTGCCGGGAGATTCCAATTACCTCTCCCAGCACTTCCGTCAAACAGCGAGCCTAGGCCTTTTAGAAGCCAAGGCTACCAGCAGGCTGGCTGTGGAGGTACAGGCCATAAGCTCAACTCTCCGAAGTGTGTATGCATGGGAGGGAGATGTCTGCTACCCGCTCGTACATGGGATTTGGAACCTACCTACACTCTGGTTGAGGAAAGCCGTTGGAAATCGCTGTATTCAACTCAGATACACGGGAGTACAGGCCCAGTGCTCACACATGCTTTTCCCGCAACCTCTCCCAGACACTAACATAAGGATGTTAGCAGCTACTCCTACAGTCAGGCAGCGTGCGGGAGGGTTCTGCCCTGTCCTCAGCTCTCACAGTGAAGCATGTCTTGAAGCCAGCTGTCAACTAGCTGCATTCCGATGGCAGTGAGAAGGTAGCAGGATTCTGAGTCAGGAGGTTCCAAGATTACCAGTCGACTGCACCTGGGGATACCCTCCAGGTCTGCATTGTTACCCTGCGTCTCAGAAGCCTCTGGGAAACGTCTCTGCTGAAGACCTGCGAAACTCACTCTGCAGGCAGTGTCGAACTGTGAGGGACTGAGGCTGAGCTCAACTCTCAGAAGTAAGATGGTTTTGGACAAGGCGTTCAGCTACCCTCTCACGTATGGAACTTAGTATGTAGCACCAGTCTACCACAGGAATTACTAGTAAATCGCTGAACTGAGCTTGGAGGCACTAGTCTGTGTGCCGGGTGATTCCAATTACCTCTCCCAGCACTTCCGCCAAACAGCGAGCCTAGGCCTTTTAGAAGCCAAGGGTACCAGCAGGCTGGCTGTGGAGGTACAGGCCATAAGCTCAACTCTCAGAAGTGTGTATGCATGGGACGCAGATGTCTGCTACCCGCTCGTACATGGGATTTGGAACCTAGCTACACACTGGTTGAGGAAAGCCGTTGGAAATCGCTGTATTCAACTCAGGTACACGGGAGTTCAGGCCCAGTGCTCACACATGCTTTTCCCGCAACCTCTCCCAGCCACTAACATAAGGATGTTAGCAGCTACTCCTACAGTCAGGCATCATGCGGGAGGGTTCTGCCCTGTCCTCAGCTCTCACAGGGAAGCATGTCTTGAAGCCAGCTGTCAACTAGCTGCATTCCTATGGCAGTGAGAAGGTAGCAGTATTCTGAGTCAGGAGGTTCCAAGATTACCAGTCGACTGCACCTGGGGATACCCTCCAGGTCTGCATTGTTACCCTGCGTCTCAGAAGCCTCTGGCAAACGTCTCTGCTGAAGACCTGCGAAACTCACTCTGCAGGCAGTGTGGAACTGTGAGGGACTGAGGCTGAGCTCAACTCTCAGAAGTAAGATGGTTTTGGACAAGGCGTTCAGCTACCCTCTCACGTATGGAACTTAGTATGTAGCACCAGTCTACCACAGGAATTACTAGGAAATCGCTGAACTGAGCTTGGAGGCACTAGTCTGTGTGCCGGGTGATTACAATTACCTCTCCCAGCACTTCCGCCAAACAGCGAGCCTAGGCCTTTTAGAAGCCAAGGGTACCAGCAGGCTGGCTGTGGAGGTACAGGCCATAAGCTCAACTCTCAGAAGTGTGTATGCATGGGACGCAGATGTCTGCTACCCGCTCGTACATGGGATTTGGAACCTAGCTACACACTGGTTGAGGAAAGCCGTTGGAAATCGCTGTATTCAACTCAGGTACACGGGAGTTCAGGCCCAGTGCTCACACATGCTTTTCCCGCAACCTCTCTCAGCCACTAACATAAGGATGTTAGCAGCTACTCCTACAGTCAGGCATCATGCGGGAGGGTTCTGCCCTGTCCTCAGCTCTCACAGGGAAGCATGTCTTGAAGCCAGCTGTCAACTAGCTGCATTCCTATGGCAGTGAGAAGGTAGCAGTATTTGAGTCAGGAGGTTCCAAGATTACCAGTCGACTGCACCTGGGGATACCCTCCAGGTCTGCATTGTTACCCTGCGTCTCAGAAGCCTCTGGCAAACGTCTCTGCTGAAGACCTGCGAAACTCACTCTGCAGGCAGTGTCGAACTGTGAGGGACTGAGGCTGAGCTCAACTCTCAGAAGTAAGATGGTTTTGGACAAGGCGTTCAGCTACCCTCTCACGTATGGAACTTAGTATGTAGCACCAGTCTACCACAGGAATTACTAGGAAATCGCTGAACTGAGCTAGGAGGCACTAGTCTTGTGTGCCGGGTGATTCCAATTACCTCTCCCAGCACTTCCGCCAAACAGCGAGCCTAGGCCTTTTATAAGCCAAGGGTACCAGCAGGCTGGCTGTGGAGGTACAGGCCATAAGCTCAACTCTCAGAAGTGTGTATGCATGGGAGGCAGATGTCTGCTACCCGCTCGTACATGGGATTTGGAACCTAGCTACACTCTGGTTGAGGAAAGCCGTTGGAAATCGCTGTATTCAACTCAGGTACACGGGAGTTCAGGACCAGTGCTCACACATGCTTTTCCCGAAACCTCTCCCAGCCACTAACATAAGGATGTTAGCAGCTACTCCTACAGTCAGGCATCATGCGGCAGGGTTCTGCCCTGTCCTCAGCTCTCACAGGGAAGCATGTCTTGAGGCCAGCTGTCAACTAGCTGCATTCCTATGGCAGTGAGAAGGTAGCAGTATTCTGAGTCAGGAGGTTCCAAGATTACCAGTCGACTGCACCTAGGGATACCCTCCAGGTCTGCATTGTTACCCTGCGTCTCAGAAGCCTCTGGCAAACTATCTGCTGAAGACCTGCGAAACTCACTCTGCAGGCAGTGTGGAACTGTGAGGGACTGAGGCTGAGCTCAACTCTCAGAAGTAAGATGGTTTTGGACAAGGCGTTCAGCTACCCTCTCACGTATGGAACTTAGTATGTAGCACCAGTCTACCACAGGAATTACTAGGAAATCGCTGAACTGAGCTTGGAGGCACTAGTCTTGTGTGCCGGGTGATTCCAATTACCTCTCCCAGCACTTCCGTCAAACAGCGAGCCTAGACCTTTTAGAAGACAAGGGTACCAGCAGGCTGGCTGTGGAGGTACAGGCCATAAGCTCAACTCTCAGAAGTGTATATGCATGGGAGGCAGATGTCTGCTACCCACTCGGACATGGGAGTTGGAACCTAGCTACACTGTGATTGAAGAAGGCCATTGGAAATCGCTCTATTCAACTCAGATACACGGGAGTTCAGGCCCAGTGCTCACACATGCTTTTCCCGCAACCTCTCCCAGCCACTAACATTAGGATGTTAGCAGCTACTCCTACACTCAGGCAGGATGCGGGAGGGTTCTGCCCTGTCCTCAGGTCTCACAGGGAATCATGTCTTGAAGCCAGCTGTCAACTAGCTGCATTCCTATGGCAGTGAGAAGGTAGCAGTACTCTGAGTCAGGAGGTTCCAAGATTACCACTCTACTGCACCTGGAGATACCCTCCAGGTCTGCATTGTTTACTTGTACTCAGAAGCCTCTGGCAATCGTCTCTGGTGAAGACGTGTGAAACTCACTCTGCAGGCAGTGTGGAAGTGTGAGGGACTGAGGGTGTGCTCAACTCTCAGAAGTAAGATGCTTTTGGACAAGGCGTTCAGCTACCTTCTCACATATGGAACTTAGTATGTAGCACCTGTCTACCACAAGAATTACTGGGAAATCGTGAATTGAGCTTGGAGGCAATCGTCTTGTGTGCCGGGAGATTCCAATTACCTCTCCCAGCACTTCCGTCAAACAGCGAGCCTAGGCCTTTTAGAAGCCAAGGGTACCAGCAGGCTGGATGTGGAGGTACAGGCCATAAGCTCAACTCTCAGAAGTGTGTATGCATGGGAGGCAGATGTCTGCTACCCGCTCGTACATGGGATTTGGAACCTAGCTACACTCTCTTTGTGGAAAGCCGTTGGAAATCGCTGTATTCAACTCAGATACACGGGAGTTCAGGCCCAGTGCTCACACATGCTTTTCCCGCAACCTCTCCCAGCCACTAACATAAGGATGTTAGCAGCTACTCCTACAGTCAGGCAGCATGCGGAAGGGTTCTGCCCTGTCCTCAGCTCTCACAGGGAAGCATGTCTTGAAGCCAGCTGTCAACTAGCTGCATTCCTATGGCAGTGAGAAGGTAGCAGTATTCTGAGTCAGGAGGTTCCAAGATTACCAGTCGACTGCACCTGGGATTAACCTCCAGGTCTGCATTGTTACCCTGCGTCTCAGAAGCCTCTGGCAATCGTCTCTGGTGAAGACGTGTGAAACTCACTCTGC
Organism: Canis aureus; assembly: GCF_053574225.1. NCBI lineage: Eukaryota > Metazoa > Chordata > Mammalia > Carnivora > Canidae > Canis > Canis aureus. The sequence goes on along the minus strand of NC_135623.1, from coordinate 4,242,310 downwards.
AGGCAGTGTGGAACTGTGAGGGAATGAGGCTGAGCTCAACTCTCAGAAGTAAAATGGTTTAGGACAAGGCGTTCAGCTACCCTCTCACGTATGGAACTTAGTATGTAGCACCAGTCTACCACAGGAATTACTAGGAAATCGCTGAACTGAGTTTGGAGGCACTAGTCTTGTGTGCCGGGTGATTCCAATTACCTCTCCCAGCACTTCCGTCAAACAGCGAGCCTAGGCCTTTTAGAAGCCAAGGGTACCAGCAGGCTGGATGTGGAGGTATAGGCCATAAGCTCAACTCTCAGAAGTGTGTATGCAAGGGAGGCAGATGTCTGCTACCCACTCGGACATGGGAGTTGGAACCTAGCTACTCTGTGATTGAAGAAGGCCATTGGAAATCGCTGTATTCAACTCAGATACACGGGAGTTCAGGCCCAGTGCTCACACATGCTTTTCCCGCAACCTCTCCCAGCCACTGACATTAGGATGTTAGCAGCTACTCCTACAGTCAGGCAGCATGCGGGAGGTTTCTGCCCTGTCCTCAGCTCTCTCAGGGAAGCATGTCTTGAAGCCAGCTAGCTGTCAACTAGCTGCATTCCTGTTGCAGTGAGAAGGTAGCAGTACTTTTTGTCAGGAGGTTCCAAGATTACCACTCTACTGCACCTGGAGATACCCTCCAGGTCTGCATGTTAACTTGTACTCAGAAGCCTCTGGCAATCGTCTCTGGTGAAGACGTGTGAAATTCACTCTGCAGGCAGTGTGGAACTGTGAGGGACTGAGGGTGTGCTCAACTCTCAGAAGTAAGATGCTTTTGTACAAGGCGTTCAGCTACCATCTCACATATGGAACTTAGTATGTAGCACCTGTCTACCACAAGAATTACTGGGAAATCGTGAATTGAGCTTGGAGGCACTCGTCTTGTGTGCCGGGAGATTCCAATTACCTCTCCCAGCACTTCCGTCAAACAGCGAGCCTAGGCCTTTCAGAAGCCAAGGGTACCAGCAGGCTGGATGTGGAGGTACAGGCCATAAGCTCAACTCTCAGAAGTGTGTATGCATGGGAGGCAGATGTCTGCTACCCGCTCGTACATGGGATTTGGAACCTAGCTACACTCTGGTTGAGGAAAGCCGTTGGAAATCGCTGTATTCAACTCAGATACACAGGAGTTCAGGCCCAGTGCTCACACATGCTTTTCCCGCAACCTCTCCCAGCCACTAACATAAGGATGTTAGCAGCTACTCCTACACTCAGGCAGCATGCGGGAGGGTTCTGCCCTGTCCTCAGCTCTCACAGGGAAGCATGTCTTGAAGCCAGCTGTCAACTAGCTGCATTCCTATGGCAGTGAGTAGGTAGCAGTATTCTGAGTCCGGAGGTTCCAAGATTACCAGTCGACTGCACCTGGGGATACCCTCCAGGTCTGCATTGTTACCCTGCGTCTCAGAAGCCTCTGGCAAACGTCTCTGCTGAAGACCTGCGAAACTCACTCTGCATGCAGTTTGGAACTGTGAGGGACTGAGGCTGAGCTCAACTCTCAGAAGTAAGATGGTTTTGGACAAGGCGTTCAGCTACCCTCTCACGTATGGAACTTAGTATGTAGCACCAGTCTACCACAGGAATTACTAGGAAATCGCTGAACTGAGCTTGGAGGCACTAGTCTTGTGTGCCGGGTGATTCCAATTACCTCTCCCAACACTTCCGCCAAACAGCGAGCCTAGGCCTTTTAGAAGCCAAGGGTACCAGCAGGCTGGCTGTGGAGGTACAGGCCATAAGCTCAACTCTCAGAAGTGTGTATGCATGCGAGGCAGATGTCTGCTACCCGCTCGTACATGGGATTTGGAACCTAGCTACACTCTGGTTGAGGAAAGCCGTTGGAAATCGCTGTATTCAACTCAGGTACACGGGAGTTCAGGCCCAGTGCTCACACATGCTTTTACCGCAACCTCTCCCAGCCACTAACATAAGGATGTTAGCAGCTACTCCTACAGTCAGACATCATGCGGGAGGGTTCTGCCCTGTCCTCTGCTCTCACAGGGAAGCATGTCTTGAAGCCAGCTGTCAACTAGCTGCATTCCTATGGCAGTGAGAAGGTAGCAGTATTCTGAGTCAGGAGGTTCCAAGATTATCAGTCGACTGCACCTGGGGATACCCTCCAGGTCTGAATTGTTACCCTGCCTCTCAGAAGCCTCTGGCAAACGTCTCTGCTGAAGACCTGCGAAACTCACTCTGCAGGCAGTGTGGAACTGTGAGGGACTGAGGCTGAGCTCAACTCTCAGAAGTAAGATGGTTTTGGACAAGGCGTTCAGCTACCCTCTCACGTATGGAACTTAGTATGTAGCACCAGTCTACCACAGGAATTACTAGGAAATCGCTGAACTGAGCTTCGAGGCACTCGTCTTGTGTGCCGGGTGATTCCAATTACCTCTCCCAGCACTTCCGTCAAACAGCGAGCCTAGGCTTTTTAGAAGCCAAGGGTACCAGCAGGCTGGATGTGGAGGTACAGGCCATAAGCTCAACTCTCAGAAGTGTGTATGCATGGGACGCAGATGTCTGCTACCCGCTCGTACATGGGATTTGGAACTTAGCTACACTCTGGTTGAGGAAAGCCGTTGGAAATCGCTGTATTCAACTCAGATACACGGGAGTTCAGGCCCAGTGCTCACACATGCTTTTCCCGCAACCTCTCCCAGCCACTAACATAAGGATGTTAGCAGCTACACCTACAGTCAGGCAGCATGCGGGAGGGTTCTGCCCTGTCCTCAGCTCTCACAGGGAAGCATGTCTTGAAGCCAGCTGTCAACTAGCTGCATTCCTATGGCAGTGAGAAGGTAGCAGTACTCTGAGTCAGGAGGTTCCAAGATTACCACTCTACTGCACCTGGAGATACCCTCCAGGTCTGCATTGTTAACTTGTACTCAGAAGCCTCTGGCAATCGTCTCTGGTGAAGACGTGTGAAACTCACTCTGCAGGCAGTGTGGAAATGTGAGGGACTGAGGTTGGGCTCAACTCTCAGAAGTAAGATGCTTTTGGACAAGGCGTTCAGCTACCATCTCACATATGGAACTTAGTATGTAGCACCTGTCTACCACAAGAATTACTGGGAAATCGTGAATTGAGCTTTGAGGCACTCGTCTTGTGTGCCGGGAGATTCCAATTACCTCTCCCAGCACTTCCGTCAAACAGCGAGCCTAGGCCTTTTAGAAGCCAAGGCTACCAGCAGGCTGGATGTGGAGTTACAGGCCATAAGCTCAACTCTCAGAAGTGTGTATGCATGGGAGGCAGATGTCTGCTACCCCCTCGTACATGGGATTTGGAACCTAGCTACACTCTGGTTGAGGAAAGCCGTTGGAAATCGCTGTATTCAACTCAGATACACGGGAGTTCAGGCCCAGTGCTCACACATGCTTTTCCCGCAACCTCTCCCGGCCACTAACTTTAGGATGTCAGCAGCTACTCCTACAGTCAGGCAGCATGCGGGAGGGTTCTGCCCTGTCCTCAGCTCTCTCAGGGAAGCATGTCTTGAAGCCAGCTAGCTGTCAACTAGCTTCATTCCTATGGCAGTGAGAAGGTAGCAGTATTCTGAGTCAGGAGGTTCCAAGATTATCAGTCGACTACACCTGGGGATACCCTCCAGGTCTGCATTGTTACCCTGCGTCTCAGAAGCCTCTGGCAAACGTCTCTGCTGAAGACCTGCTTAACTCACTCTGCAGGCAGTGTGGAACTGTGAGGGACGGAGGCTGAGCTCAACTCTCAGAAGTAAGATGGTTTTAGACAAGGCGTTCAGCTACCCTCTCACGTATGGAACTTAGTATGTAGCACCAGTCTACCACAGGAATTACTAGGAAATCGCTGAACTGAGCTTGGAGGCACTAGTCTTGTGTGCCGGGTGATTCCAATTACCTCTCCCAGCACTTCCGTCAAACAGCGAGCCTAGACCTTTTAGAAGACAAGGGTACCAGCAGGCTGGCTGTGGAGGTACAGGCCATAAGCTCAACTCTCAGAAGTGTATATGCATGGGAGGCAGATGTCTGCTACCCACTCGGACATGGGAGTTGGAACCTAGCTACACTGTGATTGAAGAAGGCCATTGGAAATCGCTCTATTCAACTCAGATACACGGGAGTTCAGGCCCAGTGCTCACACATGCTTTTCCCGCAACCTCTCCCAGCCACTAACATTAGGATGTTAGCAGCTACTCCTACACTCAGGCAGGATGCGGGAGGGTTCTGCCCTGTCCTCAGCTCTCACAGGGAAGCATGTCTTGAAGCCAGCTGTCAACTAGCTGCATTCCTATGGCAGTGAGAAGGTAGCAGTACTCTGAGTCAGGAGGTTCCAAGATTACCACTCTACTGCACCTGGAGATACCCTCCAGGTCTGCATTGTTTACTTGTACTCAGAAGCCTCTGGCAATCGTCTCTGGTGAAGACGTGTGAAACTCACTCTGCAGGCAGTGTGGAAGTGTGAGGGACTGAGGGTGTGCTCAACTCTCAGAAGTAAGATGCTTTTGGACAAGGCGTTCAGCTACCTTCTCACATATGGAACTTAGTATGTAGCACCTGTCTACCACAAGAATTACTGGGAAATCGTGAATTGAGCTTGGAGGCAATCGTCTTGTGTGCCGGGAGATTCCAATTACCTCTCCCAGCACTTCCGTCAAACAGCGAGCCTAGGCCTTTTAGAAGCCAAGGGTACCAGCAGGCTGGATGTGGAGGTACAGGCCATAAGCTCAACTCTCAGAAGTGTTTATGCATGGGAGGCAGATGTCTGCTACCCGCTCGTACATGGGATTTGGAACCTAGCTACACTCTGGTTGTGGAAAGCCGTTGGAAATCGCTGTATTCAACTCAGATACACGGGAGTTCAGGCCCAGTGCTCACACATGCTTTTCCCGCAACCTCTCCCAGCCACTAACATAAGGATGTTAGCAGCTACTCCTACAGTCAGGCAGCATGCGGGAGGGTTCTGCCCTGTCCTCAGCTCTCACAGGGAAGCATGTCTTGAAGCCAGCTGTCAACTAGCTGCATTCCTATGGCAGTGAGAAGGTAGCAGTACTCTGAGTCAGGAGGTTCCAAGATTACCACTCTACTGCACCTGGAGATACACTCCAGGTCTGCATTGTTAACTTGTACTCAGAAGCCTCTGGCAATCGTCTCTGGTGAAGACGTGTGAAACTCACTCTGCGGGCAGTGTGGAACTGTGAGGGACTGAGGGTGGTCTAAACTCTCAGAAGTAAGATGCTTTTGGACAACGCGTTCAGCTACCATCTCACATATGGAACTTAGTATGTAGCACCTGTCTACCACAAGAATTACTGGGAAATCGTGAATTGAGCTTGGAGGCACTCGTCTTGTGTGCCGGGAGATTCCAATTACCTCCCAGCACTTCCGTCAAACAGCGAGCCTAGGCCTTTTAGAAGCCAAGGGTACCAGCAGGCTGTATGTGGAGGTACAGGCCATAAGCTCAACTCTCAGAAGTGTGTATGCATGGGAGGCAGATGTCTGCTACCCGCTCGTACATGGGATTTGGAACCTAGCTACACTCTGGTTGAGGAAAGCCGTTGGAAATCGCTGTATTCAACTCAGATACACGGGAGTTCAGGCCCAGTGCTTACACATGCTTTTCCCGCAACCTCTCCCAGCCACTGACATTAGGATGTTAGCAGCTACTCCTACAGTCAGGCAGCATGCGGGAGGTTTCTGCCCTGTCCTCAGCTCTCTCAGGGAAGCATGTCTTGAAGCCAGCTAGCTGTCAACTAGCTGCATTCCTGTTGCAGTGAGAAGGTAGCAGTACTTTTTGTCAGGAGGTTCCAAGATTACCACTCTACTGCACCTGGAGATACCCTCCAGGTCTGCATGTTAACTTGTACTCAGAAGCCTCTGGCAATCGTCCTGGTGAAGACGTGTGAAATTCACTCTGCAGGCAGTGTGGAACTGTGAGGGACTGAGGGTGTGCTCAACTCTCAGAAGTAAGATGCTTTTGTACAAGGCGTTCAGCTACCATCTCACATATGGAACTTAGTATGTAGCACCTGTCTACCACAAGAATTACTGGGAAATCGTGAATTGAGCTTGGAGGCACTCGTCTTGTGTGCCGGGAGATTCCAATTACCTCTCCCAGCACTTCCGTCAAACAGCGAGCCTAGGCCTTTCAGAAGCCAAGGGTACCAGCAGGCTGGATGTGGAGGTACAGGCCATAAGCTCAACTCTCAGAACTGTGTATGCATGGGAGGCAGATGTCTGCTACCCGCTCGTACATGGGATTTCTAACCTAGCTACACTCTGGTTGAGGAAAGCCGTTGGAAATCGCTGTATTCAACTCAGATACACAGGAGTTCAGGCCCAGTGCTCACACATGCTTTTCCCACAACCTCTCCCAGCCACTAACATAAGGATGTTAGCAGCTACTCCTACACTCAGGCAGCATGCAGGAGGGTTCTGCCCTGTCCTCAGCTCTCACAGGGAAGCATGTCTTGAAGCCAGCTGTCAACTAGCTGCATTCCTATGGCAGTGAGTAGGTAGCAGTATTCTGAGTCCGGAGGTTCCAAGATTACCAGTCGACTGCACCTGGGGATACCCTCCAGGTCTGCATTGTTACCCTGCGTCTCAGAAGCCTCTGGCAAACGTCTCTGCTGAAGACCTGCGAAACTCACTCTGCATGCAGTTTGGAACTGTGAGGGACTGAGGCTGAGCTCAACTCTCAGAAGTAAGATGGTTTTGGACAAGGCGTTCAGCTACCCTCTCACGTATGGAACTTAGTATGTAGCACCAGTCTACCACAGGAATTACTAGGAAATCGCTGAACTGAGCTTGGAGGCACTAGTCTTGTGTGCCGGGTGATTCCAATTACCTCTCCCAACACTTCCGTCAAACAGCGAGCCTAGGCCTTTTAGAAGCCAAGGGTACCAGCAGGCTGGATTTGGAGGTACAGGCCATAAGCTCAACTCTCAGAAGTGTGTATGCATGGGAGGCAGATGTCTGCTACCCACTCGGACATGGGAGTTGGAACCTAGCTACACTGTGATTGAAGAAGGCCATTGGAAATCGCTGTATTCAACTCAGATACACGGGAGTTCACGTCCAGTGCTCATACATGCTTTTCCCGCAACCTCTCCCAGCCACTAACATAAGGATGTTAGCAGCTACTCCTACACTCAGGCAGCATGCGGGAGGGTTCTGCCCTGTCCTCAGCTCTCACAGGGAAGCATGTCTTGAAGCCAGCTGTCAACTAGCTGCATTCCTATGGCAGTGAGAATGTAGCAGTACTCTGAGTCAGGAGGTTCCAAGATTACCACTCTACTGCACCTGGAGATACCCTCCAGTTCTGCATTGTTAACTTGTACTCAGAAGCCTCTGGCAATCGTCTCTGGTGAAGACGTGTGAAACTCACTCTGCAGGCAGTGTGGAAGTGTGAGGGACTGAGGGTGTGCTCAACTCTCAGAAGTAAGATGCTATTGGACAAGGCGTTCAGCTACCTTCTCACATTGGAACTTAGTATGTAGCACCTGTCTACCACAAGAATTACTGGGAAATCGTGAATTGAGCTTGGAGGCACTCGTCTTGTGTGCCGGGAGATTCCAATTACCTCTCCCAGCACTTCCGTCAAACAGCGAGCCTAGGCCTTTTAGAAGCCAAGGGTACCAGCAGGCTGGATGTGGAGGTACAGGCCATAAGCTCAACTCTCAGAAGTGTGTATGCATGGGAGGCAGTTGTCTGCTACCCGCTCGTACATGGGATTTGGAACCTAGCTACACTCTGGTTGAGGAACGCCGTTGGAAATCGCTGTATTCAACTCAGATACACGGGAGTTCAGGCCCAGTGCTCACACATGCTTTTCCCGCAACCTCTCCCAGCCACTAACATAAGGATGTTAGCAGCTACTCCTACAGTCAGGCAGCATGCGGGAGGGTTCTGCCCTGTCCTCAGCTCTCACAGGGAAGCATGTCTTGAAGCCAGCTGTCAACTAGCTGCATTCCTATGGCAGTGAGAAGGTAGCAGTATTCTGAGTCAGGAAGTTCCAAGATTACCAGTCGACTGCACCGGGGGATACCCTCCAGGTCTGCATTGTTACCCTGCGTGTCAGAAACATCTGGCAAACGTCTCTGCTGAAGACCTGCGAAACTCACTCTGCAGGCAGTGTGGAACTGTGAGGGACTGAGGCTGAGCTCAACTCTCAGAAGTAAGATGGTTTTGGACAAGGCGTTCAGCTACCCTCTCACGTATGGAACTTAGTATGTAGCACCAGTCTACCACAGGAATTACTAGGAAATCGCTGAACTGAGCTTGGAGGCACTAGTCTTGTGTGCCGGGTGATTCCAATTACCTCTCCCAGCACTTGCGTCAAACAGCGAGCCTAGGCCTTTTAGAAGCCAAGGGTACCAGCAAGCTGGCTGTGGAGGTACAGGCCATAAGCTCAACTCTCAGAAGTGTGTATGCATGGGAGGCAGATGTCTGCTACCCACTCGGACATGGGAGTTGGAACCTAGCTACACTGTGATTGAAGAAGGCCATTGGAAATCGCTGTATTCAACTCAGATACACGGGAGTTCAGGCCCAGTGCTCACACATGCTTTTCCCGCAACCTCTCCCAGCCACTAACATTAGGATGTTAGCAGCTACTCCTACAGTCAGGCAGGATGCGGGAGGGTTATGCCCTGTCCTCAGCTCTCACAGGGAAGCATGTCTTGAAGCCAGCTGTCAACTAGCTGCATTCCTATGGCAGTGAGAAGGTAGCAGTACTCTGAGTCAGGAGGTTCCAAGATTACCACTCTACTGCACCTGGAGATACCCTCCAGGTCTGCATTGTTAACTTGTACTCAGAAGCCTCTGGCAATCGTCTCTGGTGAAGACGTGTGAAACTCACTCTGCAGGCAGTGTGGAAGTGTGAGGGACTGAGGGTGGGCTCAACTCTCAGAAGTAAGATGCTTTTGGACAAGGCGTTCAGCTACCTTCTCACATATGGAACTTAGTATGTAGCACCTGTCTACCACAAGAATTACTGGGGAATCGTGAATTGAGCTTGGAGGCACTCGTCTTGTGTGCCGGGAGATTCCAATTACCTCTCCCAGCACTTCCGTCAAACAGCGAGCCTAGGCCTTTTAGAAGCCAAGGGTACCAGCAGGCTGGCTGTGGAGGTACAGGCCATAAGCTCAACTCTCAGAAGTGTGTATGCATGGGAGGCAGATGTCTGCTACCCGCTCGTACATGGGATTTGGAACCTAGCTACACTCGGGTTGAGGAAAGCCGTTGGAAATCGCTGTATTCAACTCAGATACACGGGAGTTCAGGCCCAGTGCTCACAAATGCTTTTCCCGCAACCTCTCCCAGCCACTAACATAAGGATGTTAGCAGCTACTCCTACAGTCAGGCAGCATGCGGGATGGTTCTGCCCTGTCCTTGGCTCTCACAGGGAAGCATGTCTTGAAGCCAGCTGTCAACTAGCTGCATTCCTATGGCAGTGAGAAGGTAGCAGTATTCTGAGTCAGGAGGTTCCAAGATTACCAGTCGACTGCACCTGGGGATACCCACCAGGTCTGCATTGTTACCCTGCGTCTCAGAAGCCTCTGGCAAACGTCTCTGCTAAAGACCTGCGAAACTCACTCTGCATGCAGTGTGGAACTGTGAGGGACTGAGGCTGAGCTCAACTCTCAGAAGAAAGATGGTTTTGGACAAGGCGTTCAGCTACCCTCTCACGTATGGAACTTAGTATGTAGCACCAGTCTACCACAGGAATTACTAGGAAATCGCTGAACTGAGCTTGGAGGCACTAGTCTTGTGTGCCGGGTGATTCCAATTACCTCTCCGAGTACTTCCGTCAAACAGCGAGCCTAGGCCTTTTAGAAGCCAAGGGTACCAGCAGGCTGGATGTGGAGGTACAGGCCATAAGCTCAACTCTCAGAAGAGTGTATGCATGGGAGGCAGATGTCTGCTACCCACTCGGACATGGGAGTTGGAACCTAGCTACACTGTGATTGAAGAAGGCCATTGGAAATCGCTGTATTCAACTCAGATACACGGGAGTTCAGGCCCAGTGCTCACACATGCTTTTCCCGCAACCTCTCCCAGCCACTAACATAAGGATGTTAGCAGCTACTCCTACAGTCAGGCAGGATGCGGGAGGGTTCTGCCCTATCCTCAGCTCTCACAGGGAAGCATGTCTTGAAGCCAGCTGTCAACTAGCTGCATTCCTATGGCAGTGAGAAGGTAGCAGTACTCTGAGTCAGGAGGTTCCAAGATTACCACTCTACTGCACCTGGAGATACCCTCCAGGTCTGCATTGTTAACTTGTACTCAGAAGCCTCTGGCAATCGTCTCTGGTGAAGACGTGTGAAACTCACTCTGCAGGCAGTGTGGAAGTGTGAGGGACTGAGGGTGTGCTCAACTCTCAGAAGTAAGATGCTTTTGGACAAGGCGTTCAGCTACCTTCTCACATATGGAACTTAGTATGTAGCACCTGTCTACCACAAGAATTACTGGGAAATCGTGAATTGAGCTTGGAGGCACTCGTCTTGTGTGCCGGGAGATTCCAATTACCTCTCCCAGCACTTCCGTCAAACAGCGAGCCTAGGCCTTTTAGAAGCCAAGGGTACCAGCAGGCTGGCTGTGGAGGTACAGGCCATAAGCTCAACTCTCAGAAGTGTGTATGCATGGGAGGCAGATGTCTGCTACCCGCTCGTACATGGGATTTGGAACCTAGCTACACTCTGGTTGAGGAAAGCCGTTGGAAATCGCTGTATTCAACTCAGATACACGGGAGTTCAGGCCCAGTGCTCACATATGCTTTTCCCGCAACCTCTCCCAGCCACTAACATTAGGATGTTAGCAGCTACTCCTATAGTCAGGCAGCATGCGGGAGAGTCCTGCCCTGCCCTCAGCTCTCTCAGGGAAGCATGTCTTGAAGCCAGCTAGCTGTCAACTACCTGCATTCCTATGGCAGTGAGAAGGTAGCAGTATTCTGAGTCAGGAGGTTCCAAGATTACCAGTCGACTGCACCTGGGGATACCCTCCAGGTCTGCATTGTTACCCTGCGTCTCAGAAGCCTCTGGCAAACGTCTCTGCTGAAGACCTGCGAAACTCACTCTGCAGGCAGTGTGGAACTGTGAGGGACTGAGGCTGAGCTCAACTCTCAGAAGTAAGATGGTTTTGGACAAGGCGTTCAGCTACCCTCTCACGTATGGAACTTAGTATGTAGCACCAGTCTACCACAGGAATTACTAGGAAATCGCTGAACTGAGCTTTGAGCACTAGTCTTGTGTGCCGGGTGATTCCAATTACCTCTCCCAGCACTTCCGTCAAACAGCGAGCCTAGGCCTTTTAGAAGCCAAGGGTACCAGCAGGCTGGCTGTGGAGGTACAGGCCATAAGCTCAACTCTCAGAAGGGTATATGCATGGGAGGCAGATGTCTGCTACCCAATCGGACATGGGAGTTGGAACCTAGCTACACTGTGATTGAAGAAGGCCATTGGAAATCGCTGTATTCAACTCAGATACACGGGTGTTCAGGCCCAGTGCTCACACATGCTTTTCCCGCAACCTCTCCCAGCCACTAACATTAGGATGTTAGCAGCTCCTCCTACAGTCAGGCAGGATGCGGGAGGGTTCTGCCCTGTCCTCAGCTCTCACAGGGAAGCATGTCTTGAAGCCAGCTGTCAACTAGCTGCATTCCTATGGCAGTGAGAAGGTAGCAGTACTCTGAGTCAGGAGGTTCCAAGATTACCACTCTACTGCACCTGGAGATACCCTCCAGGTCTGCATTGTTAACTTGTACTCAGAAGCCTCTGGAAATCGTCTCTGGTGAAGACGTGTGAAACTCACTCTGCAGGCAGTGTGGAAGTGTGAGGGACTGAGGGTGTGCTCAACTCTCAGAAGTAAGATGCTTTTGGAGAAGGCGTTCAGCTACCTTCTCACATATGGAACTTAGTATGTAGCACCTGTCTACCACAAGAATTACTGGGAAATCGTGAACTGAGCTTGGAGGCACTCGTCTTGTGTGCCGGGAGATTCCAATTACCTCTCCCAGCACTTCCGTCAAACAGCGAGCCTAGGCCTTTTAGAAGCCAAGGGTACCAGCAGGCTGGCTGTGGAGGTACAGGCCATAAGCTCAACTCTCAGAAGTGTGTATGCATGGGAGGCAGTTGTCTGCTACCCGCTCGTACATGGGATTTGGAACCTAGCTACACTCTGGTTGAGGAAAGCCGTTGGAAATCGCTGTATTCAACTCAGATACACGGGAGTTCAGGCCCAGTGCTCACACATGCTTTTCCCGCAACCTCTCCCAGCCACTAACATAAGGATGTTAGCAGCTACTCCTACAGTCAGGCAGCATGCGGGAGGGTTCTGCCCTGTCCTCAGCTCTCACAGGGAAGCATGTCTTGAAGCCAGCTGTCAACTAGCTGCATTCCTATGGCAGTGAGAAGGTAGCAGTATTCTGAGTCAGGAGGTTCCAAGATTACCAGTCGACTGCACCTGGGGATACCCTCCAGGTCTGCATTGTTACCCTGCGTCTCAGAAGCCTCTGGCAAACGTCTCTGCTGAAGACCTGCGAAACTAACTCTGCAGGCAGTGTTGAACGGTGAGGGACTGAGGCTGAGCTCAACTCTCAGAAGTAAGATGGTTTTGGACAAGGCGTTCAGCTACCCTCTCACGTATGGAACTTAGTTTGTAGCACCAGTCTACCACAGGAATTACTAGGAAATCGCTGAACTGAGCTTGGAGGCACTAGTCTTGTGTGCCGGGTGATTCCAATTACCTCTCCCAGCACTTCCGTCAAACAGCGAGCCTAGGCCTTTTAGAAGCCAAGGGTACCAGCAGGCTGGCTGTGGAGGTACAGGCCATAAGCTCAACTCTAAGAAGTGTATATGCATGGGAGGCAGAGGTCTGCTACCCACTCGGACATGGGAGTTGGAACCTAGCTACACTGTGATTGAAGAAGGCCATTGGAAATCGCTGTATTCAACTCAGATACACGGGAGTTCAGGCCCAGTGCTCACACATGCTTTTCCCGCAACCTCTCCCAGCCACTAACATTAGGATGTTAGCAGCTACTCCTACAGTCAGGCAGGATGCGGGAGGGTTCTGCCCTGTCCTCAGCTCTCACAGGGAAGCATGTCTTGAAGCCAGCTGTCAACTAGCTGCATTCCTATGGCAGTGAGAAGGTAGCAGTACTCTGAGTCAGGAGGTTCCAAGATTACCACATTACTGCACCTGGAGATGCCCTCCAGGTCTGCATTGTTAACTTGTACTCAGAAGCCTCTGGCAATCGTCTCTGGTGAAGACGTGTGAAACTCACTCTGCAGGCAGTGTGGAAGTGTGAGGGACTGAGGGTGGGCTCAACTCTCAGAAGTAAGATGCTTTTGGACAAGGCGTTCAGCTACCTTCTCACATATGGAACTTAGTATGTAGCACCTGTCTACCACAAGAATTACTGGGGAATCGTGAATTGAGCTTGGAGGCACTCGTCTTGTGTGCCGGGAGATTCCAATTACCTCTCCCAGCACTTCCGTCAAACAGCGAGCCTAGGCCTTTTAGAAGCCAAGTGTACCAGCAGGCTGGCTGTGGAGGTACAGGCCATAAGCTCAACTCTCAGAAGTGTGTATGCATGGGAGGCAGATGTCTGCTACCCGCTCGTACATGGGATTTGGAACCTAGCTACACTCGGGTTGAGGAAAGCCGTTGGAAATCGCTGTATTCAACTCAGATACACGGGAGTTCAGGCCCAGTGCTCACAAATGCTTTTCCCGCAACCTCTCCCAGCCACTAACATAAGGATGTTAGCAGCTACTCCTACAGTCAGGCAGCATGCGGGAGGGTTCTGCCCTGTCCTTGGCTCTCACAGGGAAGCATGTCTTGAAGCCAGCTGTCAACTAGCTGCATTCCTATGGCAGTGAGAAGGTAGCAGTATTCTGAGTCAGGAGGTTCCAAGATTACCAGTCGACTGCACCTGGGGATACCCACCAGGTCTGCATTGTTACCCTGCGTCTCAGAAGCCTCTGGCAAACGTCTCTGCTAAAGACCTGCGAAACTCACTCTGCAGGCAGTGTGGAACTGTGAGGGACTGAGGCTGAGCTCAACTCTCAGAAGAAAGATGGTTTTGGACAAGGCGTTCAGCTACCCTCTCACGTATGGAACTTAGTATGTAGCACCAGTCTACCACAGGAATTACTAGGAAATCGCTGAACTGAGCTTGGAGGCACTAGTCTTGTGTGCCGGGTGATTCCAATTACCTCTCCGAGTACTTCCGTCAAACAGCGAGCCTAGGCCTTTTAGAAGCCAAGGGTACCAGCAGGCTGGATGTGGAGGTACAGGCCATAAGCTCAACTCTCAGAAGAGTGTATGCATGGGAGGCAGATGTCTGCTACCCACTCGGACATGGGAGTTGGAACCTAGCTACACTGTGATTGAAGAAGGCCATTGGAAATCGCTGTATTCAACTCAGATACACGGGAGTTCAGGCCCAGTGCTCACACATGCTTTTCCCGCAACCTCTCCCAGCCACTAACATAAGGATGTTAGCAGCTACTCCTACAGTCAGGCAGGATGCGGGAGGGTTCTGCCCTATCCTCAGCTCTCACAGGGAAGCATGTCTTGAAGCCAGCTGTCAACTAGCTGCATTCCTATGGCAGTGAGAAGGTAGCAGTACTCTGAGTCAGGAGGTTCCAAGATTACGACTCTACTGCACCTGGAGATACCCTCCAGGTCTGCATTGTTAACTTGTACTCAGAAGCCTCTGGCAATCGTCTCTGGTGAAGACGTGTGAAACTCACTCTGCAGGCAGTGTGGAAGTGTGAGGGACTGAGGGTGTGCTCAACTCTCAGAAGTAAGATGCTTTTGGACAAGGCGTTCAGCTACCTTCTCACATATGGAACTTAGTATGTAGCACCTGTCTACCACAAGAATTACTGGGAAATCGTGAATTGAGCTTGGAGGCACTCGTCTTGTGTGCCGGGAGATTCCAATTACCTCTCCCAGCACTTCCGTCAAACAGCGAGCCTAGGCCTTTTAGAAGCCAAGGGTACCAGCAGGCTGGCTGTGGAGGTACAGGCCATAAGCTCAACTCTCAGAAGTGTGTATGCATGGGAGGCAGATGTCTGCTACCCGCTCGTACATGGGATTTGGAACCTAGCTACACTCTGGTTGAGGAAAGCCGTTGGAAATCGCTGTATTCAACTCAGATACACGGGAGTTCAGGCCCAGTGCTCACATATGCTTTTCCCGCAACCTCTCCCAGCCACTAACATTAGGATGTTAGCAGCTACTCCTATAGTCAGGCAGCATGCGGGAGAGTCCTGCCCTGCCCTCAGCTCTCTCAGGGAAGCATGTCTTGAAGCCAGCTAGCTGTCAACTACCTGCATTCCTATGGCAGTGAGAAGGTAGCAGTATTCTGAGTCAGGAGGTTCCAAGATTACCAGTCGACTGCACCTGGGGATACCCTCCAGGTCTGCATTGTTACCCTGCGTCTCAGAAGCCTCTGGCAAACGTCTCTGCTGAAGACCTGCGAAACTAACTCTGCAGGCAGTGTTGAACGGTGAGGGACTGAGGCTGAGCTCAACTCTCAGAAGTAAGATGGTTTTGGACAAGGCGTTCAGCTACCCTCTCACGTATGGAACTTAGTTTGTAGCACCAGTCTACCACAGGAATTACTAGGAAATCGCTGAACTGAGCTTGGAGGCACTAGTCTTGTGTGCCGGGTGATTCCAATTACCTCTCCCAGCACTTCCGTCAAACAGCGAGCCTAGGCCTTTTAGAAGCCAAGGGTACCAGCAGGCTGGCTGTGGAGGTACAGGCCATAAGCTCAACTCTAAGAAGTGTATATGCATGGGAGGCAGAGGTCTGCTACCCACTCGGACATGGGAGTTGGAACCTAGCTACACTGTGATTGAAGAAGGCCATTGGAAATCGCTGTATTCAACTCAGATACACGGGAGTTCAGGCCCAGTGCTCACACATGCTTTTCCCGCAACCTCTCCCAGCCACTAACATTAGGATGTTAGCAGCTACTCCTACAGTCAGGCAGGATGCGGGAGGGTTCTGCCCTGTCCTCAGCTCTCACAGGGAAGCATGTCTTGAAGCCAGCTGTCAACTAGCTGCATTCCTATGGCAGTGAGAAGGTAGCAGTACTCTGAGTCAGGAGGTTCCAAGATTACCACATTACTGCACCTGGAGATGCCCTCCAGGTCTGCATTGTTAACTTGTACTCAGAAGCCTCTGGCAATCGTCTCTGGTGAAGACGTGTGAAACTCACTCTGCAGGCAGTGTGGAAGTGTGAGGGACTGAGGGTGGGCTCAACTCTCAGAAGTAAGATGCTTTTGGACAAGGCGTTCAGCTACCTTCTCACATATGGAACTTAGTATGTAGCACCTGTCTACCACAAGAATTACTGGGGAATCGTGAATTGAGCTTGGAGGCACTCGTCTTGTGTGCCGGGAGATTCCAATTACCTCTCCCAGCACTTCCGTCAAACAGCGAGCCTAGGCCTTTTAGAAGCCAAGGGTACCAGCAGGCTGGCTGTGGAGGTACAGGCCATAAGCTCAACTCTCAGAAGTGTGTATGCATGGGAGGCAGATGTCTGCTACCCGCTCGTACATGGGATTTGGAACCTAGCTACACTCGGGTTGAGGAAAGCCGTTGGAAATCGCTGTATTCAACTCAGATACAAGGGAGTTCAGGCCCAGTGCTCACAAATGCTTTTCCCGCAACCTCTCCCAGCCACTAACATAAGGATGTTAGCAGCTACTCCTACAGTCAGGCAGCATGCGGGAGGGTTCTGCCCTGTCCTTGGCTCTCACAGGGAAGCATGTCTTGAAGCCAGCTGTCAACTAGCTGCATTCCTATGGCAGTGAGAAGGTAGCAGTATTCTGAGTCAGGAGGTTCCAAGATTACCAGTCGACTGCACCTGGGGATACCCACCAGGTCTGCATTGTTACCCTGCGTCTCAGAAGCCTCTGGCAAACGTCTCTGCTAAAGACCTGCGAAACTCACTCTGCAGGCAGTGTGGAACTGTGAGGGACTGAGGCTGAGCTCAACTCTCAGAAGAAAGATGGTTTTGGACAAGGCGTTCAGCTACCCTCTCACTTATGGAACTTAGTATGTAGCACCAGTCTACCACAGGAATTACTAGGAAATCGCTGAACTGAGCTTGGAGGCACTAGTCTTGTGTGCCGGGTGATTCCAATTACCTCTCCGAGTACTTCCGTCAAACAGCGAGCCTAGGCCTTTTAGAAGCCAAGGGTACCAGCAGGCTGGATGTGGAGGTACAGGCCATAAGCTCAACTCTCAGAAGAGTGTATGCATGGGAGGCAGATGTCTGCTACCCACTCGGACATGGGAGTTGGAACCTAGCTACACTGTGATTGAAGAAGGCCATTGGAAATCGCTGTATTCAACTCAGATACACGGGAGTTCAGGCCCAGTGCTCACACATGCTTTTCCCGCAACCTCTCCCAGCCACTAACATAAGGATGTTAGCAGCTACTCCTACAGTCAGGCAGGATGCGGGAGGGTTCTGCCCTATCCTCAGCTCTCACAGGGAAGCATGTCTTGAAGCCAGCTGTCAACTAGCTGCATTCCTATGGCAGTGAGAAGGTAGCAGTACTCTGAGTCAGGAGGTTCCAAGATTACCACTCTACTGCACCTGGAGATACCCTCCAGGTCTGCATTGTTAACATGTACTCAGAAGCCTCTTGCAATCGTCTCTGGTGAAGACGTGTGAAACTCACTCTGCAGGCAGTGTGGAAGTGTGAGGGACTGAGGGTGTGCTCAACTCTCAGAAGTAAGATGCTTTTGGACAAGGCGTTCAGCTACCTTCTCACATATGGAACTTAGTATGTAGCACCTGTCTACCACAAGAATTACTGGGAAATCGTGAATTGAGCTTGGAGGCACTCGTCTTGTGTGCCGGGAGATTCCAATTACCTCTCCCAGCACTTCCGTCAAACAGCGAGCCTAGGCCTTTTAGAAGCCAAGGGTACCAGCAGGCTGGCTGTGGAGGTACAGGCCATAAGCTCAACTCTCAGAAGTGTGTATGCATGGGAGGCAGATGTCTGCTACCCGCTCGTACATGGGATTTGGAACCTAGCTACACTCTGGTTGAGGAAAGCCGTTGGAAATCGCTGTATTCAACTCAGATACACGGGAGTTCAGGCCCAGTGCTCACATATGCTTTTCCCGCAACCTCTCCCAGCCACTAACATTAGGATGTTAGCAGCTACTCCTATAGTCAGGCAGCATGCGGGAGAGTCCTGCCCTGCCCTCAGCTCTCTCAGGGAAGCATGTCTTGAAGCCAGCTAGCTGTCAACTAGCTGCATTCCTATGGCAGTGAGAAGGTAGCAGTATTCTGAGTCAGGAGGTTCCAAGATTACCAGTCGACTGCACCTGGGGATACCCTCCAGGTCTGCATTGTTACCCTGCGTCTCAGAAGCCTCTGGCAAACGTCTCTGCTGAAGACCTGCGAAACTCACTCTGCAGGCAGTGTGGAACTGTGAGGGACTGAGGCTGAGCTCAACTCTCAGAAGTAAGATGGTTTTGGACAAGGCGTTCAGCTACCCTCTCACGTATGGAACTTAGTATGTAGCACCAGTCTACCACAGGAATTACTAGGAAATCGCTGAACTGAGCTTTGAGCACTAGTCTTGTGTGCCGGGTGATTCCAATTACCTCTCCCAGCACTTCCGTCAAACAGCGAGCCTAGGCCTTTTAGAAGCCAAGGGTACCAGCAGGCTGGCTGTGGAGGTACAGGCCATAAGCTCAACTCTCAGAAGGGTATATGCATGGGAGGCAGATGTCTGCTACCCAATCGGACATGGGAGTTGGAACCTAGCTACACTGTGATTGAAGAAGGCCATTGGAAATCGCTGTATTCAACTCAGATACACGGGAGTTCAGGCCCAGTGCTCACACATGCTTTTCCCGCAACCTCTCCCAGCCACTAACATTAGGATGTTAGCAGCTCCTCCTACAGTCAGGCAGGATGCGGGAGGGTTCTGCCCTGTCCTCAGCTCTCACAGGGAAGCATGTCTTGAAGCCAGCTGTCAACTAGCTGCATTCCTATGGCAGTGAGAAGGTAGCAGTACTCTGAGTCAGGAGGTTCCAAGATTACCACTCTACTGCACCTGGAGATACCCTCCAGGTCTGCATTGTTAACTTGTACTCAGAAGCCTCTGGAAATCGTCTCTGGTGAAGACGTGTGAAACTCACTCTGCAGGCAGTGTGGAAGTGTGAGGGACTGAGGGTGTGCTCAACTCTCAGAAGTAAGATGCTTTTGGACAAGGCGTTCAGCTACCTTCTCACATATGGAACTTAGTATGTAGCACCTGTCTACCACAAGAATTACTGGGAAATCGTGAATTGAGCTTGGAGGCACTCGTCTTGTGTGCCGGGAGATTCCAATTACCTCTCCCAGCACTTCCGTCAAACAGCGAGCCTAGGCCTTTTAGAAGCCAAGGGTACCAGCAGGCTGGCTGTGGAGGTACAGGCCATAAGCTCAACTCTCCGAAGTGTGTATGCATGGGAGGCAGTTGTCTGCTACCCGCTCGTACATGGGATTTGGAACCTAGCTACACTCTGGTTGAGGAAAGCCGTTGGAAATCGCTGTATTCAACTCAGATACACGGGAGTTCAGGCCCAGTGCTCACACATGCTTTTCCCGCAACCTCTCCCAGCCACTAACATAAGGATGTTAGCAGCTACTCCTACAGTCAGGCAGCATGCGGGAGGGTTCTGCCCTGTCCTCAGCTCTCACAGGGAAGCATGTCTTGAAGCCAGCTGTCAACTAGCTGCATTCCTATGGCAGTGAGAAGGTAGCAGTATTCTGAGTCAGGAGGTTCCAAGATTACCAGTCGACTGCACCTGGTGATACCCTCCAGGTCTGCATTGTTACCCTGCGTCTCAGAAGCCTCTGGCAAACGTCTCTGCTGAAGACCTGCGAAACTAACTCTGCAGGCAGTGTTGAACGGTGAGGGACTGAGGCTGAGCTCAACTCTCAGAAGTAAGATGGTTTTGGACAAGGCGTTCAGCTACCCTCTCACGTATGGAACTTAGTTTGTAGCACCAGTCTACCACAGGAATTACTAGGAAATCGCTGAACTGAGCTTGGAGGCACTAGTCTTGTGTGCCGGGTGATTCCAATTGCCTCTCCCAGCACTTCCGTCAAACAGCGAGCCTAGGCCTTTTAGAACCAAGGGTACCAGCAGGCTGGCTGTGGAGGTACAGGCCATAAGCTCAACTCTAAGAAGTGTATATGCATGGGAGGCAGAGGTCTGCTACCCACCCGGACATGGGAGTTGGAACCTAGCTACACTGTGATTGAAGAAGGCCATTGGAAATCGCTGTATTCAACTCAGATACACGGGAGTTCAGGCCCAGTGCTCACACATGCTTTTCCCGCAACCTCTCCCAGCCACTAACATTAGGATGTTAGCAGCTACTCCTACAGTCAGGCAGGATGTGGGAGGGTTCTGCCCTGTCCTCAGCTCTCACAGGGAAGCATGTCTTGAAGCCAGCTGTCAACTAGCTGCATTCCTATGGCAGTGAGAAAGTAGCAGTACTCTGAGTCAGGAGGTTCCAAGATTACCACATTACTGCACCTGGAGATGCCCTCCAGGTCTGCATTGTTAACTTGTACTCAGAAGACTCTGGCAATCGTCTCTGGTGAAGACGTGTGAAACTCACTCTGCAGGCAGTGTGGAAGTGTGAGGGACTGAGGGTGGGCTCAACTCTCAGAAGTAAGAATCTTTTGGACAAGGCGTTCAGCTACCTTCTCACATATGGAACTTAGTATGTAGCACGTGTCTACCACAAGAATTACTGGGAAATCGTGAATTGAGCTTGGAGGCACTCGTCTTGTGTGCCGGGAGATTCCAATTACCTCTCCCAGCACTTCCGACAAACAGCGAGCCTAGGCCTTTTAGAAGCCAAGGGTACCAGCAGGCTGGCTGTGGAGGTACAGGCCATAAGCTCAACTCTCAGAAGTGTGTATGCATGGGAGGCAGATGTCTGCTACCCGCTCGTACATGGGATTTGGAACCTAGCTACACTCTGGTTGAGGAAAGCCGTTGGAAATCGCTGTATTCAACTCAGGTACACGGGAGTTCAGGCCCAGTGCTCACACATGCTTTTCCCGAAACCTCTCCCAGCCACTAACATAAGGATGTTAGCAGCTACTCCTACAGTCAGGCAGCATGCGGGAGGGTTCTGCCCTGTCCTCAGCTCTCACAGGGAAGCATGTCTTGAGGCCAGCTGTCAACTAGCTGCATTCCTATGGCAGTGAGAAGGTAGCAGTATTCTGAGTCAGGAGGTTCCAAGATTACCAGTCGACTGCACCTGGGGATACCCTCCAGGTCTGCATTGTTACCCTGCGTCTCAGAAGCCTCTGGCAAACGTCTCTGCTGAAGACCTGCGAAACTCACTCTGCAGGCAGTGTGGAACTGTGAGGGACTGAGGCTGAGCTCAACTCTCAGAAGTAAGATGGTTTTGGACAAGGCGTTCAGCTACCCTCTCACATATGGAACTTAGTATGTAGCACCAGTCTACCACAGGAATTACTAGGAAATCGCTGAACTGAGCTTGGAGGCACTCGTCTTGTGTGCCGGGTGATTCCAATTACCTCTCCCAGCACTTCCGTCACACAGCGAGCCTAGGCCTTTTAGAAGCCAAGGGTACCAGCAGGCTGGATGTGGAGGTACAGGCCATAAGCTCAACTCTCAGAAGTGTGTATGCATGGGACGCAGATGTCTGCTACCCGCTCGTACATGGGATTTGGAACCTAGCTACACTCTGGTTGAGGAAAGCCGTTGGAAATCGCTGTATTCAACTCAGATACACGGGAGTTCATGCCCAGTGCTCACACATGTTTTCCCGCAACCTCTCCCAGCCACTAACATAAGGATGTTAGCAGCTACTCCTACAGTCAGGCAGCATGCGGGAGGGTTCTGCCCTGTCCTCAGCTCTCACAGGGAAGCATGTCTTGAAGCCAGCTGTCAACTAGCTGCATTCCTATGGCAGTGAGAAGGTAGCAGTATTCTGAGTCAGGATGTTCCAAGATTACCAGTCGACTGCACCTGGGGATACCCTCCAGGTCTGCATTGTTACCCTGCGTCTCAGAAGCCTCTGGCAATCGTCTCTGGTGAAGACGTGTGAAACTCACTCTGCAGGCAGTGTGGAACTGTGAGGGACTGAGGCTGAGCTCAACTCTCAGAAGTAAGATGGTTTTGGACAAGGCGTTCAGCTACCCTCTCACGTATGGAACTTAGTATGTAGCACCAGTCTACCACAGGAATTACTAGGAAATCGCTGAACTGAGCTTGGAGGCACTAGTCTTGTGTGCCGGGTGATTCCAATTACCTCTCCCAGCACTTCCGTCAAACAGCGAGCCTAGGCCTTTTAGAAGCCAAGGGTACCAGCAGGCTGGATGTGGAGGTACAGGCCATAAGCTCAACTCTCAGAAGTGTGTATGCATTGGAGGCAGATGTCTGCTACCAACTCGGACATGGGAGTTGGAACCCAGCTACACTGTGATTGAAGAAGGCCATTGGAAATCGCTGTATTCAACTCAGATACACGGGAGTTCAGGCCCAGTGCTCACACATGCTTTTCCCGCAACCTCTCCCAGCCACTAACATAAGGATGTTAGCAGCTACTCCTACAGTCAGGCAGGATGCGGGAGGGTTCTGCCCTGTCCTCAGCTCTCACAGGGAAGCATGTCTTGAAGCCAGCTGTCAACTAGCTGCATTCCTATGGCAGTGAGAAGGTAGCAGTACTCTGATTCAGGAGGTTCCAAGATTACCACTCTACAGCACCTGGAGATACCCTCCAGGTCTGCATTGTTAACTTGTACTCAGAAGCCTCTGGCAATCGTCTCTGGTGAAGACGTGTGAAACTCACTCTGCAGGCAGTGTGGAACTGTGAGGGACTGAGGGTGGGCTCAACTCTCAGAAGTAAGATGCTTTTGGACAAGGCGTTCAGCTACCATCTCACATATGGAACTTAGTATGTAACACCTGTCTACCATAAGAATTACTGGGAAATCGTGAATTGAGCTTGGAGTCACTCGTCTTGTGTGCCGGGAGATTCCAATTACCTCTCCCAGCACTTCCGTCAAACAGCGAGCATAGGCCTTTTAGAAGCCAAGGGTACCAGCAGGCTGGATGTAAAGGTACAGGCCATGAGCTCAACTCTCAGAAGTGTGTATGCATGGGAGGCAGATGTCTGCTACCCGCTCGTACATGGGATTTGGAACCTAGCTACACTCTGGTTGTGGAAAGCCGTTGGAAATCGCTGTATTCAACTCAGATACACGGGAGTTCAGGCCCAGTGCTCACACATGCTTTTCCCGCAACCTCTCCCAGCCACTAACATTAGGATGTTAGCAGCTACTCCTACAGTCAGGCAGCATGCGGGAGGGTTCTGCCCTGTCCTCAGCTCTCTCAGGGAAGCATGTCTTGAAGCCAGCTAGCTGTCAACTAGCTGCATTCCTATGGCAGTGAGAAGGTAGCAGTACTCTGAGTCAGGAGGTTCCAAGATTACCAGTCGACTGCACCTGGGGATACCCTCCAGGTCTGCATTGTTACCCTGCGTCTCAGAAGCCTCTGGCAAACGTCTCTGCTGAAGACCTGCGAAACTCACTCTGCAGGAAGTGTGGAACTGTGAGGGACTGAGGGTGAGCTCAACTCTCAGAAGTAAGATGGTTTTGGACAAGGCGTTCAGCTACCCTCTCACGTATGGAACTTAGTATGTAGCACCAGTCTACCCCAGGAATTACTAGGAAATCGCTGAACTGAGCTTGGAGGCACTAGTCTTGTGTGCCGGGTGATTCCAATTACCTCTCCGAGCACTTCCGTCAAACAGCGAGCCTAGGCCTTTTAGAAGCCAAGGGTACCAGCAGGCTGGATGTGGAGGTACAGGCCATAAGCTCAACTCTCAGAAGTGTATATGCATGGGAGGCAGATGTCTGCTACCCACTCGGACATGGGAGTTGGAACCTAGCTACACTGTGATTGAAGAAAGCCATTGGAAATCGCTGTATTCAACTCAGATACACGGGAGTTCAGGCCCAGTGCTCACACATGCTTTTCCCGCAACCTCTCCCAGCCACTAACATTAGGATGTTAGCAGCTACTCCTACAGTCAGGCAGGATGCGGGAGGGTTCTGCGCTGTCCTCAGCTCTCACAGGGAAGCATGTCTTGAAGCCAGCTGTCAACTAGCTGCATTCCTATGGCAGTGAGAAGGTAGCAGTTCTCTGAGTCAGGAGGTTCCAAGATTACCACTCTACTGCACCTGGAGATACCCTCCAGGTCTGCATTGTTAACTTGTACTCAGAAGCCTCTGGCAATCGTCTCTGGTGAAGACGTGTGAAACTCACTCTGCAGTCAGTGTGGAACTGTGAGGGACTGAGGCTGAGCTCAACTCTCAGAAGTAAGATGGTTTTGGACAAGGCGTTCAGCTACCCTCTCACGTATGGAACTTAGTATGTAGCACCAGTCTACCACAGGAATTACTAGGAAATCGCTGAACTGAGCTTGGAGGCACTAGTCTTGTGTGCCGGGTGATTCCAATTACCTCTCCCAGCACTTCCGCCAAACAGCGAGCCTAGGCCTTTTATAAGCCAAGGGTACCAGCAGGCTGGCTGTGGAGGTACAGGCCATAAGCTCAACTCTCAGAAGTGTGTATGCATGGGAGGCAGATGTCTGCTACCCGCTCGTACATGGGATTTGGAACCTAGCTACACTCTGGTTGAGGAAAGCCGTTGGAAATCGCTGTATTCAACTCAGGTACACGGGAGTTCAGGCCCAGTGCTCACACATGCTTTTCCCGAAACCTCTCCCAGCCACTAACATAAGGATGTTAGCAACTACTCCTACAGTCAAGCATCATGCGGGAGGGTTCTGCCCTGTCCTCAGCTCTCACAGGGAAGCATGTCTTGAGGCCAGCTGTCAACTAGCTGCATTCCTATGGCAGTGAGAAGGTAGCAGTATTCTGAGTCAGGAGGTTCCAAGATTACCAGTCGACTGCACCTGGGGATACCCTCCAGGTCTGCATTGTTACCCTGCGTCTCAGAAGCCTCTGGCAAACGTCTCTGCTGAAGACCTGCGAAACTCACTCTGCAGGCAGTGTCGAACTGTGAGGGACTGAGGCTGAGCTCAACTCTCAGAAGTAAGATGGTTTTGGACAAGGCGTTCAGCTACCCTCTCACGTATGGAACTTAGTATGTAGCACCAGTCTACCACAGGAATTACTAGGAAATCGCTGAACTGAGCTTGGAGGCACTAGTCTTGTGTGCCGGGTGATTCCAATTACCTCTCCCAGCACTTCCGCCAAACAGCGAGCCTAGGCCTTTTAGAAGCCAAGGTTACCAGCAGGCTGGCTGTGGAGGTACAGGCCATAAGCTCAACTCTCAGAAGTGTGTATGCATGGGAGGCAGATGTCTGCTACCCGCTCGTACATAGGATTTGGAACCTAGCTACACTCTGGTTGAGGAAAGCCGTTGGAAATCGCTGTATTCAACTCAGGTACACGGGAGTTCAGGCCCAGTGCTCACACATGCTTTTCCCGCAACCTCTCCCAGCCACTAACATAAGGATGTTAGCAGCTACTCCTACAGTCAGGCAGCATGCGGGAGGGTTCTGCCCTGTCCTCTGATCTCACAGGGAAGCATGTCTTGAAGCCAGCTGTCAACTAGCTGCATTCCTATGGCAGTGAGAAGGTAGCAGTATTCTGAGTCAGGAGGTTCCAAGATTACCAGTCGACTGCACCTGGGAATACCCTCCAGGTCTGAATTGTTACCCTGCCTCTCAGAAGCCTCTGGCAACGTCTCTGCTGAAGACCTGCGAAACTCACTCTGCAGGCAGTGTGGAACTGTGAGGGACTGAGGCTGAGCTCAACTCTCAGAAGTAAGATGGTTTTGGACAAGGCGTTCAGCTACCCTCTCACGTATGGAACTTAGTATGTAGCACCAGTCGACCACAGGAATTACTAGGAAATCGCTGAACTGAGCTTGGAGGCACTAGTCTTGTGTGCCGGGTGATTCCAATTACCTCTCCCAGCACTTCCGTCAAACAGCGAGCCTAGGCCTTTTAGAAGCCAAGGGTACCAGCAGGCTGGATGTGGAGGTACAGGCCATAAGCTCAACTCTCAGAAGTGTGTATGCATGGGAGGCAGATGTCTGCTACCCGCTAGTACATGGGATTTGGAACCTAGCTACACTCTGGTTGAGGAAAGCCGTTGGAAATCGCTGTATTCAACTCAGATACACGGGAGTTCAGGCCCAGTGCTCACACATGCTTTTCCCGCAACCTCTCCCAGCCACTAACATAAGGATGTTAGCAGCTACTCCTACAGTCAGGCAGCATGCGGGAGGGTTCTGCCCTGTCCTCAGCTCTCACAGGGAAGCATGTCTTGAAGCCAGCTTTCAACCAGCTGCATTCCTATGGCAGTGAGAAGGTAGCAGTATTCTGAGTCAGGAGGTTCCAAGATTACCAGTCGACTGCACCTGGGGATACCCTCCAGGTCTGCATTGTTACCCTGCATCTCAGAAGCCTCTGGCAAACGTCTCTGCTGAAGACCTGCGAAACTCACTCTGCAGTCAGTGTCGAACTGTGAGGGACTGAGGCTGAGCTCAACTCTCAGAAGTAAGATGGTTTTGGACAAGGCGTTCAGCTACCCTCTCACGTATGGACTTAGTATGTAGCACCAGTCTACCACAGGAATTACTAGGAAATCGCTGAACTGAGCTTGGAGGCACTAGTCTTGTGTGCCGGGTGATTCCAATTACCTCTCCCAGCACTTCCGTCAAACAGCGAGCCTAGGCCTTTTAGAAGCCAAGGGTACCAGCAGGCTGGATGTGGAGGTACAGGCCATAAGCTCAACTCTAAGAAGTGTATATGCATGGGAGGCAGATGTCTGCTACCCACTCGGACATGAGAGTTGGAACCCAGCTACACTGTGATTGAAGAAGGCCATTGGAAATCGCTGTATTCAACTCAGGTACACGGGAGTTCAGGCCCAGTGCTCACACATCCTTTTCCCGCAACATCTCCCAGCCACTAACATAAGGATGTTAGCAGCTACTCCTACAGTCAGGCAGGATGCGGGAGGGTTCTGCCCTGTCCTCAGCTCTCACAGGGAAGCATGTCTTGAAGCCAGCTGTCAACTAGCTGCATTCCTATGGCAGTGAGAAGGTAGCAGTACTCTGATTCAGGAGGTTCCAAGATTACCACTCTACTGCACCTGGAGATACCCTCCAGGTCTGCATTGTTAACTTGTACTCAGAAGCCTCTGGCAATCGTCTCTGGTGAAGACGTGTGAAACTCACTCTGCAGGCAGTGTGGAACTGTGAGGGACTGAGGGTGGGCTCAACTCTCAGAAGTAAGATGCTTTTGGACAAGGCGTTCAGCTACCATCTCACATATGGAACTTAGTATGTAACACCTGTCTACCATAAGAATTACTGGGAAATCGTGAATTGAGCTTGGAGTCACTCGTCTTGTGTGCCGGGAGATTCCAATTACCTCTCCCAGCACTTCCGTCAAACAGCGAGCCTAGGCCTTTTAGAAGCCAAGGGTACCAGCAGGCTGGATGTGGAGTTACAGGCCATGAGCTCAACTCTCAGAAGTGTGTATGCATGGGAGGCAGATGTCTGCTACCCGCTCGTACATGGGATTTGGAACCTAGCTACACTCTAGTTGAGGAAAGCCGTTGGAAATCGCTGTATTCAACTCAGATACACGGGAGTTCAGGCCCAGTGCTCACACATGCTTTTCCCGCAACCTCTCCCAGCCACTAACATTAGGATATTAGCAGCTACTCCTACAGTCAGGCAGGATGCGGGAGGGTTCTGCCCTGTCCTCAGCTCTCACAGGGAAGCATGTCTTGAAGCCAGCTGTCAACTAGCTGCATTCCTATGGCAGTGAGAAGGTAGCAGTACTCTGAGTCAGGAGGTTCCAAGATTACCACTCTACTGCACCTGGAGATACCCTCCAGGTCTGCATTGTTAACTTGTACTCAGAAGCCTCTGGCAATCGTCTCTGGTGAAGACGTGTGAAACTCACTCTGCAGGCAGTGTGGAACTGTGAGGGACTGAGGGTGTGCTCAACTCTCAGAAGTAAGATGCTTTTGGACAAGGCGTTCAGCTACCTTCTCACATA
Source organism: Canis aureus (assembly GCF_053574225.1). NCBI lineage: Eukaryota > Metazoa > Chordata > Mammalia > Carnivora > Canidae > Canis > Canis aureus. The sequence goes on along the minus strand of NC_135623.1, from coordinate 4,214,195 downwards.
TGGAACTTAGTATGTAGCACCTGTCTACCACAAGAATTACTGGGAAATCGTGAATTGAGCTTGGAGGCACTCGTCTTGTGTGCCGGGAGATTCCAATTGCCTCTCCCAGCACTTCCGTCAAACAGCGATCCTAGGCCTTTTAGAAGCCAAGGGTACCAGCAGGCTGGCTGTGGAGGTACAGGCCATAAGCTCAACTCTCAGAAGTGTGTATGCATGGGAGGCAGATGTCTGCTACCCGCTCGTACATGGGATTTGGAACCTAGCTACACTCTGGTTGAGGAAAGCCGTTGGAAATCGCTGTATTCAACTCAGATACACGGGAGTTCAGGCCCAGTGCTCACACATGCTTTTCTCGCAACCTCTCCCAGCCACTAACATAAGGATGTTAGCAGCTACTCCTACAGTCAGGCAGCATGCGGGAGGGTTCTGCCCTGTCCTCAGCTCTCACAGGGAATCATGTCTTGAAGCCAGCTAGCTGTCAACTAGCTGCATTCCTATGGCAGTGAGAAGGTAGCAGTATTCTGAGTCAGGAGGTTCCAAGATTACCAGTCGACTGCACCTGGGGATACCCTCCAGGTCTGCATTGTTACCCTGTGTCTCAGAAGCCTCTGGCAAACGTCTCTGCTGAAGACCTGCGAAACTCACTCTGCAGGCTGTGTGGAACTGTGAGGGACTGAGGCTGAGCTCAACTCTCAGAAGTAAGATGGTTTTGGACAAGGCGTTCAGCTACCCTCTCACGTATGGAACTTAGTATGTAGCACCAGTCTACCACAGGAATTACTAGGAAATCGCTGAACTGAGATTGGAGGCACTAGTCTTGTGTGCCGGGTGATTCCAATTACCTCTCCCAGCACTTCCGTCAAACAGCGAGCCTAGGCCTTTTAGAAGCCAAGGGTACCAGCAGGCTGGATGTGGAGGTACAGGCCATAAGCTCAACTCTCAGAAGTGTATATGCATGGGAGGCAGATATCTGCTACCCACTCGGACATGGGAGTTGGAACCTAGCTACACTGTGATTGAAGAAGGCCATTGGAAATCGCTGTATTCAACTCAGATACACGGGAGTTCAGGCCCAGTGCTCACACATGCTTTTCCCGCAACCTCTCCCAGCCACTAACATAAGGATGTTAGCAGCTACTCCTACAGTCAGGCAGGATGCGGGAGGGTTCTGCCCTGTCCTCAGCTCTCACAGGGAAGCATGTCTTGAAGCCAGCTGTCAACTAGCTGCATTCCTCTGGCAGTGAGAAGGTAGCAGTACTCTGAGTCAGGAGGTTCCAAGATTACCACTCTACTGCACCTGGAGATACCCTCCAGGTCTGCATTGTTAACTTGTACTCAGAAGCCTCTGGCAATCGTCTCTGGTGAAGACGTGTGAACTCACTCTACAGGCAGTGTGGAACTGTGAGGGACTGTGGGTGGGCTCAACTCTCAGAAGTAATATGTTTTTGGACAAGGCGTTCAGCTACCATCTCACATATGGAACTTAGTATGTAGCACCTGTCTACCACAAGAATTACTGGGAAATCGTGATTGAGCTTGGAGGCACTCGTCTTGTGTGCCGGGAGATTCCAATTACCTCTCCCAGCACTTCCGTCAAACAGCGAGCCTAGGCCTTTTAGAAGCCAAGGGTACCAGCAGGCTGGCTGTGGAGGTACAGGCCATAAGCTCAACTCTCAAAGGTGTGTATGCATTGGAGGCAGATGTCTGCTACCCGCTCATACATGGGATTTGGAACCTAGCTACAATCTGGTTGAGGAAAGCCGTTGGAAATCGCTGTATTCAACTCAGATACACGGGAGTTCAGGCCCAGTGCTCACACATGCTTTTCCCTCAACCTCTCCCAGGACTAACAGTAGGATGTTAGCAGCTACTTCTACAGTCAGGCAGCATGCGGGATGGTTCTGCCCTGTCCTCAGCTCTCTCAGGGAAGCATGTCTTGAAGCCAGCTAGCTGTCAACTAGCTGCATTCCTATGTCAGTGAGAAGGTATCAGTATTCTGAGTCAGGAGGTTCCAAGATTACCAGTCGACTGCACCTGGGGATACCCTCCAGGTCTGCATTGTTACCCTGCGTCTCAGAAGCCTCTGGAAAACGTCTCTGCTGAAGACCTGTGAAACACACTCTGCAGGCAGTGTGGAACTGTGAGAGACTGAGGCTGAGCTCAACTCTCAGAAGTAAGATGGTTTTGGACAAGGCGTTCAGCTACCCTCTCACGTATGGAACTTAGTATGTAGCACCTGTCTACCACAGGAATTACTAGGAAATCGCTGAACTGAGCTTGGAGGCACTAGTCTTGTGTGCCGGGTGATTCCAATTCCCTCTCCGAGCACGTCAGTCAAACAGCGAGCCTAGGCCTTTTAGAAGCCAAGGGTACCAGCAGGGTGGATGTGGAGGTACAGGCCATAAGCTCAACTCTCAGAAGTGTGTATGCATGGGAGGCAGATGTCTGCTACCCACTCGGACATGGGAGTTGGAACCTAGCTACACTGTAATTGAAGAAGGCCATTGGAAATCGCTGTATTCAACTCAGATACACGGGAGTTCAGGCCCAGTGCTCACACATTCTTTTCCCGCAACCTCTCCCAGCCACTAACGTAAGGATGTTAGCAGCTACTCCTACAGTCAGGCAGGATGCGGGATGGTTCTGCCCTGTCCTCAGCTCTCACAGGGAAGCATGTCTTGAAGCCAGCTGTCAACTAGCTGCATTCCTATGGCAGTGAGAAGGTAGCAGTACTCTGAGTCAGGAGGTTCCAAGATTACCACTCTACAGCACCTGGAGATACCCTCCAGGTCTGCATTGTTAACTTGTACTCAGAAGCCTCTGGCAATCGTCTCTGGTGAAGACGTGTGAAACTCACTCTGCAGGCACTGTGGAACTGTGAGGTACTGAGGGTGGGCTCAACTCTCAGAAGTAAGATGCTATTGGACAAGGCGTTCAGCTACCATCTCACATATGGAAGTTAGTATGTAGCACCTGTATACCACAAGAATTACTGGGAAATCGTGAATTGAGCTTGGAGGCACTCGTCTTGTGTGCCGGGAGATTCCAATTACCTCTCCCAGCACTTCCGACAAACAGCGAGCCTAGGCCTTTAGAAGCCAAGGGTAACAGCAGGCTGGCTGTGGAGGTACAGGCCATAAGCTCAACTCTCAGAAGTGTGTATGCATGGGAGGCAGATGTCTGCTACCCGCTCGTACATGGGATTTGGAACTTAGCTACACTCTGGTTGAGGAAAGCCGTTGGAAATCGCTGTATTCAACTCAGATACACGGGAGTTCAGGCCCAGTGCTCACACATGCTTTTCCCGCAACCTCTCCCAGCCACTAACATTAGGATGTTAGCAGCTATTCCTACAGTCAGGCAGCATGCGGGAGGGTTCTGCCCTGTCCTCAGCTCTCTCAGGGAAGCATGTCTTGAAGCCAGCTAGCTGTCAACTAGCTGCATTCCTATGGCAGTGAGAAGGTAGCAGTATTCTGAGTCAGGAGGTTCCAAGATTACCAGTCGACTGCACCTGGGGATACCCTCCAGGTCTGCATTGTTACCCTGTGTCTCAGAAGCCTCTGGCAAACGTCTCTGCTGAAGACCTGCGAAACTCACTCTGCAGGCAGTGTGGAACTGTGAGGGACCTAGGCTGAGCTCAACTCTCAGAAGTAAGATGGTTTTGGACAAGGCGTTCAGCTATCCTCTCACGTATGGAACTTAGTATGTAGCACCATTCTACCACAGGAATTACAAGGAAATCGCTGAACTGAGCTTGGAGGCACTAGTCTTGTGTGCCGGGAGATTCCAATTACCTCTCGCAGCACTTCCGTCAAACAGCGAGCCTAGGCCTTTTAGAAGCCAAGGGTACCAGCAGGCTGGCTGTGGAGGTACAGGCCATAAGCTCAACTCTCAGAAGTGTGTATGCATGGGAGGCAGATGTCTGCTACCCGCTCGTACATGGGATTTGGAACCTAGCTACACTCTGGTTGAGGAAAGCCGTTGGAAATCGCTGTATTCAACTCAGATACACGGGAGTTCAGGCCCAGTGCTCACACATGCTTTTCCCGCAACCTCTCCCAGCCACTAACATAAGCATGTTAGCAGCTACTCCGACAGTCAGGCAGCATGCGGGAGGGTTCTGCCCTGTCCTCAGCTCTCACAGGGAAGCATGTCTTGAAGCCAGCTGTCAACTAGCTGCATTCCTATGGCAGTGAGAAGGTAGCAGTACTCTGAGTCAGGAGGTTACAAGATTACCACTCTACTGCATCTGGAGATACCCTCCAGGTCTGCATTGTTAACTTGTACTCAGAAGCTTCTGGCAATCGTCTCTGGTGAAGACGTGTGAAACTCACTCTGCAGGCAGTGTGGAAGTGTGAGGGACTGAGGGTGTGCTCAACTCTCAGAAGTAAGATGCTTTTGGACAAGGCGTTCAGCTACCTTCTCACATATGGAACATAGTATGTAGCACCTGTCTACCACAAGAATTACTGGGAAATCGTGAATTGAGCTTGGAGGCACCCTGCGTATCTGAAGCCTCTGGCAAACGTCTCTGCTGAAGACCTGCGAAACTCACTCTGCAGGCAGTGTGGAACTGTGAGGGACTGAGGCTGAGCTCAACTCTCAGAAGTAAGATGGTTTTGGACAAGGCGTTCAGCTACCCTCTCACGTATGGAACTTGGTATGTAGCACCAGTCTACCACAAGAATTACTGGGAAATCGTGAATTGAGCTTGGAGGCACTCGTCTTGTGTGCTGGGAGATTCCAATTACCTCTCCCAGTACTTCCGTCAAACAGCGAGCCTAGGCCTTTTAGAAGCCAAGGGTACCAGCAGGCTGGATGTGGAGGTACAGGCCATAAGCTCAACTCTCAGAAGTGTGTATGCATGGGAGGCAGATGTCTGCTACCCGCTCCTACATGGGATTTGGAAACTAGCTACACTCTGGTTGAGGAAAGCCGTTGGAAATCGCTGTATTCAACTCAGATACACGGGAGTTCAGGCCCAGTGCTCACACATGCTTTTCCCGCAACCTCTCCCAGCCACTAACATAAGGATGTTAGCAGCTACTCCTACAGTCAGGCAGCATGCGGGAGGGTTCTGCCCTCTCCTCAGCTCTCACAGGGAAGGATGTCTTGAAGCCAGCTGTCAACTAGCTGCATTCCTATGGCAGTGAGAAGGTAGCAGTATTCTGAGTCAGGAGGTTCCAAGATTACCAGTCGACTGCACCTGGGGATACCCTCCAGGTCTGCAATGTTACCCTGCGTCTCAGAAGCCTCTGGCAAACGTCTCTGCTGAAGACCTGCGAAACTCACTCTGCAGGCAGTGTGGAACTGTGAGGGACTGAGGCTGAGCTCAACTCTCAGAAGTAAGATGGTTTTGGACAAGGCGTTCAGCTACCCTCTCACGTATGGAACTTAGTATGTAGCACCAGTCTACTACAGGAATTACTAGGAAATCGCTGAACTGATCTTGGAGGCACTCGTCTTGTGTGCCGGGTGATTCCAATTACCTCTCCCAGCACTTCCGTCAAACAGCGAGCCTAGGCCTTTTAGAAGCCAAGGGTACCAGCAGGCTGGCTGTGGAGGTACAGGCCATAAGCTCAACTCTCAGAAGTGTGTATGCATGGGAGGCAGATGTCTGCTACCCTCTCGGACATGGGAGTTGGAACCTAGCTACACTGTGATTGAAGAAGGCCATTGGAAATCGCTGTATTCAACTCAGATACACGGGACTTCAGGCCCAGTGCTCACACATGCTTTTCCCGCAACCTCTCCCAGCCACTAACATAAGGATGTTAGCAGCTACTCCTACAGTCAGGCAGGATGCGGGAGGGTTCTGCCCTGTCAGCTCTCACAGGGAAGCATGTCTTGAAGCCAGCTGTCAACTAGCTGCATTCCTATGGCAGTGAGAAGGTAGCAGTACTCTGAGTCAGGAGGTTCCAAGATTACCATTCGACTGCACCTGGAGATACCCTCCAGGTCTGCATTGTTAACTTGTACTCAGAAGACTCTGGCAATCGTCTCTGGTGAAGACGTGTGAAACTCACTCTGCAGGCAGTGTGGAAGTGTGAGGGACTGAGGGTGTGCTCAACACTCAGAAGTAAGATGCTTTTGGACAAGGCGTTCAGCTACCTTCTCACATATGGAACTTAGTATGTAGCACCTGTCTACCACAAGAATTACTGGGAAATCGTGAATTGAGCTTGGAGGCACTCGTCTTGTGTGCCGGGAGATTCCAATTACCTCTCCCAGCACTTCCGTCAAACAGCGAGCCTAGGCCTTTTAGAAGCCAAGGGTACCAGCAGGCTGGCTGTGGAGGTACAGGCCATAAGCTCAACTCTCAGAAGTGTGTATGCATGGGAGGCAGATGTCTGCTACCCGCTCGTGCATGGGATTTGGTACCTAGCTACACTCTGGTTGAGGAAAGCCGTTGGAAATCGCTGTATTCAACTCAGATACACGGGAGTTCAGGCCCAGTGCTCACACATGCTTTTCCCGCAACCTCTCCCAGCCACTAACATAAGGATGTTAGCAGCTACTCCTACAGTCAGGCAGCATGCGGGAGGGTTCTGCCCTGTCCTCAGCTCTCACAGGGAAGCATGTCTTGAAGCCAGCTGTCAACTAGCTGCATTCCTATGGCAGTGAGAAGGTAGCAGTATTCTGACTCAGGAGGTTCCAAGATTACCAGTCGACTGCTCCTGGGGATACCCTCCAGGTCTGCATTGTTACCCTGCGTCTCAGAAGCCTCTGGCAAACGTCTCTGCTGAAGACCTGCGAAACTCACTCTGCAGGCAGTGTGGAACTGTGAGGGACTGAGGGTGAACTCAACTCTCAGAAGTAAGATGGTTTTGGACAAGGCGTTCAGCTACCCTCTCACGTATGGAACTTAGTATGTAGCACCAGTCTACCACAGGAATTACTAGGAAATCGCTGAACTGAGCTTGGAGGCACTAGTCTTGTGTGCCGGGTGATTCCAATTACCTCTCCCAGCACTTCCGTCAAACAGCTAGCCTAGGCCTTTTAGAAGCCAAGGGTACCAGCAGGCTGGATGTGGAGGTACAGGCCATAAGCTCAACTCTCAGAAGGGTATATGCATGGGAGGCAGATGTCTGCTACCCACTCGGACATGGGAGTTGGAACCTAGCTACACTGTGATTGAAAAAGTCCATTGGAAATCGCTGTATTCAACTCAGATACACGGGAGTTCAGGCCCAGTGCTCACACATGCTTTTCCCTCAACCTCTCCCAGCCACTAACATTAGGATGTTAGCAGCTACTCCTACAGTCAGGCAGGATGCGGGAGGGTTCTGCCCTGTCCTCAGCTCTCACAGGGAAGCATGTCTTTAAGCCAGCTGTCAACTAGCTGCATTCCTATGGCAGTGAGAAGGTAGCAGTACTCTGAGTCAGGAGGTTCCAAGATTACCACTCTACTGCACCTGGAGATACCCTCCAGGTCTGCATTGTTAACTTGTACTCAGAAGCCTCTGGCAATCGTCTCTGGTGAAGACGTGTGAAACTCACTCTGCAGGCACTGTGGAACTGTGAGGTACTGAGGGTGGGCTCAACTCTCAGAAGTAAGATGCTTTTGGACAAGGCGTTCAGCTACCATCTCACATATGGAAGTTAGTATGTACGACCTGTATACCACAAGAATTACTGGGAAATCGTTAATTGAGCTTGGAGGCACTCGTCTTGTGTGCCGGGAGATTCCAATTACCTCTCCCAGCACTTCCGTCAAACAGCGAGCCTAGGCCTTTTAGAAGCCAAGGGTACCAGCAGGCTGGCTGTGGAGGTACAGGCCTTAAGCTCAACTCTCAGAAGTGTGTATGCATGGGAGGCAGATGTCTGCTACCCGCTCGTACATGGGATTTGGAACCTAGCTACACTCTGGTTGAGGAAAGCCATTGGAAATCGCTGTATTCAACTCAGATACACGGGAGTTCAGGCCCAGTGCTCACACATGCTTTTCCCAAAACCTCTCCCAGCCACTAACATTAGGATGTTAGCAGCTATTCCTACAGTCAGGCAACATGCGGGAGGGTTCTGCCCTGTCCTCAGCTCTCTCAGGGAAGCATGTCTTGAAGCCAGCTAGCTGTCAACTAGCTGCATTCCTATGGCAGTGAGAAGGTAGCAGTATCCTGAGTCAGGAGGTTCCAAGATTACCAGTCGACTGCACCTGGGGATACCCTCCAGGTCTGCAATGTTACCCTGCGTCTCAGAAGCCTCTGGCAAACGTCTCTGCTGAAGACCTGCGAAACTCACTCTGCAGGCAGTGTGGAACTGTGAGGGACTGAGGCTGAGCTCAACTCTCAGAAGTAAGATGGTTTTGGACAAGGCGTTCAGCTACCCTCTCACGTATGGAACTTAGTATGTAGCACCAGTCTACCACAGGAATTACTAGGAAATCGCTGAACTGAGCTTGGAGGCACTAGTCTTGTGTGCCGGGTGATTCCAATTACCTCTCCCAGCACTTCCGTCAAACAGCGAGCCTAGGCCTTTTAGAAGCCAAGGGTACCAGCAGGCTGGATGTGGAGGTACAGGCCATAAGCTCAACTCTCAGAAGTGTGTATGCATGGGAGGCAGATGTCTGCTATCCGCTCGTACATGGGATTTGGAACCTAGCTACACTCTGGTTGAGGAAAGCCGTTGGAAATCGCTGTATTCAACTCAGATACACGGGAGTTCAGGCCCAGTGCTCACACATGCTTTTCCCGCAACCTGTCCCAGCCACTAACATAAGGATGTTAGCAGCTACTCCTACAGTCAGGCAGCATGTCGGAGGCTTCTGCCCTGTCCTCAGCTCTCACAGGGAAGCATGTCTTGAAGCCAGCTGTCAACTAGCTGCATTCCTATGGCAGTGAGAAGGTAGCAGTATTCTGAGTCAGGAGGTTCCAAGATTACCTGTCGACTGCACCTGGGGATACCCTGCAGGTCTGCATTGTTACCCTGCGTCTCAGAACCCTCTGGCAAACGTCTCTGCTGAAGACCTGCGAAACTCACTCTGCAGGCAGTGTGGAACTGTGAGGGACTGAGGCCGAGCTCAACTCTCAGAAGTAAGATGGTTTTGGACAAGGCGTTCAGCTACCCTCTCAGGTATGGAACTTAGTATGTAGCACCAGTCTACCACAGGAATTACTAGGAAATTGCTGAACTGAGCTTGGAGGCACTAGTCTTGTGTGCCGGGTGATTCCAATTACCTCTCGCAGCACTTCCGTCAAACAGCGAGCCGAGGCCTTTTAGAAGCCAAGGGTACCAGCAGGCTGGATGTGGAGGTACAGGCCATAAGCTCAACTCTCAGAAGTGTGTATGCATGGGAGGCAGATGTCTGCTACCCACTCGGACATGGGAGTTGGAACCTAGCTACACTGTGATTGAAGAAGGCCATTGGAAATCGCTGTATTCAACTCAGATACACGGGACTTCAGGCCCAGTGCTCACACATGCTTTTCCCGCAACCTCTCCCAGCCACTAACAATAGGATGTTAGCAGCTACTCCTACAGTCAGGCAGGATGCGGGAGGGTTCTGCCCTGTCCTCAGCTCTCACAGGGAAGCATGTCTTGAAGCCAGCTGTCAACTAGCTGCATTCCTATGGCAGTGAGAAGGTAGCAGTACTCTGAGTCAGGAGGTTCCAAGATTACCACTCTACTGCACCTGGAGATACCCTCCAGGTCTGCATTGTTAACTTGTACTCAGAAGCCTCTGGCAAACGTCTCTGGTGAAGACGTGTGAAACTCATTCTGCAGGCAGTGTGGAACTGTGAGGGACTGAGGGTGGGCTCAACTCTCAGAAGTAAGATGCTTTTGGACAAGGCGTTCAGCTACCATCTCACATATGGAACTTAGTATGTAGCACATGTCTACCACAAGAATTACTGGGAAATCGTGAATTGAGCTTGGAGGCACTCGTCTTGTGTGCCGGGAGATTCCAATTACCTCTCCCAGCATTTCCGTCAAACAGCGAGCCTAGGCCTTTTAGAAGCCAAGGGTACCAGCAGGCTGGATGTGGAGGTCCAGGCCATAAGCTCAACTCTCAGAAGTGTGTATGCATTGGAGGCAGATGTCTGCTACCCGCTCATACATGGGATTTGGAACCTAGCTACACTCTGGTTGAGGAAAGCCGTTGGAAATCGCTGTATTCAACTCAGATACACGGGAGTTCAGGCCCAGTGCTCACACATGCTTTTCCCGCAACCTCTCCCAGGACTAACAGTAGGATGTTAGCAGCTACTTCTACAGTTAGGCAGCATGCGGGATGGTTCTGCCCTGTCCTCAGCTCTCTCAGGGAAGCATGTCTTGAAGCCAGCTAGCTGTCAACTAGCTGCATTCCTATGTCAGTGAGAAGGTATCAGTATTCTGAGTCAGGAGGTTCCAAGATTACCAGTCGACTGCACCTGGGGATACCCTCCAGGTCTGCATTGTTACCCTGCGTCTCAGAAGCCTCTGGAAAACGTCTCTGCTGAAGACCTGTGAAACACACTCTGCAGGCAGTGTGGAACTGTGAGAGACTGAGGCTGAGCTCAACTCTCAGAAGTAAGATGGTTTTGGACAAGGGGTTCAGCTACCCTCTCACGTATGGAACTTAGTATGTAGCACCTGTCTACCACAGGAATTACTAGGAAATCGCTGAACTGAGCTTGGAGGCACTAGTCTTGTGTGCCGGGTGATTCCAATTACCTCTCCCAGCACGTCAGTCAAACAGCGAGCCTAGGCCTTTTAGAAGCCAAGGGTACCAGCAGGCTGGATGTGGAGGTACAGGCCATAAGCTCAACTCTCAGAAATGTATATGCATGGGAGGCAGATGTCTGCTACGCACTCGGATATGGGATTTGGAACCTAGCTACACTGTAATTGAAGAAGGCCATTGGAAATGGCTGTATTCAACTCAGATACACGGGAGTTCAGGCCCAGTGCTCACACATGCTTTTCCCGCAACCTCTCCCAGCCACTAACGTAAGGATGTTAGCAGCTACTCCTACAGTCAGGCAGGATGCGGGATGGTTCTGCCCTGTCCTCAGCTCTCACAGGGAAGCATGTCTTGAAGCCAGCTGTCAACTAGCTGCATTCCTATGGCAGTGAGAAGGTAGCAGTACTCTGATTCAGGAGGTTCCAAGATTACCACTCTACTGCACCTGGAGATACCCTCCAGGTCTGCATTGTTAACTTGTACTCAGAAGCCTCTGGCAATCGTCTCTGGTGAAGACGTGTGAAACTCACTCTGCAGGCACTGTGGAACTGTAAGGTACTGAGTGTGGGCTCAACTCTCAGAAGTAAGATGCTTTTGGACAAGGCGTTCAGCTACCATCTCACATATGGAAGTTAGTATGTAGCCCCTGTATACCACAAGAATTACTGGGAAATCGTGAATTGAGCTTGGAGGCACTCGTCTTGTGTGCCGGGAGATTCCAATTACATCTCCCAGCACATCCGTCAAACAGCGAGCCTAGGCCTTTTAGAAGCCAAGGGTACCAGCAGGCTGGCTGTGGAGGTACAGGCCATAAGCTCAACTCTCAGAAGTGTGTATGCATGGGAGGCAGATGTCTGCTACCAGCTCGTACAAGGGATTTGGAACCTAGCTACACTCTGGTTGAGGAAAGCCGTTGGAAATCGCTGTATTCAACTCAGATACACGGGAGTTCAGGCCCAGTGCTCACACATGCTTTTCCCGCAACCTCTCCCAGCCACTAACATTAGGATGTTAGCAGCTATTCCTACAGTCAGGCAGCATGCGGGAGGGTTTTGCCCTGTCCTCAGCTCTCACAGGGAAGCATGTCTTGAAGCCAGCTGTCAACTAGCTGCATTCCTATGGCAGTGAGAAGGTAGCAGTACTCTGAGTCAGGAGGTTCCAAGATTACCACTCTACTGCACCTGGAGATACCCTCCAGGTCTGCATTGTTAACTTGTACTCAGAAGCCTCTGGCAATCGTCTCTGGTGAAGACGTGTGAAACTCACTCTGCAGGCGGTGTGGAACTGTGGGGGACTGAGGGTGGGCTCAACTCTCAGAAGTAAGATGCTTTTGGACAAGGCGTTCAGCTACCATCTCACATATGGAACTTAGTATGTAGCACCTGTCTACCACAAGAATTACTGGGAAATCTTGAATTGAGCTTGGAGGCACTCGTCTTGTGTGAGGGGAAATTGCAATTACCTCTCCCAGCACTTCCGTCAAACAGCGAGCCTAGGCCTTTTAGAAGCCAAGGGTACCAGCAGGCTGGCTGTGGAGGTACAGGCCATAAGCTCAACTCTCAGAAGTGTGTATGCATGGGAGGCAGATGTCTGCTACCTGCTCGTACATGGGATTTGGAACCTAGCTACACTGTGTTTGAGGAAAGCCGTTGGAAATCGCTGTATTCAACTCAGATACACGGGAGTTCAGGCCCAGTGCTCACACATGCTTTTCCCGCAACCTCTCCCAGCCACTAACATAAGGATGTTAGCAGCTACTCCTACAGTCAGGCAGCATGTGGGAGGGTTCTGCCCTGTCCTCAGCTCTCACAGGGAAGCATGTCTTGAAGCCAGCTGTCAACTAGCTGCATTCCTCTGGCAGTGAGAAGGTAGCAGTACTCTGAGTCAGGAGGTTCCAAGATTACCACTCTACTGCACCTGGAGATACCCTCCAGGTCTGCATTGTTAACTTGTACTCAGAAGCCTCTGGCAATCGTCTCTGGTGAAGACGTGTGAACTCACTCTACAGGCAGTGTGGAACTGTGGGGGACTGTGGGTGGGCTCAACTCTCAGAAGTAATATGTTTTTGGACAAGGCGTTCAGCTACCATCTCACATATGGAACTTAGTATGTAGCACCTGTCTACCACAAGAATTACTGGGAAATCGTGATTGAGCTTGGAGGCACTCGTCTTGTGTGCCGGGAGATTCCAATTACCTCTCCCAGCACTTCCGTCAAACAGCGAGCCTAGGCCTTTTAGAAGCCAAGGGTACCAGCAGGCTGGATGTGGAGGTACAGGCCATAAGCTCAACTCTCAAAGGTGTGTATGCATTGGAGGCAGATGTCTGCTACACGCTCATACATGGGATTTGGAACCTAGCTACAATCTGGTTGAGGAAAGCCGTTGGAAATCGCTGTATTCAACTCAGATACACGGGAGTTCAGGCCCAGTGCTCACACATGCTTTTCCCTCAACCTCTCCCAGGACTAACAGTAGGATGTTAGCAGCTACTTCTACAGTCAGGCAGCATGCGGGATGGTTCTGCCCTGTCCTCAGCTCTCTCAGGGAAGCATGTCTTGAAGCCAGCTAGCTGTCAACTAGCTGCATTCCTATGTCAGTGAGAAGGTATCAGTATTCTGAGTCAGGAGGTTCCAAGATTACCAGTCGACTGCACCTGGGGATACCCTCCAGGTCTGCATTGTTACCCTGCGTCTCAGAAGCCTCTGGAAAACGTCTCTGCTGAAGACCTGTGAAACACACTCTGCAGGCAGTGTGGAACTGTGAGAGACTGAGGCTGAACTCAACTCTCAGAAGTAAGATGGTTTTGGACAAGGCGTTCAGCTACCCTCTCACGTATGGAACTTAGTATGTAGCACCTGTCTACCACAGGAATTACTAGGAAATCGCTGAACTGAGCTTGGAGGCACTAGTCTTGTGTGCCGGGTGATTCCAATTACCTCTCCGAGCACGTCAGTCAAACAGCGAGCCTAGGCCTTTTAGAAGCCAAGGGTACCAGCAGGGTGGATGTGGAGGTACAGGCCATAAGCTCAACTCTCAGAAGTGTGTATGCATGGGAGGCAGATGTCTGCTACCCACTCGGACATGGGAGTTGGAACCTAGCTACACTGTAATTGAAGAAGGCCATTGGAAATCGCTGTATTCAACTCAGATACACGGGAGTTCAGGCCCAGTGCTCACACATTCTTTTCCCGCAACCTCTCCCAGCCACTAACGTAAGGATGTTAGCAGCTACTCCTACAGTCAGGCAGGATGCGGGATGGTTCTGCCCTGTCCTCAGCTCTCACAGGGAAGCATGTCTTGAAGCCAGCTGTCAACTAGCTGCATTCCTATGGCAGTGAGAAGGTAGCAGTACTCTGAGTCAGGAGGTTCCAAGATTACCACTCTACTGCACCTGGAGATACCCTCCAGGTCTGCATTGTTAACTTGTACTCAGAAGCCTCTGGCAATCGTCTCTGGTGAAGACGTGTGAAACTCACTCTGCAGGCACTGTGGAACTGTGAGGTACTGAGGGTGGGCTCAACTCTCAGAAGTAAGATGCTATTGGACAAGGCGTTCAGCTACCATCTCACATATGGAAGTTAGTATGTAGCACCTGTATACCACAAGAATTACTGGGAAATCGTGAATTGAGCTTGGAGGCACTCGTCTTGTGTGCCGGGAGATTCCAATTACCTCTCCCAGCACTTCCGACAAACAGCGAGCCTAGGCCTTTAGAAGCCAAGGGTACCAGCAGGCTGGCTGTGGAGGTACAGGCCATAAGCTCAACTCTCAGAAGTGTGTATGCATGGGAGGCAGATGTCTGCTACCCGCTCGTACATGGGATTTGGAACTTAGCTACACTCTGGTTGAGGAAAGCCGTTGGAAATCGCTGTATTCAACTCAGATACACGGGAGTTCAGGCCCAGTGCTCACACATGCTTTTCCCGCAACCTCTCCCAGCCACTAACATTAGGATGTTAGCAGCTATTCCTACAGTCAGGCAGCATGCGGGAGGGTTCTGCCCTGTCCTCAGCTCTCTCAGGGAAGCATGTCTTGAAGCCAGCTAGCTGTCAACTAGCTGCATTCCTATGGCAGTGAGAAGGTAGCAGTATTCTGAGTCAGGAGGTTCCAAGATTACCAGTCGACTGCACCTGGGGATACCCTCCAGGTCTGCATTGTTACCCTGTGTCTCAGAAGCCTCTGGCAAACGTCTCTGCTGAAGACCTGCGAAACTCACTCTGCAGGCAGTGTGGAACTGTGAGGGACCTAGGGTGAGCTCAACTCTCAGAAGTAAGATGGTTTTGGACAAGGCGTTCAGCTATCCTCTCACGTATGGAACTTAGTATGTAGCACCATTCTACCACAGGAATTACAAGGAAATCGCTGAACTGAGCTTGGAGGCACTAGTCTTGTGTGCCGGGAGATTCCAATTACCTCTCGCAGCACTTCCGTCAAACAGCGAGCCTAGGCCTTTTAGAAGCCAAGGGTACCAGCAGGCTGGCTGTGGAGGTACAGGCCATAAGCTCAACTCTCAGAAGTGTGTATGCATGGGAGGCAGATGTCTGCTACCCACTCGGACATGGGAGTTGGAACCTAGCTACACTGTGATTGAAGAAGGCCATTGGAAATCGCTGTATTCAACTCAGATACACGGGACTTCAGGCCCAGTGCTCACACATGCTTTTCCCGCAACCTCTCCCAGCCACTAACATAAGGATGTTAGCAGCTACTCCTACAGTCAGGCAGGATGCGGGAGGGTTCTGCCCTGTCAGCTCTCACAGGGAAGCATGTCTTGAAGCCAGCTGTCAACTAGCTGCATTCCTATGGCAGTGAGAAGGTAGCAGTACTCTGAGTCAGGAGGTTCCAAGATTACCAGTCGACTGCACCTGGAGATACCCTCCAGGTCTGCATTGTTAACTTGTACTCAGAAGACTCTGGCAATCGTCTCTGGTGAAGACGTGTGAAACTCACTCTGCAGGCAGTGTGGAAGTGTGAGGGACTGAGGGTGTGCTCAACACTCAGAAGTAAGATGCTTTTGGACAAGGCGTTCAGCTACCTTCTCACATATGGAACTTAGTATGTAGCACCTGTCTACCACAAGAATTACTGGGAAATCGTGAATTGAGCTTGGAGGCACTCGTCTTGTGTGCCGGGAGATTCCAATTACCTCTCCCAGCACTTCCGTCAAACAGCGAGCCTAGGCCTTTTAGAAGCCAAGGGTACCAGCAGGCTGGCTGTGGAGGTACAGGCCATAAGCTAAACTCTCAGAAGTGTGTATGCATGGGAGGCAGATGTCTGCTACCCGCTCGTGCATGGGATTTGGTACCTAGCTACACTCTGGTTGAGGAAAGCCATTGGAAATCGCTGTATTCAACTCAGATACACGGGAGTTCAGGCCCAGTGCTCACACATGCTTTTCCCGCAACCTCTCCCAGCCACTAACATAAGGATGTTAGCAGCTACTCCTACAGTCAGGCAGCATGCGGGAGGGTTCTGCCCTGTCCTCAGCTCTCACAGGGAAGCATGTCTTGAAGCCAGCTGTCAACTAGCTGCATTCCTATGGCAGTGAGAAGGTAGCAGTATTCTGACTCAGGAGGTTCCAAGATTACCAGTCGACTGCTCCTGGGGATACCCTCCAGGTCTGCATTGTTACCCTGCGTCTCAGAAGCCTCTGGCAAACGTCTCTGCTGAAGACCTGCGAAACTCACTCTGCAGGCAGTGTGGAACTGTGAGGGACTGAGGGTGAACTCAACTCTCAGAAGTAAGATGGTTTTGGACAAGGCGTTCAGCTACCCTCTCACGTATGGAACTTAGTATGTAGCACCAGTCTACCACAGGAATTACTAGGAAATCGCTGAACTGAGCTTGGAGGCACTAGTCTTGTGTGCCGGGTGATTCCAATTACCTCTCCCAGCACTTCCGTCAAACAGCTAGCCTAGGCCTTTTAGAAGCCAAGGGTACCAGCAGGCTGGATGTGGAGGTACAGGCCATAAGCTCAACTCTCAGAAGGGTATATGCATGGGAGGCAGATGTCTGCTACCCACTCGGACATGGGAGTTGGAACCTAGCTACACTGTGATTGAAAAAGTCCATTGGAAATCGCTGTATTCAACTCAGATACACGGGAGTTCAGGCCCAGTGCTCACACATGCTTTTCCCTCAACCTCTCCCAGCCACTAACATTAGGATGTTAGCAGCTACTCCTACAGTCAGGCAGGATGCGGGAGGGTTCTGCCCTGTCCTCAGCTCTCACAGGGAAGCATGTCTTTAAGCCAGCTGTCAACTAGCTGCATTCCTATGGCAGTGAGAAGGTAGCAGTACTCTGAGTCAGGAGGTTCCAAGATTACCACTCTACTGCACCTGGAGATACCCTCCAGGTCTGCATTGTTAACTTGTACTCAGAAGCCTCTGGCAATCGTCTCTGGTGAAGACGTGTGAAACTCACTCTGCAGGCACTGTGGAACTGTGAGGTACTGAGGGTGGGCTCAACTCTCAGAAGTAAGATGCTTTTGGACAAGGCGTTCAGCTACCATCTCACATATGGAAGTTAGTATGTACGACCTGTATACCACAAGAATTACTGGGAAATCGTTAATTGAGCTTGGAGGCACTCGTCTTGTGTGCCGGGAGATTCCAATTACCTCTCCCAGCACTTCCGTCAAACAGCGAGCCTAGGCCTTTTAGAAGCCAAGGGTACCAGCAGGCTGGCTGTGGAGGTACAGGCCTTAAGCTCAACTCTCAGAAGTGTGTATGCATGGGAGGCAGATGTCTGCTACCCGCTCGTACATGGGATTTGGAACCTAGCTACACTCTGGTTGAGGAAAGCCATTGGAAATCACTGTATTCAACTCAGATACACGGGAGTTCAGGCCCAGTGCTCACACATGCTTTTCCCAAAACCTCTCCCAGCCACTAACATTAGGATGTTAGCAGCTATTCCTACAGTCAGGCAACATGCGGGAGGGTTCTGCCCTGTCCTCAGCTCTCTCAGGGAAGCATGTCTTGAAGCCAGCTAGCTGTCAACTAGCTGCATTCCTATGGCAGTGAGAAGGTAGCAGTATCCTGAGTCAGGAGGTTCCAAGATTACCAGTCGACTGCACCTGGGGATACCCTCCAGGTCTGCAATGTTACCCTGCGTCTCAGAAGCCTCTGGCAAACGTCTCTGCTGAAGACCTGCGAAACTCACTCTGCAGGCAGTGTGGAACTGTGAGGGACTGAGGCTGAGCTCAACTCTCAGAAGTAAGATGGTTTTGGACAAGGCGTTCAGCTACCCTCTCACGTATGGAACTTAGTATGTAGCACCAGTCTACCACAGGAATTACTAGGAAATCGCTGAACTGAGCTTGGAGGCACTAGTCGTGTGTGCCGGGTGATTCCAATTACCTCTCCCAGCACTTCCGTCAAACAGCGAGCCTAGGCCTTTTAGAAGCCAAGGGTACCAGCAGGCTGGATGTGGAGGTACAGGCCATAAGCTCAACTCTCAGAAGTGTGTATGCATGGGAGGCAGATGTCTGCTATCCGCTCGTACATGGGATTTGGAACCTAGCTACACTCTGGTTGAGGAAAGCCGTTGGAAATCGCTGTATTCAACTCAGATACACGGGAGTTCAGGCCCAGTGCTCACACATGCTTTTCCCGCAACCTGTCCCAGCCACTAACATAAGGATGTTAGCAGCTACTCCTACAGTCCGGCAGCATGTGGGAGGCTTCTGCCCTGTCCTCAGCTCTCACAGGGAAGCATGTCTTGAAGCCAGCTGTCAACTAGCTGCATTCCTATGGCAGTGAGAAGGTAGCAGTATTCTGAGTCAGGAGGTTCCAAGATTACCTGTCGACTGCACCTGGGGATACCCTGCAGGTCTGCATTGTTACCCTGCGTCTCAGAACCCTCTGGCAAACGTCTCTGCTGAAGACCTGCGAAACTCACTCTGCAGGCAGTGTGGAACTGTGAGGGACTGAGGCCGAGCTCAACTCTCAGAAGTAAGATGGTTTTGGACAAGGCGTTCAGCTACCCTCTCAGGTATGGAACTTAGTATGTAGCACCAGTCTACCACAGGAATTACTAGGAAATTGCTGAACTGAGCTTGGAGGCACTAGTCTTGTGTGCCGGGTGATTCCAATTACCTCTCGCAGCACTTCCGTCAAACAGCGAGCCGAGGCCTTTTAGAAGCCAAGGGTACCAGCAGGCTGGATGTGGAGGTACAGGCCATAAGCTCAACTCTCAGAAGTGTGTATGCATGGGAGGCAGATGTCTGCTACCCACTCGGACATGGGAGTTGGAACCTAGCTACACTGTGATTGAAGAAGGCCATTGGAAATCGCTGTATTCAACTCAGATACACGGGACTTCAGGCCCAGTGCTCACACATGCTTTTCCCGCAACCTCTCCCAGCCACTAACATAAGGATGTTAGCAGCTACTCCTACAGTCAGGCAGGATGCGGGAGGGTTCTGCCCTGTCCTCAGCTCTCACAGGGAAGCATGTCTTGAAGCCAGCTGTCAACTAGCTGCATTCCTATGGCAGTGAGAAGGTAGCAGTACTCTGAGTCAGGAGGTTCCAAGATTACCACTCTACTGCACCTGGAGATACCCTCCAGGTCTGCATTGTTAACTTGTACTCAGAAGCCTCTGGCAAACGTCTCTGGTGAAGACGTGTGAAACTCATTCTGCAGGCAGTGTGGAACTGTGAGGGACTGAGGGTGGGCTCAACTCTCAGAAGTAAGATGCTTTTGGACAAGGCGTTCAGCTACCATCTCACATATGGAACTTAGTATGTAGCACATGTCTACCACAAGAATTACTGGGAAATCGTGAATTGAGCTTGGAGGCACTCGTCTTGTGTGCCGGGAGATTCCAATTACCTCTCCCAGCATTTCCGTCAAACAGCGAGCCTAGGCCTTTTAGAAGCCAAGGGTACCAGCAGGCTGGATGTGGAGGTACAGGCCATAAGCTCAACTCTCAGAAGTGTGTATGCATGGCAGGCAGATGTCTGCTACCCACTCGGACATGGGAGTTGGAACCTAGCTACACTGTGATTGAAGAAGGCCATTGGAAATCGCTGTATTCAACTCAGATACACGGGAGTTCAGGCCCAGTGCTCACACATGCTTTTCCCGCAACCTCTCCCAGCCACTAACATAAGGATGTTAGCAGCTACTCCTACAGTCAGGCAGGATGCGGGAGCTTTCTGCCCTGTCCTCAGCTCTCACAAGGAAGCATGTCTTGAAGCCAGCTGTCAACTAGCTGCATTCCTCTGGCAGTGAGAAGGTAGCAGTACTCTGAGTCAGGAGGTTCCAAGATTACCACTCTACTGCACCTGGAGATACCCTCCAGGTCTGAATTGTTAACTTGTACTCAGAAGACTCTGGCAATCGTCTCTGGTGAAGACGTGTGAACTCACTCTACAGGCAGTGTGGAACTGTGAGGGACTGTGGGTGGGCTCAACTCTCAGAAGTAATATGTTTTTGGAAAAGGCGTTCAGCTACCATCTCACATATGGAACTTAGTATGTAGCACCTGTCTACCACAAGAATTACTGGGAAATCGTGATTGAGCTTGGAGGCACTCGTCTTGTGTGCCGGGAGATTCCAATTACCTCTCGCAGCACTTCCGTCAAACAGCGAGCCTAGGCCTTTTAGAAGCCAAGGGTACCAGCAGGCTGGATGTGGAGGTCCAGGCCATAAGCTCAACTCTCAGAAGTGTGTATGCATTGGAGGCAGATGTCTGCTACCCGCTCATACATGGGATTTGGAACCTAGCTACACTCTGGTTGAGGAAAGCCGTTGGAAATCGCTGTATTCAACTCAGATACACGGGAGTTCAGGCCCAGTGCTCACACATGCTTTTCCCGCAACCTCTCCCAGGACTAACAGTAGGATGTTAGCAGCTACTTCTACAGTTAGGCAGCATGCGGGATGGTTCTGCCCTGTCCTCAGCTCTCTCAGGGAAGCATGTCTTGAAGCCAGCTAGCTGTCAACTAGCTGCATTCCTATGTCAGTGAGAAGGTATCAGTATTCTGAGTCAGGAGGTTCCAAGATTACCAGTCGACTGCACCTGGGGATACCCTCCAGGTCTGCATTGTTACCCTGCGTCTCAGAAGCCTCTGGAAAACGTCTCTGCGGAAGACCTGTGAAACACACTCTGCAGGCAGTGTGGAACTGTGAGAGACTGAGGCTGAGCTCAACTCTCAGAAGTAAGATGGTTTTGGACAAGGGGTTCAGCTACCCTCTCACGTATGGAACTTAGTATGTAGCACCTGTCTACCACAGGAATTACTAGGAAATCGCTGAACTGAGCTTGGAGGCACTAGTCTTGTGTGCCGGGTGATTCCAATTACCTCTCCCAGCACGTCAGTCAAACAGCGAGCCTAGGCCTTTTAGAAGCCAAGGGTACCAGCAGGCTGGATGTGGAGGTACAGGCCATAAGCTCAACTCTCAGAAATGTATATGCATGGGAGGCAGATGTCTGCTACGCACTCGGATATGGGATTTGGAACCTAGCTACACTGTAATTGAAGAAGGCCATTGGAAATGGCTGTATTCAACTCAGATACACGGGAGTTCAGGCCCAGTGCTCACACATGCTTTTCCCGCAACCTCTCCCAGCCACTAACGTAAGGATGTTAGCAGCTACTCCTACAGTCAGGCAGGATGCGGGATGGTTCTGCCCTGTCCTCAGCTCTCACAGGGAAGCATGTCTTGAAGCCAGCTGTCAACTAGCTGCATTCCTATGGCAGTGAGAAGGTAGCAGTACTCTGAGTCAGGAGGTTCCAAGATTACCACTCTACTGCACCTGGAGATACCCTCCAGGTCTGCATTGTTAACTTGTACTCAGAAGCCTCTGGCAATCGTCTCTGGTGAAGACGTGTGAAACTCACTCTGCAGGCACTGTGGAACTGTAAGGTACTGAGTGTGGGCTCAACTCTCAGAAGTAAGATGCTTTTGGACAAGGCGTTCAGCTACCATCTCACATATGGAAGTTAGTATGTAGCCCCTGTATACCACAAGAATTACTGGGAAATCGTGAATTGAGCTTGGAGGCACTCGTCTTGTGTGCCGGGAGATTCCAATTACATCTCCCAGCACTTCCGTCAAACAGCGAGCCTAGGCCTTTTAGAAGCCAAGGGTACCAGCAGGCTGGCTGTGGAGGTACAGGCCATAAGCTCAACTCTCAGAAGTGTGTATGCATGGGAGGCAGATGTCTGCTACCAGCTCGTACAAGGGATTTGGAACCTAGCTACACTCTGGTTGAGGAAAGCCGTTGGAAATCGCTGTATTCAACTCAGATACACGGGAGTTCAGGCCGAGTGCTCACACATGCTTTTCCCGCAACCTCTCCCAGCCACTAACATTAGGATGTTAGCAGCTATTCCTACAGTCAGGCAGCATGCGGGAGGGTTCTGCCCTGTCCTCAGCTCTCTCAGGGAAGCATGTCTTGAAGCCAGCTAGCTGTCAACTAGCTGCATTCCTATGGCAGTGAGAAGGTAGCAGTATTCTGAGTCAGGAGGTTCCAAGATTACCAGTCGACTGCACCTGGGGTACCCTCCAGGTCTGCATTGTTACCCTGCGTCTCAGAAGCCTCTGGCAAACGTCTCTGCTGAAGACCTGCGAAACTCACTCTGCAGGCAGTGTGGAACTGTGAGGGACTGAGGCTGAGCTCAACTCTCAGAAGTAAGATGGTTTTGGACAAGGCGTTCAGCTATCCTCTCACGAATGGAACTTAGTATGTAGCACCAGTCTACCACAGGAATTACAAGGAAATCGCTGAACTGAGCTTGGAGGCACTAGTCTTGTGTGCCGGGTGATTCCAATTACCTCTCCCAGCACTTCCGTCAAACAGCGAGCCTAGGCCTTTTAGAAGCCAAGGGTACCAGCAGGCTGGATGTGGAGGTACAGGCCATAAGCTCAACTCTCAGAAGTGTGTATGCATGGGAGGCAGATGTCTGCTACCCACTCGGACATGGGAGTTGGAACCTAGCTACACTGTGATTGAAGAAGGCCATTGGAAATCGCTGTATTCAACTCAGATACACGGGAGTTCAGGCCCAGTGCTCACACATGCTTTTCCCGCAACCTCTCCCAGCCACTAACATAAGGATGTTAGCAGCTACTCCTACAGTCAGGCAGCATGCGGGAGGGTTATGCCCTGTCCTCAGCTCTCACAGGGAAGCATGTCTTGAAGCCAGCTGTCAACAAGCTGCATTCCTATGGCAGTGAGAAGTTAGCAGTATTCTGAGTCAGGAGGTTCCAAGATTACCAGTCGACTGCACCTGGGGATACCCTCCAGGTCTGCATTGTTAACTTGTACTCAGAAGTCTCTGGCAATCGTCCTGGTGAAGACGTGTGAAAGTCACTCTGCAGGCAGTGTGGAAGTGTGAGGGACTGAGGGTGTGCTCAACTCTCAGAAGTAAGATGCTTTTGGACAAGGCGTTCAGCTACCTTCTCACATATGGAACTTAGTATGTAGCACCTGTCTACCACAAGAATTACTCGGAAATCGTGAATTGAGCTTGGAGGCACTCGTCTTGTGTGCCGGGTGATTCCAATTACCTCTCCCAGCACTTCCGTCAAACAGCGAGCCTAGGCCTTTTAGAAGCCAAGGGTACCAGCAGGCTGGCTGTGGAGGTACAGGCCAGATGCTCAACTCTCAAAAGTGTGTATGCATGGGAGGCAAATGTCTGCTACCCGCTCGTACATGGGATTTGGAACCTAGCTACACTCTGGTTGAGGAAAGCCGTTGGAAATCGCTCTATTCAACTCAGATACAAGGGAGTTCAGGCCCAGTGCTCACACATGCTTTCCCGCAACCTCTCCCAGCCACTAACATAAGGATGTTAGCAGCTACTCCTACAGTCAGGCAGCATGCGGGAGGGTTTTGCCCTGTCCTCAGCTCTCACAGGGAAGCATGTCTTGAAGCCAGCTGTCAACTAGCTGCATTCCTATGGCAGTGAGAAGGTAGCAGTACTCTGAGTCAGGAGGTTCCAAGATTACCACTCTACTGCACCTGGAGATACCCTCCAGGTCTGCATTGTTAACTTGTACTCAGAAGCCTCTGGCAATCGTCTCTGGTGAAGACGTGTGAAACTCACTCTGCAGGCGGTGTGGAACTGTGGGGGACTGAGGGTGGGCTCAACTCTCAGAAGTAAGATGCTTTTGGACAAGGCGTTCAGCTACCATCTCACATATGGAACTTAGTATGTAGCACCTGTCTACCACAAGAATTACTGGGAAATCTTGAATTGAGCTTGGAGGCACTCGTCTTGTGTGAGGGGAAATTGCAATTACCTCTCCCAGCACTTCCGTCAAACAGCGAGCCTAGGCCTTTTAGAAGCCAAGGGTACCAGCAGGCTGGCTGTGGAGGTACAGGCCATAAGCTCAACTCTCAGAAGTGTGTATGCATGGGAGGCAGATGTCTGCTACCTGCTCGTACATGGGATTTGGAACCTAGCTACACTGTGGTTGAGGAAAGCCGTTGGAAATCGCTGTATTCAACTCAGATACACGGGAGTTCAGGCCCAGTGCTCACACATGCTTTTCCCGCAACCTCTCCCAGCCACTAACATAAGGATGTTAGCAGCTACTCCTACAGTCAGGCAGCATGTGGGAGGGTTCTGCCCTGTCCTCAGCTCTCACAGGGAAGCATGTCTTGAAGCCAGCTGTCAACTAGCTGCATTCCTATGGCAGTGAGAAGGTAGCAGTATTCTGAGTCAGGAGGTTCCAAGAATACCAGTCGACTGCACCTGGGGATACCCTCCAGGTCTGCATTGTTACCCTGCGTCTCAGAAGCCTCTGGCAAACGTCTCTGCTGAAGACCTGCGAAACTCACTCTGCAGGAAGTGTGGAACTGTGAGGGACTGAGGCTGAGCTCAACTCTCAGAAGTAAGATGGTTTTGGACAAGGCGTTCAGCTACCCTCTCACGTATGGAACTTAGTATGTAGCACCAGTCTACCACAGGAATTACTAGGAAATCGCTGAACTGAGCTTGGAGGCACTAGTCTTGTGTGCCGGGTGATTCCAATTACCTCTCCCAGCACTTCCGTCAAACAGCGAGCCTAGGCCTTTTAGAAGCCAAGGGTACCAGCAGGCTGGATGTGGAGGTACAGGCCATAAGCTCAACTCTCAGAAGTGTGTATGCATGGGAGGCAGATGTCTGCTACACACTCGGACATGGGAGTTGGAACCTAGCTACACTGTGATTGAAGAAGGCCATTGGAAATCGCTGTATTCAACTCAGATACACGGGAGTTCAGGCCCAGTGCTCACACATGCTTTACCCGCAACCTCTCCCAGCCACTAACATTAGGATGTTAGCAGCTACTCCTACAGTCAGGCAGCATGCGGGAGGGTTCTGCCCTGTCCTCAGCTGTCACAGGAAGCATGTCTTGAAGCCAGCTGTCAACTAGCTGCATTCCTATGGCAGTGAGAAGGTAGCAGTACTCTGAGTCAGGAGGTTCCAAGATTACCACTCTACTGCACCTGGAGATACCCTCCAGGTCTGCATTGTTAACTTGTACTCAGAAGCCTCTGGCAATCGTCTCTGGTGAAGACGTGTGAAACTCACTCTGCAGGCAGTGTGGAAGTGTGAGGGACTGAGGGTGTGCTCAACTCTCAGAAGTAAGATGCTTTTGGACAAGGCGTTCAGCTACCTTCTCACATATGGAACTTAGTATGTAGCACCTGTCTACCACAAGAATTACTGGGAAATCGTGAATTGAGCTTGGAGGCACTCGTCTTGTGTGCCGGGAGATTCCAATTACCTCTCGCAGCACTTCCGTCAAACAGCGAGCCTAGGCCTTTTAGAAGCCAAGGGTACCAGCAGGCTGGATGTGGAGGTACAGGCCATAAGCTCAACTCTCAGAAGTGTGTATGCATGGGAGGCAGATGTCTGCTACCCACTTGGACATGGGAGTTGGAACCTAGCTACACTGTGATTGTAGAAGGCCATTGGAAATCGCTGTATTCAACTCAGATACACGGGAGTTCAGGCCCAGTGCTCACACATGCTTTTCCCGCAACCTCTCCCAGCCACTAACATTAGGATGTTAGCAGCTACTCCTACAGTCAGGCAGGATGCGGGAGGGTTCTGCCCTGTCCTCAGCTCTCACAGGGAAGCATGTCTTGAAGCCAGCTGTCAACTAGCTGCATTCCTATGGCAGTGAGAAGGTAGCAGTACTCTGAGTCAGGAGGTTCCAAGATTACCACTCTACTGCACCTGGGATACCCTCCAGGTCTGCATTGTTAACTTGTACTCAGAAGCCTCTGGCAATCGTCCTGGCGAAGACGTGTGAAACTCACTCTGCAGGCAGTGTGGAAGTGTGAGGGACTGAGGGTGTGCTCAACTCTCAGAAGTAAGATGCTTTTGGACAAGGCGTTCAGCTACCTTCTCACATATGGAACTTAGTATGTAGCACCTGTCTACCACAAGAATTACTGGGAAATCGTGAATTGAGCTTGGAGGCACTCGTCTTGTGTGCCGGGAGATTCCAATTACCTCTCCCAGCACTTCCATCAAACAGCGAGCCTAGGCCTTTTTAGAAGCCTAGACTTTTTAGAAGCCTGCGTCAGCCAAGGGTACCAGCAGGCTGGCTGTGGAGGTACAGGCCATAAGCTCAACTCTCAGAAGTGTGTATGCATGGGGTGCAGATGTCTGCTACCCGCTCGTACATGGGATTTGGAACCTAGCTACACTCTGGTTGAGGAAAGCCGTTGGAAATCGCTGTATTCAACTCAGATACACGGGAGTTCAGGCCCAGTGCTCACACATGCTTTTCCCGCAACCTCTCCCAGCCACTAACATAAGGATGTTAGCAGCTACTCCTACTGTCAGGCAGCATGCAGGAGGGATCTGCCCTGTCCTCAGCTCTCTCAGGGAAGCATGTCTTGAAGCCAGCTCGCTGTCAACCAGCTGCATTCCTATGGCAGTGAGAAGGTAGCAGTATTCTGAGTCAGGAGGTTCCAAGATTACCAGTCGACTGTAACTGGGGATACCCTCCAGGTCTGCATTGTTACCCTGCGTCTCAGAAGCCTGTGGCTAACGTCTCTGCTGAAGACCTGCGAAACTCACTCTGCAGGCAGTGTGGAACTGTGAGGGACTGAGGCTGAGCTCAACTCTCAGAAGTAAGATGATTTTGGACAAGGCGTTCAGCTACCCTCTCACGTATGAAACTTAGTATGTAGCACCAGTCTACCACAGGAATTACTAGGAAATCGCTGAACTGAGCTTGGAGGCACTAGTCTTGTGTGCCGGGTGATTCCAATTACCTCTCCCAGCACTTCCGTCAAACAGCGAGCCTAGGCCTTTTAGAAGACAAGGGTACCAGCAGGCTGGATGTGGAGGTACAGGCCATAAGCTCAACTCTCAGAAGTGTGTATGCATGGGAGGCAGATGTCTGCTACCCACTCGGACATGGGAGTTGGAACCCAGCTACACTGTGATTGAAGAAGGCCATTGGAAATCGCTGTATTCAACTCAGATACACGGGAGTTCAGGCCCAGTGCTCACACATGCTTTTCCCCCAACCTCTCCCAGCCACTACCATAAGGATGTTAGCAGCTACTCCTACAGTCAGGCAGGAAGCGGGAGGGTTCTGCCCTGTCCTCAGCTCTCACAGGGAAGCATGTCTTGAAGCCAGCTGTCAACTAGCTGCATTCCTATGGCAGTGAGAAGGTAGCAGTACTCTGAGTCAGGAGGTTCCAAGATTACCACTCTACTGCACCTGGAGATACCCTCCAGGTCTGCATTGTTAACTTGTACTCAGAAGCCTCTGGCAATCGTCTCTGGTGAAGACGTGTGAAACTCACTCTGCAGGCAGTGTGGAAGTGTGAGGGACTGAGGGTGGGCTCAACTCTCAGAAGTAAGATGCTTTTGGACAAGGCGTTCAGCTACCTTCTCACATATGGAACTTAGTACGTAGCACCTGTCTACCACAAGAATTACTGGGAAATCGTGAATTGAGCTTGGAGGCACTCGTCTTGTGTGCCGGGAAATTCCAATTACCTCTCCCAGCACTTCCGTCAAACAGCGAGCCTAGGCCTTTTAGAAGCCAAGGGTACCAGCAGGCTGGATGTGGAGGTACAGGCCATAAGCTCAACTCTCAGAAGTGTGTATGCATGGGAGGCAGATGTCTGCTATCCGCTCGTACATGGGATTTGGAAACTATCTACACTCTGGTTGAGGAAAGCCGTTGGAAATCGCTGTATTCAACTCAGATACACGGGAGTTCAGGCCCAGTGCTCACACATGCTTTTCCCGCAACCTCTCCCAGCCACTAACATTAGGATGTTAGCAGCTACTCCTACAGTCAGGCAGCATGCGGGAGGGTTCTGCCCTGTCCTCAGCTCTCTCAGGGAAGCATGTCTTGAAGCCAGCTAGCTGTCAACTAGCTGCATTCCTATGGCAGTGAGAAGGTAGCAGTATTCTGAGTCAGGAGGTTCCAAGATTACCAGTCGACTGCACCTGGGGCTACCCTCCAGGTCTGCATTGTTACCCTGCGTCTCAGAAGCCTCTAGCAAACGTCTCTGCTGAAGACCTGCGAAACTCACTCTGCAGGCAGTGTGGAACTGTGAGGGACTGAGGGTGAGCTAAACTCTCATAAGTAAGATGGTTTTGGACAAGGCGTTCAGCTACCCTCTCACGTATGGAACTTAGTATGTAGCACCAGTCTACCACAGGAATTACTAGGAAATCGCTGAACTGAGCTTGGAGGCCCTAGTCTTGTGTGCCGGGTGATTCCAATTACCTCTCCCAGCACTTCCGTCAAACAGCGAGCCTAGGCCTTTTAGAAGCCAAGGGTACCAGCAGGCTGGCTGTGGAGGTACAGGCCATAAGCTCAACTCTCAGAAGTGTATATGCATGGGAGGCAGATGTCTGCTACCCACTCGGACATGGGAGTTGGAACCTAGCTACACTGTGATTGAAGAAGGCCATTGGAAATCGCTGTATTCAACTCAGATACACGGGATTTCAGGCCCAGTGCTCACACATGCTTTTCCCGCAACCTCTCCCAGCCACTAACTTTAGGATGTTAGCAGCTACTCCTACAGTCAGGCAGGATGCGGGAGGGTTCTGCCCTGTCCTCAGCTCCCTCAGGGAAGCATGTCTTGAAGCCAGCTGTCAACTAGCTGCATTCCTATGGCAGTGAGAAGGTAGTAGTACTCTGAGTCAGGAGGTATCAAGATTACCACTCTACTGCACCTGGAGATACCCTCCAGGTCTGCATTGTTAACTTGTACTCAGAAGCCTCTGGCAATCGTCTCTGGTGAAGACGTTTGAAACTCACTCTGCAGGCAGTGTGGAAGTGTGAGGGACTGAGGGCGTGCTCAACTCTCAGAAGTAAGAGGCTTTTGGACCAGGCGTTCAGCTAACTTCTCACATATGGAACTTAGTATGTAGCACCTGTCTACCACAAGAATTACTGGGAAATCGTGAATTGAGCTTGGAGGCACTCGTCTTGTGTGCCGGGAGATTCCAATTACCTCTCCCAGCACTTCCGTCAAACAGCGAGCCTAGGACTTTTAGAAGCCAAGGGTACCAGCAGGCTGGCTGTGGAGGTACAGGCCTTAAGCTCAACTCTCAGAAGTGTGTATGCATGGGAGGCAGATGTCTGCTACCCGCTCGTACATGGGTTTTGGAACCTAGCTACACTCTGGTTGAGGAAAGCCATTGGAAATCGCTGTATTCAACTCAGATACACGGGAGTTCAGGCCCAGTGCTCACACATGCTTTTCCCAAAACCTCTCCCAGCCACTAACATTAGGATGTTAGCAGCTATTCCTACAGTCAGGCAACATGCGGGAGGGTTCTGCCCTGTCCTCAGCTCTCTCAGGGAAGCATGTCTTGAAGCCAGCTAGCTGTCAACTAGCTGCATTCCTATGGCAGTGAGAAGGTAGCAGTATCCTGAGTCAGGAGGTTCCAAGATTACCAGTCGACTGCACCTGGGGATACCCTCCAGGTCTGCAATGTTACCCTGCGTCTCAGAAGCCTCTGGCAAACGTCTCTGCTGAAGACCTGCGAAACTCACTCTGCAGGCAGTGTGGAACTGTGAGGGACTGAGGCTGAGCTCAACTCTCAGAAGTAAGATGGTTTTGGACAAGGCGTTCAGCTACCCTCTCACGTATGGAACTTAGTATGTAGCACCAGTCTACCACAGGAATTACTAGGAAATCGCTGAACTGAGCTTGGAGGCACTAGTCTTGTGTGCCGGGGGATTACAATTACCTCTCCCAGCACTTCCGTCAAACAGCGAGCCTAGGCCTTTTAGAAGCCAAGGGTACCAGCAGGCTGGATGTGGAGGTACAGGCCATAAGCTCAACTCTCAGAAGTGTGTATGCATGGGAGGCAGATGTCTGCTATCCGCTCGTACATGGGATTTGGAACCTAGCTACACTCTGGTTGAGGAAAGCCGTTGGAAATCGCTGTATTCAACTCAGATACACGGGAGTTCAGGCCCAGTGCTCACACATGCTTTTCCCGCAACCTGTCCCAGCCACTAACATAAGGATGTTAGCAGCTACTCCTACAGTCAGGCAGCATGTGGGAGGCTTCTGCCCTGTCCTCAGCTCTCACAGGGAAGCATGTCTTGAAGCCAGCTGTCAACTAGCTGCATTCCTATGGCAGTGAGAAGGTAGCAGTATTCTGAGTCAGGAGGTTCCAAGATTACCTGTCGACTGCACCTGGGGATACCCTGCAGGTCTGCATTGTTACCCTGCGTCTCAGAACCCTCTGGCAAACGTCTCTGCTGAAGACCTGCGAAACTCACTCTGCAGGCAGTGTGGAACTGTGAGGGACTGAGGCCGAGCTCAACTCTCAGAAGTAAGATGGTTTTGGACAAGGCGTTCAACTACCCTCTCAGGTATGGAACTTAGTATGTAGCACCAGTCTACCACAGGAATTACTAGGAAATTGCTGAACTGAGCTTGGAGGCACTAGTCTTGTGTGCCGGGTGATTCCAATTACCTCTCCCAGCACTTCCGTCAAACAGCGAGCCGAGGCCTTTTAGAAGCCAAGGGTACCAGCAGGCTGGATGTGGAGGTAGAGGCCATAAGCTCAACTCTCAGAAGTGTGTATGCATGGGAGGCAGATGTCTGCTACCCACTCGGACATGGGAGTTGGAACCTAGCTACACTGTGATTGAAGAAGGCCATTGGAAATCGCTGTATTCAACTCAGATACACGGGACTTCAGGCCCAGTGCTCACACATGCTTTTCCCGCAACCTCTCCCAGCCACTAACATAAGGATGTTAGCAGCTACTCCTACAGTCAGGCAGGATGCGGGAGGGTTCTGCCCTGTCCTCAGCTCTCACAGGGAAGCATGTCTTGAAGCCAGCTGTCAACTAGCTGCATTCCTATGGCAGTGAGAAGGTAGCAGTACTCTGAGTCAGGAGGTTCCAAGATTACCACTCTACTGCACCTGGAGATACCCTCCAGGTCTGCATTGTTAACTTGTACTCAGAAGCCTCTGGCAAACGTCTCTGGTGAAGACGTGTGAAACTCATTCTGCAGGCAGTGTGGAACTGTGAGGGACTGAGGGTGGGCTCAACTCTCAGAAGTAAGATGCTTTTGGACAAGGCGTTCAGCTACCATCTCACATATGGAACTTAGTATGTAGCACATGTCTACCACAGGAATTACTGGGAAATCGTGAATTGAGCTTGGAGGCACTCGTCTTGTGTGCCGGGAGATTCCAATTACCTCTCCCAGCATTTCCGTCAAACAGCGAGCCTAGGCCTTTTAGAAGCCAAGGGTACCAGCAGGCTGGATGTGGAGGTACAGGCCATAAGCTCAACTCTCAGAAGTGTGTATGCATGGCAGGCAGATGTCTGCTACCCACTCGGACATGGGAGTTGGAACCTAGCTACACTGTGATTGAAGAAGGCCATTGGAAATCGCTGTATTCAACTCAGATACACGGGAGTTCAGGCCCAGTGCTCACACATGCTTTTCCCGCAACCTCTCCCAGCCACTAACATAAGGATGTTAGCAGCTACTCCTACAGTCAGGCAGGATGCGGGAGCTTTCTGCCCTGTCCTCAGCTCTCACAAGGAAGCATGTCTTGAAGCCAGCTGTCAACTAGCTGCATTCCTATGGCAGTGAGAAGGTAGCAGTACTCTGAGTCAGGAGGTTCCAAGATTACCACTCTACTGCACCTGGAGATACCCTCCAGGTCTGAATTGTTAACTTGTACTCAGAAGACTCTGGCAATCGTCTCTGGTGAAGACGTGTGAAATCACTCTACAGGCAGTGTGGAACTGTGAGGGACTGTGGGTGGGCTCAACTCTCAGAAGTAATATGTTTTTGGAAAAGGCGTTCAGCTACCATCTCACATATGGAACTTAGTATGTAGCACCTGTCTACCACAAGAATTACTGGGAAATCGTGATTGAGCTTGGAGGCACTCGTCTTGTGTGCCGGGAGATTCCAATTACCTCTCGCAGCACTTCCGTCAAACAGCGAGCCTAGGCCTTTTAGAAGCCAAGGGTACCAGCAGGCTGGATGTGGAGGTCCAGGCCATAAGCTCAACTCTCAGAAGTGTGTATGCATTGGAGGCAGATGTCTGCTACCCGCTCATACATGGGATTTGGAACCTAGCTACACTCTGGTTGAGGAAAGCCGTTGGAAATCGCTGTATTCAACTCAGATACACGGGAGTTCAGGCCCAGTGCTCACACATGCTTTTCCCGCAACCTCTCCCAGGACTAACAGTAGGATGTTAGCAGCTACTTCTACAGTTAGGCAGCATGCGGGATGGTTCTGCCCTGTCCTCAGCTCTCTCAGGGAAGCATGTCTTGAAGCCAGCTAGCTGTCAACTAGCTGCATTCCTATGTCAGTGAGAAGGTATCAGTATTCTGAGTCAGGAGGTTCCAAGATTACCAGTCGACTGCACCTGGGGATACCCTCCAGGTCTGCATTGTTACCCTGCGTCTCAGAAGCCTCTGGAAAACGTCTCTGCTGAAGACCTGTGAAACACACTCTGCAGGCAGTGTGGAACTGTGAGAGACTGAGGCTGAGCTCAACTCTCAGAAGTAAGATGGTTTTGGACAAGGGGTTCAGCTACCCTCTCACGTATGGAACTTAGTATGTAGCACCTGTCTACCACAGGAATTACTAGGAAATCGCTGAACTGAGCTTGGAGGCACTAGTCTTGTGTGCCGGGTGATTCCAATTACCTCTCCCAACACGTCAGTCAAACAGCGAGCCTAGGCCTTTTAGAAGCCAAGGGTACCAGCAGGCTGGATGTGGAGGTACAGGCCATAAGCTCAACTCTCAGAAGTGTATATGCATGGGAGGCAGATGTCTGCTACGCACTCGGATATGGGATTTGGAACCTAGTTACACTGTAATTGAAGAAGGCCATTGGAAATGGCTGTATTCAACTCAGATACACGGGAGTTCAGGCCCAGTGCTCACACATGCTTTTCCCGCAACCTCTCCCAGCCACTAACGTAAGGATGTTAGCAGCTACTCCTACAGTCAGGCAGGATGCGGGATGGTTCTGCCCTGTCCTCAGCTCTCACAGGGAAGCATGTCTTGAAGCCAGCTGTCAACTAGCTGCATTCCTATGGCAGTGAGAAGGTAGCAGTACTCTGAGTCAGGAGGTTCCAAAATTACCACTCTACTACACCTGGAGATACCCTCCAGGGCTGCATTGTTAACTTGTACTCAGAAGCCTCTGGCAATCGTCTCTGGTGAAGACGTGTGAAACTCACTCTGCAGGCACTGTGGAACTGTGAGGTACTGAGTGTGGGCTCAACCCTCAGAAGTAAGATGCTTTTGGACAAGGCGTTCAGCTACCATCTCACATATGGAAGTTAGTATGTAGCCCCTGTATACCACAAGAATTACTGGGAAATCGTGAATTGAGCTTGGAGGCACTCGTCTTGTGTGCCGGGAGATTCCAATTACCTCTCCCAGCACTTCCGTCAAACAGCGAGCCTAGGCCTTTTAGAAGACAAGGGTACCAGCAGGCTGGCTGTGGAGGTACAGGCCATAAGCTCAACTCTCAGAAGAGTGTATGCATGGGAGGCAGATGTCTGCTACCAGCTCGTACAAGGGATTTGGAACCTAGCTACACTCTGGTTGAGGAAAGCCGTTGGAAATCGCTGTATTCAACTCAGATACACGGGAGTTCAGGCCCAGTGCTCACACATGCTTTTCCCGCAACCTCTCCCAGCCACTAACATTAGGATGTTAGCAGCTATTCCTACAGTCAGGCAGCATGCGGGAGGGTTCTGCCCTGTCCTCAGCTCTCTCAGGGAAGCATGTCTTGAAGCCAGCTAGCTGTCAACTAGCTGCATTCCTATGGCAGTGAGAAGGTAGCAGTATTCTGAGTCAGGAGGTTCCAAGATTACCAGTCGACTGCACCTGGGGATACCCTCCAGGTCTGCATTGTTACCCTGCGTCTCAGAAGCCTCTGGCAAACGTCTCTGCTGAAGACCTGCGAAACTCACTCTGCAGGCAGTGTGGAACTGTGAGGGACTGAGGCTGAGCTCAACTCTCAGAAGTAAGATGGTTTTGGACAAGGCGTTCAGCTATCCTCTCACGAATGGAACTTAGTATGTAGCACCAGTCTACCACAGGAATTACAAGGAAATCGCTGAACTGAGCTTGGAGGCACTAGTCTTGTGTGCCGGGTGATTCCAATTACCTCTCCCAGCACTTCCGTCAAACAGCGAGCCTAGGCCTTTTAGAAGCCAAGGGTACCAGCAGGCTGGATGTGGAGGTACAGGCCATAAGCTCAACTCTCAGAAGTGTGTATGCATGGGAGGCAGATGTCTGCTACCCACTCGGACATGGGAGTTGGAACCTAGCTACACTGTGATTGAAGAAGGCCATTGGAAATCGCTGTATTCAACTCAGATACACGGGAGTTCAGGCCCAGTGCTCACACATGCTTTTCCCGCAACCTCTCCCAGCCACTAACATAAGGATGTTAGCAGCTACTCCTACAGTCAGGCAGCATGCGGGAGGGTTATGCCCTGTCCTCAGCTCTCACAGGGAAGCATGTCTTGAAGACAGCTGTCAACAAGCTGCATTCCTATGGCAGTGAGAAGTTAGCAGTATTCTGAGTCAGGAGGTTCCAAGATTACCAGTCGACTGCACCTGGGGATACCCTCCAGGTCTGCATTGTTAACTTGTACTCAGAAGTCTCTGGGAATCGTCCTGGTGAAGACGTGTGAAACTCACTCTGCAGGCAGTGTGGAAGTGTGAGGGACTGAGGGTGTGCTCAACTCTCAGAAGTAAGATGCTTTTGGACAAGGCGTTCAGCTACCTTCTCACATATGGAACTTAGTATGTAGCACCTGTCTACCACAAGAATTACTGGGAAATCGTGAATTGAGCTTGGAGGCACTCGTCTTGTGTGCCGGGTGATTCCAATTACCTCTCCCAGCACTTCCGTCAAACAGCGAGCCTAGGCCTTTTAGAAGCCAAGGGTACCAGCAGGCTGGCTGTGGAGGTACAGGCCAGATGCTCAACTCTCAAAAGTGTGTATGCATGGGAGGCAAATGTCTGCTACCCGCTCGTACATGGGATTTGGAACCTAGCTACACTCTGGTTGAGGAAAGCCGTTGGAAATCGCTCTATTCAACTCAGATACAAGGGAGTTCAGGCCCAGTGCTCACACATGCTTTTCCCGCAACCTCTCCCAGCCACTAACATAAGGATGTTAGCAGCTACTCCTACAGTCAGGCAGCATGCGGGAGGGTTTTGCCCTGTCCTCAGCTCTCACAGGGAAGCATGTCTTGAAGCCAGCTGTCAACTAGCTGCATTCCTATGGCAGTGAGAAGGTAGCAGTACTCTGAGTCAGGAGGTTCCAAGATTACCACTCTACTGCACCTGGAGATACCCTCCAGGTCTGCATTGTTAACTTGTACTCAGAAGCCTCTGGCAATCGTCTCTGGTGAAGACGTGTGAAACTCACTCTGCAGGCGGTGTGGAACTGTGGGGGACTGAGGGTGGGCTCAACTCTCAGAAGTAAGATGCTTTTGGACAAGGCGTTCAGCTACCATCTCACATATGGAACTTAGTATGTAGCACCTGTCTACCACAAGAATTACTGGGAAATCTTGAATTGAGCTTGGAGGCACTCGTCTTGTGTGAGGGGAAATTGCAATTACCTCTCCCAGCACTTCCGTCAAACAGCGAGCCTAGGCCTTTTAGAAGCCAAGGGTACCAGCAGGCTGGCTGTGGAGGTACAGGCCATAAGCTCAACTCTCAGAAGTGTGTATGCATGGGAGGCAGATGTCTGCTACCTGCTCGTACATGGGATTTGGAACCTAGCTACACTGTGGTTGAGGAAAGCCGTTGGAAATCGCTGTATTCAACTCAGATACACGGGAGTTCAGGCCCAGTGCTCACACATGCTTTTCCCGCAACCTCTCCCAGCCACTAACATAAGGATGTTAGCAGCTACTCCTACAGTCAGGCAGCATGTGGGAGGGTTCTGCCCTGTCCTCAGCTCTCACAGGGAAGCATGTCTTGAAGCCAGCTGTCAACTAGCTGCATTCCTATGGCAGTGAGAAGGTAGCAGTATTCTGAGTCAGGAGGTTCCAAGAATACCAGTCGACTGCACATGGGGATACCCTCCAGGTCTGCATTGTTACCCTGCGTCTCAGAAGCCTCTGGCAAACGTCTCTGCTGAAGACCTGCGAAACTCACTCTGCAGGCAGTGTGGAACTGTGAGGGACTGAGGCTGAGCTCAACTCTCAGAAGTAAGATGGTTTTGGACAAGGCGTTCAGCTACCCTCTCACGTATGGAACTTAGTATGTAGCACCAGTCTACCACAGGAATTACTAGGAAATCGCTGAACTGAGCTTGGAGGCACTAGTCTTGTGTGCCGGGTGATTCCAATTACCTCTCCCAGCACTTCCGTCAAACAGCGAGCCTAGGCCTTTTAGAAGCCAAGGGTACCAGCAGGCTGGATGTGGAGGTACAGGTCATAAGCTCAACTCTCAGAAGTGTGTATGCATGGGAGGCAGATGTCTGCTACCCACTCGGACATGGGAGTTGGAACCTAGCTACACTGTGATTGAAGAAGGCCATTGGAAATCGCTGTATTCAACTCAGATACACGGGAGTTCAGGCCCAGTGCTCACACATGCTTTACCCGCAACCTCTCCCAGCCACTAACATTAGGATGTTAGCAGCTACTCCTACAGTCAGGCAGCATGCGGGAGGGTTCTGCCCTGTCCTCAGCTGTCACAGGAAGCATGTCTTGAAGCCAGCTGTCAACTAGCTGCATTCCTATGGCAGTGAGAAGATAGCAGTACTCTGAGTCAGGAGGTTCCAAGATTACCACTCTACTGCACCTGGAGATACCCTCCAGGTCTGCATTGTTAACTTGTACTCAGAAGCCTCTGGCAATCGTCTCTGGTGAAGACGTGTGAAACTCACTCTGCAGGCAGTGTGGAAGTGTGAGGGACTGAGGGTGTGCTCAACTCTCAGAAGTAAGATGCTTTTGGACAAGGCGTTCAGCTACCTTCTCACATATGGAACTTAGTATGTAGCACCTGTCTACCACAAGAATTACTGGGAAATCGTGAATTGAGCTTGGAGGCACTCGTCTTGTGTGCCGGGAGATTCCAATGTCCTCTCGCAGCACTTCCGTCAAACAGCGAGCCTAGGCCTTTTAGAAGCCAAGGTTACCAGCAGGCTGGATGTGGAGGTACAGGCCATAAGCTCAACTCTCAGAAGTGTGTATGCATGGGAGGCAGATGTCTGCTACCCACTTGGACATGGGAGTTGGAACCTAGCTACACTGTGATTGTAGAAGGCCATTGGAAATCGCTGTATTCAACTCAGATACACGGGAGTTCAGGCCCAGTGCTCACACATGCTTTTCCCGCAACCTCTCCCAGCCACTAACATTAGGATGTTAGCAGCTACTCCTACAGTCAGGCAGGATGCGGGAGGGTTCTGCCCTGTCCTCAGCTCTCACAGGGAAGCATGTCTTGAAGCCAGCTGTCAACTAGCTGCATTCCTATGGCAGTGAGAAGGTAGCAGTACTCTGAGTCAGGAGGTTCCAAGATTACCACTCTACTGCACCTGGGATACCCTCCAGGTCTGCATTGTTAACTTGTACTCAGAAGCCTCTGGCAATCGTCCTGGTGAAGACGTGTGAAACTCACTCTGCAGGCAGTGTGGAAGTGTGAGGGACTGAGGGTGTGCTCAACTCTCAGAAGTAAGATGCTTTTGGACAAGGCGTTCAGCTACCTTCTCACATATGGAACTTAGTATGTAGCACCTGTCTACCACAAGAATTACTGGGAAATCGTGAATTGAGCTTGGAGGCACTCGTCTTGTGTGCCGCGAGATTCCAATTACCTCTCCCAGCACTTCCGTCAAACAGCGAGCCTAGGCCTTTTTAGAAGCCTAGGCTTTTTAGAAGCCTGCGTCAGCCAAGGGTACCAGCAGGCTGGCTGTGGAGGTACAGGCCATAAGCTCAATTCTCAGAAGTGTGTATGCATGGGATGCAGATGTCTGCTACCCGCTCGTACATGGGATTTGGATCCTAGCTACACTCTGGTTGAGGAAAGCCATTGGAAATCGCTGTATTCAACTCAGATACACGGGAGTTCAGGCCCAGTGCTCACACATGCTTCTCCCGCAACCTCTCCCAGCCACTAACATAAGGATGTTAGCAGCTACTCCTACAGTCAGGCAGCATGCAGGAGGGATCTGCCCTGTCCTCAGCTCTCTCAGGGAAACATGTCTTGAAGCCAGCTCGCTGTCAACTAGCTGCATTCCTATGGCAGTGAGAAGGTAGCAGTATTCTGAGTCAGGAGGTTCCAAGATTACCAGTCGACTGTACCTGGGGATACCCTCCATGTCTGCATTGTTACCCTGCGTCTCAGAAGCCTCTGGCAAACGTCTCTGCTGAAGACCTGCGAAACTCACTCTGCAGGCAGTGTGGAACTGTGAGGGACTGAGGCTGAGCTCAACTCTCAGAAGTAAGATGGTTTTGGACAAGGCGTTCAGCTACCCTCTCACGTATGGAACTTAGTATGTAGCACCAGTCTACCACAGGAATTACTAGGAAATCGCTGAACTGAGCTTGGAGGAACTAGTCTTGTGTGCCGGGTGATTCCAATTACCTCTCCCAGCACTTCCGTCAAACAGCGAGCCTAGGCCTTTTAGAAGCCAAGGGTACCAGCAGGCTGGCTGTGGAGGTACAGGCCATAAGCTCAACTCTCAGAAGTGTATATGCATGGGAGGCAGATGTCTGCTACCCACTCGGACATGGGAGTTGGATCCTAGCTACACTGTGATTGAAGAAGGCCATTGGAAATCGCTGTATTCAACTCAGATACACGGGAGTTCAGGCCCAGTGCTCACACATGCTTTTCCCGCAACCTCTCCCAGCCACTAACATTAGGATGTTAGCAGCTAATCCTACAGTCAGGCAGGATGCGGGAGGGTTCTGCCCTGTCCTCAGCTCTCACAGGGAAGCATGTCTTGAAGCCAGCTGTCAACTAGCTGCATTCCTATGGCAGTGAGAAGGTAGCAGTACTCTGAGTCAGGAGGTTCCAAGATTACCACTCTACTGCACCTGGAGATACCCTCCAGGTCTGCATTGTTAACTTGTACTCAGAAGCCTCTGGCAATCGTCTCTGGTGAAGACGTGTGAAACTCACTCTGCAGTCAGTGTGGAAGTGTGAGGGACTGAGGGTGGGCTCAACTCTCAGAAGTAAGATGCTTTTGGACAAGGCGTTCAGCTACCTTCTCACATATGGAACTTAGTATGTAGCACCTGTCTACCACAAGAATTACTGGGAAATCGTGAATTGAGCTTGGAGGCACTCGTCTTGTGTGCCGGGAGATTCCAATTACCTCTCCCAGCACTTCCGTCAAACAGCGAGCTTAGGCCTTTTAGAAGCCAAGGGTACCAGCAGGCTGGTTGTGGAGGTAAAGGCCATAAGCTCAACTCTCAGAAGTGTGTATGCATGGGAGGCAGATGTCTGCTACCCGCTCGTACATGGGATTTGGAACCTAGCTACACTCTGGTTGAGGAAAGCCGTTGGAAATCGCTGTATTCAACTCAGATACACGGGAGTTCAGGCCCAGTGCTCACACATGCTTTTCCCGCAACCTCTCCCAGCCACTAACATAAGGATGTTAGCAGCTACTCCTACAGTCAGGCAGCATGCGGGAGGGTTCTGCCCTGTCCTCAGCTCTCACAGGGAAGCATGTCTTGAAGCCAGCTGTCAACTATCTGCATTCCTATGGCAGTGAGAAGGTAGCAGTATTCTGAGTCAGGAGGTTCCAAGATTACCAGTCGACTGTACCTGGGGATACCCTCCAGGTCTGCATTGTTACCCTGCGTCTCAGAAGCCTCTGGCAAACGTCTCTGCTGAAGACCTGCGAAACTCACACTGCAGGCAGTGTGGAACTGTGAGGGACTGAGGCTGAGCTCAACTCTCAGAAGTAAGATGGTTTTGGACAAGGCGTTCAGCTACCCTCTCACGTATGGAACTTAGTATGTAGCACCAGTCTACCACAGGAATTACTAGGAAATCGCTGAACTGAGCTTGGAGACACTAGTCTTGTGTGCCGGGTGATTCCAATTACCTCTCCCAGCACTTCCGTCAAACAGCGAGCCTAGGCCTTTTAGAAGCCAAGGGTACCAGCAGGCTGGCTGTGGAGGTACAGGCCATAAGCTCAACTCTCAAAAGTGTGTATGCATGGGAGGCAAATGTCTGCTACCCGCTCGTACATGGGATTTGGAACCTAGCTACACTCTGGTTGAGGAAAGCCGTTGGAAATCGCTGTATTCAACTCAGATACACGGGAGTTCAGGCCCAGTGCTCACACATGCTTTTCCCGCAACCTCTCCCAGCCACTAACATAAGGATGTTAGCAGCTACTCCTACTGTCAGGCAGCATGCAGGAGGGATCTGCCCTGTCCTCAGCTCTCTCAGGGAAGCATGTCTTGAAGCCAGCTCGCTGTCAACTAGCTGCATTCCTATGGCAGTGAGAAGGTAGCAGTATTCTGAGTCAGGAGGTTCCAAGATTACCAGTCGACTGTAACTGGGGATACCCTCCAGGTCTGCATTGTTACCCTGCGTCTCAGAAGCCTGTGGCTAACGTCTCTGCTGAAGACCTGCGAAACTCACTCTGCAGGCAGTGTGGAACTGTGAGGGACTGAGGCTGAGCTCAACTCTCAGAAGTAAGATGATTTTGGACAAGGCGTTCAGCTACCCTCTCACGTATGGAACTTAGTATGTAGCACCAGTCTACCACAGGAATTACTAGGAAATCGCTGAACTGAGCTTGGAGGCACTAGTCTTGTGTGCCGGGTGATTCCAATTACCTCTCCCAGCACTTCCGTCAAACAGCGAGCCTAGGCCTTTTAGAAGACAAGGGTACCAGCAGGCTGGATGTGGAGGTACAGGCCATAAGCTCAACTCTCAGAAGTGTGTATGCATGGGAGGCAGATGTCTGCTACCCACTCGGACATGGGAGTTGGAACCCAGCTACACTGTGATTGAAGAAGGCCATTGGAAATCGCTGTATTCAACTCAGATACACGGGAGTTCAGGCCCAGTGCTCACACATGCTTTTCCCGCAACCTCTCCCAGCCACTACCATAAGGATGTTAGCAGCTACTCCTACAGTCAGGCAGGAAGCGGGAGGGTTCTGCCCTGTCCTCAGCTCTCACAGGGAAGCATGTCTTGAAGCCAGCTGTCAACTAGCTGCATTCCTATGGCAGTGAGAAGGTAGCAGTACTCTGAGTCAGGAGGTTCCAAGATTACCACTCTACTGCACCTGGAGATACCCTCCAGGTCTGCATTGTTAACTTGTACTCAGAAGCCTCTGGCAATCGTCTCTGGTGAAGACGTGTGAAACTCACTCTGCAGGCAGTGTGGAAGTGTGAGGGACTGAGGGTGGGCTCAACTCTCAGAAGTAAGATGCTTTTGGACATGGCGTTCAGCTACCATCTCACATATGGAACTTAGTACGTAGCACCTGTCTACCACAAGAATTACTGGGAAATCGTGAATTGAGCTTGGAGGCACTCGTCTTGTGTGCCGGGAAATTCCAATTACCTCTCCCAGCACTTCCGTCAAACAGCGAGCCTAGGCCTTTTAGAAGCCAAGGGTACCAGCAGGCTGGATGTGGAGGTACAGGCCATAAGCTCAACTCTCAGAAGTGTGTATGCATGGGAGGCAGATGTCTGCTATCCGCTCGTACATGGGATTTGGAAACTAGCTACACTCTGGTTGAGGAAAGCCGTTGGAAATCGCTGTATTCAACTCAGATACACGGGAGTTCAGGCCCAGTGCTCACACATGCTTTTCCCGCAACCTCTCCCAGCCACTAACATTAGGATGTTAGCAGCTACTCCTACAGTCAGGCAGCATGCGGGAGGGTTCTGCCCTGTCCTCAGCTCTCTCAGGGAAGCATGTCTTGAAGCCAGCTAGCTGTCAACTAGCTGCATTCCTATGGCAGTGAGAAGGTAGCAGTATTCTGAGTCAGGAGGTTCCAAGATTACCAGTCGACTGCACCTGGGGCTACCCTCCAGGTCTGCATTGTTACCCTGCGTCTCAGAAGCCTCTAGCAAACGTCTCTGATGAAGACCTGCGAAACTCACTCTGCAGGCAGTGTGGAACTGTGAGGGACTGAGGGTGAGCTAAACTCTCATAAGTAAGATGGTTTTGGACAAGGCGTTCAGCTACCCTCTCACGTATGGAACTTAGTATGTAGCACCAGTCTACCACAGGAATTACTAGGAAATCGCTGAACTGAGCTTGGAGGCCCTAGTCTTGTGTGCCGGGTGAT
The DNA here is from genome assembly GCF_053574225.1 of Canis aureus. Classification (NCBI taxonomy): domain Eukaryota; kingdom Metazoa; phylum Chordata; class Mammalia; order Carnivora; family Canidae; genus Canis; species Canis aureus. Next base: position 4,171,780 of record NC_135623.1, on the reverse strand, counting down.
TCCAATTACCTCTCCCAGCACTTCCGTCAAACAGCGAGCCTAGGCCTTTTAGAAGCCAAGGGTACCAGCAGGCTGGCTGTGGAGGTACAGGCCATAAGCTCAACTCTCAGAAGTGTATATGCATGGGAGGCAGATGTCTGCTACCCACTCGGACATGGGAGTTGGAACCTAGCTACACTGTGATTGAAGAAGGCCATTGGAAATCGCTGTATTCAACTCAGATACACGGGATTTCAGGCCCAGTGCTCACACATGCTTTTCCCGCAACCTCTCCCAGCCACTAACTTTAGGATGTTAGCAGCTACTCCTACAGTCAGGCAGGATGCGGGAGGGTTCTGCCCTGTCCTCAGCTCCCACAGGGAAGCATGTCTTGAAGCCAGCTGTCAACCAGCTGCATTCCTATGGCAGTGAGAAGGTAGTAGTACTTTGAGTCAGGAGGTATCAAGATTACCACTCTACTGCACCTGGAGATACCCTCCAGGTCTGCATTGTTAACTTGTACTCAGAAGCCTCTGGCAATCGTCTCTGGTGAAGACGTTTGAAACTCACTCTGCAGGCAGTGTGGAAGTGTGAGGGACTGAGGGCGTGCTCAACTCTCAGAAGTAAGAGGCTTTTGGACCAGGCGTTCAGCTACCTTCTCACATATGGAACTTAGTATGTAGCACCTGTCTACCACAAGAATTACTGGGAAATCGTGAATTGAGCTTGGAGGCACTCGTCTTGTGTGCCGGGAGATTCCAATTACCTCTCCCAGCACTTCCGTCAAACAGCGAGCTTAGGCCTTTTAGAAGCCAAGGGTACCAGCAGGCTGGATGTGGAGGTAAAGGCCATAAGCTCAACTCTCAGAAGTGTGTATGCATGGGAGGCAGATGTCTGCTACCCGCTCGTACATGGGATTTGGAACCTAGCTACACTCTGGTTGAGGAAAGCCGTTGGAAATCGCTGTATTCAACTCAGATACACGGGAGTTCAGGCCCAGTGCTCACACATGCTTTTCCCGCAACCTCTCCCAGCCACTAACATAAGGATGTTAGCAGCTACTCCTACAGTCAGGCAGCATGCGGGAGGGTTCTGCCGTGTCCTCAGCTCTCACAGGGAAGCATGTCTTGAAGCCAGCTGTCAACTAGCTGCATTCCTATGGCAGTGAGAAGGTAGCAGTACTCTGAGTCAGGAGGTTCCAAGATTACCACTCTACTGCACCTGGAGATACCCTCAAGGTCTGCATTGTTACCCTGCGTCTCAGAAGCCTCTGGCAAACGTCTCTGCTGAAGACCTGCGAAACTCACTCTGCAGGCAGTGTGGAACTGTGAGGGACTGAGGCTGAGCTGAACTCTCAGAAGTAAGATGGTTTTGGACAAGGCGTTCAGCTACCCTCTCACGTATGGAACTTAGTATGTAGCAGCAGTCTACCACAGGAATTACTAGGAAATCGCTGAACTGAGCTTGGAGGCACTAGTCTTGTGTGCCGGGTGATTCCAATTACCTCTCCCAGCACTTCCGTCAAACAGCGAGCCTAGGCCTTTTAGAAGCCAAGGGTACCAGCAGGCTGGATGTGGAGCTACAGGCCATAAGCTGAACTCTCAGAAGTGTGTATGCATGGGAGGCAGATATCTGCTACCCGCTCGTTCATGGGATTTGGAACCTAGCTACACTCTGGTTGAGGAAAGCCGTTGGAAATCGCTGTATTCAACTCAGATACACGGGAGTTCAGGCCCAGTGCTCACACATGCTTTTCCCGCAACCTCTCCCAGCCACTAACATGAGGATGTTAGCAGCTACTCCTACAGTCAGGCAGCATGCGGGAGGGTTCTGCCCTGTCCTCAGCTCGCACAGGGAAGCATGTCTTGAAGCCAGCTGTCAACTAGCTTCATTCCTATGGCAGTGAGAAGGTAGCAGTATTCTGAGTCAGGAGGTTCCAAGATTACCAGTCGACTGCACCTGGGGATACCCTCCAGGTCTGCATTGTTACCCTGCGTCTCAGAAGCCTCTGGCAAACGTCTCTGCTGAAGACCTGCGAAACTCACTCTGCAGGCAGTGTGGAACTGTGAGGGACTGAGGCTGAGCTCAACTCTCAGAAGTAAGATGGTTTTGGACAAGGCGTTCAGCTACCCTCTCACGTATGGAACTTAGTATGTAGCACCAGTCTACCACAGGAATTACTAGGAAATCGCTGAACTGATCTTGGAGGCACTCGTCTTGTGTGCCGGGTGATTCCAATTACCTCTCCCAGCACTTCCGTCAAACAGCGAGCCTAGGCCTTTTAGAAGCCAAGGGTACCAGCAGGCTGGCTGTGGAGGTACAGGCCATAAGCTCAACTCTCAGAAGTGTGTATGCATGGGAGGCAGATGTCTGCTACCCGCTCGTACATGGGATTTGGAAACTAGCTACACTCTGGTTGAGGAAAGCCGTTGGAAATCGCTGTATTCAACTCAGATACACGGGAGTTCAGGCCCAGTGCTCACACATGCTTTTCCCGCAACCTCTCCCAGCCACTAACATAAGGATGTTAGCAGCTACTCCTACAGTCAGGCAGCATGCGGGAGGGTTCTGCCCTGTCCTCAGCTCTCACAGGGAAGCATGTCTTGAAGCCAGCTGTCAACTAGCTGCATTCCTATGGCAGTGAGAAGGTAGCAGTATTCTGAGTCAGGAGGTTCCAAGATTACCAGTCGACTGCACCTAGGGATACCCTCCAGGTCTGCATTGTTACCCTGCGTCTCAGAAGCCTCTGGCAAACGTCTCTGCTGAAGACCTGCGAAACTCACTCTGCGGGCAGTGTGGAACTGTGAGGGACTGAGGCTGAGCTCAACTCTCAGAAGTAAGATGGTTTTGGACAAGGCGTTCAGCTACCCTCTCACGTATGGAACTTAGTATGTAGCACCAGTCTACCGCAGGAATTACTAGGAAATCGCTGAACTGAGCTTGGAGGCACTAGTCTTGTGTGCCGGGTGATTCCAATTACCTCTCCCAGCACTTCCGTCAAACAGCGAGCCTAGGCCTTTTAGAAGCCAAGGGTATCAGCAGGCTGGATGTGGAGGTACAGGCCATAAGCTCAACTCTCAGAAGTGTGTATGCATGGGAGGCAGATGTCTGCTACCCACTCGGACATGGGAGTTGGAACCTAGCTACACTGTGATTGAAGAAGGCCATTGGAAATCGCTGTATTCAACTCAGATACACGGGAGTTCAGGCCCAGTGCTCACACATGCTTTTCCCGCAACCTCTCCCAGCCACTAACATAAGGATGTTAGCAGCTACTCCTACAGTCAGGCAGGATGCGGGAGGGTTCTGCCCTGTCCTCAGCTCTCACAGGGAAGCATGTCTTGAAGCCAGCTGTCAAGTAGCTGCATTCCTATGGCAGTGAGAAGGTAGCAGTACTCTGAGTCAGGAGGTTCCAAGGTTACCACTCTACTGCACCTGGAGATACCCTCCACGTCTGCATTGTTAACTTCTACTCAGAAGCCTCTGGCAATCGTCCTGGTGAAGACGGGTGAAACTCACTCTGCAGGCAGTGTGGAACTGTGAGGGACTGAGGGTGTGCTCAACTCTCAGACGTAAGATGCTTTTGGACAAGGCGTTCAGCTACCTTCTCACATATGGAACTTAGTATGTAGCACCTGTCTACCACAAGAATTACTGTGAAATCGTGAATTGAGCTTGGAGGCACTCGTCTTGTGTGCCGGGAGATTCCAATTACCTCTCCCAGCACTTCCGTCAAACAGCGAGCCTAGGCCTTTTAGAAGCCAAGGGTACCAGCAGGCTGGCTGTGGAGGTACAGGCCATAAGCTCAACTCTCAGAAGTGTGTATGCATGGGAGGCAGATGTCTGCTACCCGCTCGTACATGGGATTTGGAACCTAGCTACACTCTGGTTGAGGAAAGCCGTTGGAAATCGCTGTATTCAACTCAGATACACGGGAGTTCAGGCCCAGTGCTCACACATGCTTTTCCCGCAACCTCTCCCAGCCACTAACATAAGGATGTTAGCAGCTACTCCTACAGTCAGGCAGCATGCGGGAGGGTTCGGCCCTGTCCTCAGCTCTCACAGGGAAGCATGTCTTGAAGCCAGCTGTCAACTAGCTGCATTCCTATGGCAGTGAGAAGGTAGCAGTATTCTGAGTCAGGAGGTTCCAAGATTACCAGTCGACTGCACCTGGGGATACCCTCCAGGTCTGCATTGTTACCCTGGGTCTCAGAAGCCTCTGGCAAACGTCTCTGCTGAAGACCTGCGAAACTCACTCTTCAGGCAGTGTGGAACTGTGAGGGACTGAGGCTGAGCTCAACTCTCAGAAGTAAGATGGTTTTGGACAAGGCGTTCAGCTACCCTCTCACGTATGGAACTTAGTATGTAGCACCAGTCTACCACAGGAATTACTAGGAAATCGCTGAACTGAGCTTGGAGGCACTAGTCTTGTGTGCCGGGTGATTCCAATTACCTCTCCCAGCACTTCCGTCAAACAGCGAGCCTAGGCCTTTTAGAAGCCAAGGGTACCAGCAGGCTGGATGTGGAGGTACAGGCCATAAGCTCAACTCTCAGAAGTGTGTATGCATGGGAGGCAGATGTCTGCTACCCACTCGGACATGGGAGTTGGAACCTAGCTACACTGTGATTGAAGAAGGCCATTGGAAATCGCTGTATTCAACTCAGATACACGGGAGTTCAGGCCCAGTGCTCACACATGCTTTTCCCGCAACCTCTCCCAGCCACTAACATTAGGATGTTAGCAGCTACTCCTACAGTCAGGCAGGATGCGGGAGGGTTCTGCCCTGTCCTCAGCTCTCACAGGGAAGCATGTCTCGAAGCCAGCTGTCAACTAGCTGCATTCCTATGGCAGTGAGAAGGTAGCAGTACTCTGAGTCAGGAGGTTCCAAGATTACCACTCTACTGCACCTGGAGATACCCTCCAGGTCTGCATTGTTAACTTGTACTCAGAAGCATCTGGCAATCGTCCTGGTGAAGACGTGTGAAACTCACTCTGCAGGCAGTGTGGAAGTGTGAGGGACTGAGGGTGTGCTCAACTCTCAGAAGTAAGATGCTTTTGGACAAGGCGTTCAGCTACCTTCTCACATATGGAACTTAGTATGTAGCACCTGTCTACCACAAGAATTACTGGGAAATCGTGAATTGAGCTTGGAGGCACTCGTCTTGTGTGCCGGGAGATTCCAATTACCTCTCCCAGCACTTCCGCCAAACAGCGAGCCTAGGCCTTTTAGAAGCCAAGGGTACCAGCAGGCTGGATGTGGAGGTACAGGCCATAAGCTCAACTCTCAGAAGTGTGTATGCATGGGAGGCAGATGTCTGCTACCCGCTCGTACATGGGATTTGGAAACTAGCTACACTCTGGTTGAGGAAAGCCGTTGGAAATCGTTGTATTCAACTCAGATACACGGGAGTTCAGGCCCAGTGCTCACACATGCTTTTCCCGCAACCTTTCCCAGCCACTAACATAAGGATGTTAGCAGCTACTCCTACAGTCAGGCAGGATGCGGGAGGGTTCTGCCCTGTCCTCAGCTCTCACAGGGAAGCATGTCTTGAAGCCAGCTGTCAACTAGCTGCATTCCTATGGCAGTGAGAAGGTAGCAGTATTCTGAGTCAGGAGGTTCCAAGATTACCAGTCGACTGCACCTGGGGATACCCTCCAGGTCTGCATTGTTACCCTACGTCTCAGAAGCCTCTGGCAAACGTCTCTGCTGAAGACCTGCGAAACTCACTCTGCAGGCAGTGTGGAACTGTGAGGGACTGAGGCTGAGTTCAACTCTCAGAAGTAAGATGGTTTTGGAAAAGGCGTTCAGCTACCCTCTCACGTATGGAACTTAGTATGTAGCACCAGTCTACCACAGGAATTACTAGGAAATCGCTGAACTGAGCTTGGAGGCACTAGTCTTGTGTGCCGGGTGATTCCAATTACCTCTCCCAGCACTTCCGTCAAACAGCGAGCCTAGGCCTTTTAGAAGCCAAGGGTACCAGCAGGCTGGATGTGGAGGTACAGGCCATAAGCTCAACTCTCAGAAGTGTGTATGCATGGGAGGCAGATGTCTGCTACCCACTCGGACATGGGAGTTGGAACCTAGCTACACTGTGATTGAAGAAGGCCATTGGAAATCGCTGTATTCAACTCAGATACACGGGAGTTCAGGCCCAGTGCTCACACATGCTTTTCCCGCAACCTCTCCCAGCCACTAACATTAGGATGTTAGCAGCTACTCCTACAGTCAGGCAGGATGCGGGAGGGTTCTGCCCTGTCCTCAGCTCTCACAGGGAAACATGTCTCGAAGCCAGCTACAAGTAGCTGCATTCCTATGGCAGTGAGAAGTTAGCAGTACTCTGAGTCAGGAGGTTCCAAGATTACCACTCTACTGCACCTGGAGATACCCTCCAGGTCTGCATTGTTAACTTGTACTCAGAAGCCTCTGCAATCGTCTCTGGTGAAGACGTGTGAAACTCACTCTGCAGGCAGTGTGGAAGTGTGAGGGACTGAGGGTGTGCTCAACTCTCAGAAGTAAGATGCTTTTGGACAAGGCGTTCAGCTACATTCTCACATATGGAACTTAGTATGTAGCACCTGTCTACCACAAGAATTACTGTGAAATCGAGAATTGAGCTTGGAGGCACTCGTCTTGTGTGCCGGGAGATTCCAATTACCTCTCCCAGCACTTCCGTCAAACAGCGAGCCTAGGCCTTTTAGAAGCCAAGGGTACCAGCAGGCTGGCTGTGGAGGTACAGGCCATAAGCTCAACTCTCAGAAGTGTGTATGCATGGGAGGCAGATGTCTGCTACCCCCTCGTACATGGGATTTGGAACCTAGCTACACTCTGGTTGAGGAAAGCCGTTGGAAATCGCTGTATTCAACTCAGATACACGGGAGTTCAGGCCCAGTGCTCACACATGCTTTTCCCGCAACCTCTCCCAGCCACTAACATAAGGATGTCAGCAGCTACTCCTACAGTCAGGCAGCATGCGGGAGGGTTCTGCCCTGTCCTCAGCTCTCACAGGGAAGCATGTCTTGAAGCCAGCTGTCAACTAGCTTCATTCCTATGGCAGTGAGAAGGTAGCAGTATTCTGAGTCAGGAGGTTCCAAGATTACCAGTCGACTGCACCTGGGGATACCCTCCAGGTCTGCATTGTTACCCTGGGTCTCAGAAGCCTCTGGCAAAAGTCTCTGCTGAAGACCTGCGAAACTCACTCTGCAGGCAGTGTGGAACTGTGAGGGACTGAGGGTGAGCTCAACTCTCAGAAGCAAGATGGTTTTGGACAAGGCGTTCAGCTACCCTCTCACGTATGGAACTTAGTACGTAGCACCAGTCTACCACAGGAATTACTAGGAAATCGCTGAACTGAGCTTGGAGGCCGTAGTCTTGTGTGCCGGGTGATTCCAATTACCTCTCCCAGCACTTCCGTCAAACAGCGAGCCTAGGCCTTTTAGAAGCCAAGGGTACCAGCAGGCTGGATGTGGAGGTACAGGCCATAAGCTCAACTCTCAGAAGTGTGTATGCATGGGAGGCAGATGTCTGCTACCCACTCGGACATGGGAGTTGGAACCTAGCTACACAGTGATTGAAGAAGGCCATTGGAAATCGCTGTATTCAACTCAGATACACGGGAGTTCAGGCCCAGTGCTCACACATGCTTTTCCCGCAACCTCTCCCAGCCACTAACATAAGGATGTTAGCAGCTACTCCTACAGTCAGGCAGCATGCGGGAGGGTTCTGCCCTGTCCTCAGCTCTCACAGGGAAGCATGTCTTGAAGCCAGCTGTCAACTAGCTGCATTCCTATGGCAGTGAGAAGGTAGCAGTACTCTGAGTCAGGAGGTTCCAAGATTACCACTCTACTGCACCTGGAGATACCCTCCAGGTCTGCATTGTTAACTTGTACTCAGAAGCCTCTGGCAATCGTCTCTGGTGAAGACGTGTGAAACTCACTCTGCAGGCAGTGTGGAAGTGTGAGGGACTGAGGGTGTGCTCAACTCTCAGAAGTAAGATGCTTTTGGATAAGGCGTTCAGCTACCCTCTCTCGTATGGAACTTAGTATGTAGCACCAGTCTACCACAGGAATTACTAGGAAATCGCTGAAGTGAGCTTGGAGGCACTAGTCTTGTGTGCCGGGTGATTCCAATTACCTCTCCCAGCACTTCCGTCAAACAGCGAGCCTAGGCCTTTTAGAAGCCAAGGGTACCAGCAGGCTGGATGTGGAGGTACAGGCCATAAGCTCAACTCTCAGAAGTGTGTATGCATGGGAGGCAGATGTCTGCTACCCACTCGGACATGGGAGTTGGAACCTAGCTACACTGTGATTGAAGAAGGCCATTGGAAATCGCTGTATTCAACTCAGATACACGGGAGTTCAGGCCCAGTGCTCACACATGCTTTTCCCGTAACCTCTCCCAGCCACTAACATAAGGATGTTAGCAGCTACTCCTACAGTCAGGCAGGATGCGGGAGGGTTCTGCCCTGTCCTCAGCTCTCACAGGGAAGCATGTCTTGAAGCCAGCTGTCAACTAGCTGCATTCCTATGGCAGTGAGAAGGTAGCAGTACTCTGAGTCAGGAGGTTCCAAGATTACCACTCTACTGCACCTGGAGATACCCTCCAGGTCTGCATTGTTAACTTGTACTCAGAAGCCTCTGGCAATCGTCTCTGGTGAAGACGTGTGAAACTCACTTTGCAGGCAGTGTGGAACTGTGAGGGACTGAGGGTGGGCTCAACTCTCAGAAGTAAGATGCTTTTGGACAAGGCGTTCAGCTACCATCTCACATATGGAACTTAGTATGTAGCACCTGTCTACCACAAGAATTACTGGGAAATCGTGAATTGAGCTTGGAGGCACTCGTCTTGTGTGTCGGGAAATTCCAATTACCTCTCGCAGCACTTCCGTCAAACAGCGAGCCTAGGCCTTTTAGAAGCCAAGGGTACCAGCAGGCTGGATGGGGAGGTACAGGCCATAAGCTCAACTCTCAGAAGTGTGTATGCATGGGAGGCAGATGTCTGCTACCCCCTCGTACATGGGATTTGGAACCTAGCTACACTCTGGTTGAGGAAAGCCGTTGGAAATCGCTGTATTCAACTCAGATACACGGGAGTTCAGGCCCAGTACTCACACATGCTTTTCCCGCAACCTCTCCCAGCCACTAACATTAGGATGTTAGCAGCTACTCCTACAGTCAGGCAGCATGCGGGAGGGTTCTGCCCTGTCCTCAGCTCTCTCAGGGAAGCATGTCTTGAAGCCAGCTAGCTGTCAACTAGCTGCATTCCTATGGCAGTGAGAAGGTAGCAGTATTCTGAGTCAGGAGGTTCCAAGATTACCAGTCGACTGCACCTGGGGATACCCTCCAGGTCTGCATTGTTACCCTGCGTCTCAGAAGCCTCTGGCAAACGTCTCTCTGAAGACCTGCGAAACTCACTCTGCAGGCAGTGTGGAACTGTGAGGGACTGAGGCTGAGCTCAACTCTCAGAAGTAAGATGGTTTTGGACAAGGCGTTCAGCTGCCCTCTCACGTATGGAACTTAGTATGTAGCACCAGTCTACCACAGGAATTACTAGGAAATCGCTGAACTGAGCTTGGAGGCACTAGTCTTGTGTGCCGTGTGATTCCAATTACCTCTCCCAGCACTTCCGTCAAACAGCGAGCCTAGGCCTTTTAGAAGCCAAGGGTACCAGCAGGCTGGATGTGGAGGTACAGGCCATAAGCTCAACTCTCAGAAGTGTGTATGCATGGGAGGCAGATGTCTGCTACCCACTCGGACATGGCAGTTGGAACCTAGCTACACTGTGATTGAAGAAGGCCATTGGAAATCGCTGTATTCAACTCAGATACACGGGAGTTCAGGCCCAGTGCTCACACATGCTTTTCCCGCAACCTCTCCCAGCCACTAACATTAGGATGTTAGCAGCTACTCCTACAGTCAGGCAGGATGCGGGAGGGTTCTGCCCTGTCCTCAGCTCTCACAGGGAAGCATGTCTTGAAGCCAGCTGTCAACTAGCTGCATTCCTATGGCAGTGAGAAGGTAGCAGTACTCTGAGTCAGGAGGTTCCAAGATTACCACTCTACTGCACCTGGAGATACCCTCCAGGTCTGCATTGTTAACTTGTACTCAGAAGCCTCTGGCAATCGTCTCTGGTGAAGACGTGTGAAACTCACTCTGCAGGCAGTGTGGAAGTGTGAGGGACTGAGGGTGTGCTCAACTCTCAGAAGTAAGATGCTTTTGGACAAGGCGTTCAGCTACCCTCTCACGTATGGAACTTAGTATGTAGCACCAGTCTACCACAGGAATTACTAGGAAATCGCTGAACTGAGCTTGGAGGCACTAGTCTTGTGTGCCGGGTGATTCCAATTACCTCTCCCAGCACTTCCGTCAAACAGCGAGCCTAGGCCTTTTAGAAGCCAAGGGTACCAGCAGCCTGGATGTGGAGGTACAGGCCATAAGCTCAACTCTCAGAAGTGTGTATGCATGGGAGGCAGATGTCTGCTACCCACTCGGACATGTGAGTTGGAACCTAGCTACACTGTGATTGAAGAAGGCCATTGGAAATCGCTGTATTCAACTCAGATACACGGGAGTTCAGGCCCAGTGCTCACACATGTTTTTCCCGCAACCTCTCCCAGCTACTAACATTAGGATGTGAGCAGCTACTCCTACAGTCAGGCAGGATGCGGGAGGGTTCTGCCCTGTCCTCAGCTCTCACAGGGAAGCATGTCTTGAAGCCAGCTGTCAACTAGCTGCATTCCTATGGCAGTGAGAAGGTAGCAGTACTCTGAGTCAGGAGGTTCCAAGATTACCACTCTACTGCACCTGGAGATACCCTCCAGGTCTGCATTGTTAACTTGTACTCAGAAGCCTCTGGCAATCGTCTCTGGTGAAGACGTGTGAAACTCACTCTGCAGGCAGTGTGGAAGTGTGAGGGACTGAGGGTGTGCTCAACTCTCAGAAGTAAGATGCTTTTGGACAAGGCGGTCAGCTACCTTCTCACATGTGGAACTTAGTATGTAGCACCTCTCTACCACAAGAATTACTGGGAAATCGTGAACTGAGCTTGGAGGCACTCGTCTTGTGTGCCGGGAGATTCCAATTACCTTTCCCAGCACTTCCGTCAAACAGCGAACCTAGGCCTTTTAGAAGCCAAGGGTACCAGCAGGCTGGATGTGGAGGTACAGGCCATAAGCTCAACTCTCAGAAGTGTGTATGCATGGGAGGCAGATGTCTGCTACCCGCTCGTACATGGGATTTGGAACCTAGCTACACTCTGGTTGAGGAAAGCCGTTGGAAATCACTGTATTCAACTCAGATACACGGGAGTTCAGGCCCAGTGCTCACACATGCTTTTCCCGCAACCTCTCCCAGCCACTAACATAAGGATGTTAGCAGCTACTCCTACAGTCAGGCAGCATGCGGGAGGGTTCTGCCCTGTCCTCAGCTCTCACAGGGAAGCATGTTGAAGCCAGCTGTCAACTAGCTGCATTCCTATGGCAGTGAGAAGGTAACAGTATTCTGAGTCAGGAGGTTCCAAGATTACCAGTCGACTGCACCTGGGGATACCCTTCAGGTCTGCATTGTTACCCTGCGTCTCAGAAGCCTCTGGCAAACGTCTCTGCTGAAGACCCGCGAAACTCACTCTGCAGGCAGTGTGTAATTGTGAGGGACTGAGGCTGACCTCAACTCTCAGAAGTAAGATGGTTTTGGACAAGGCGTTCAGCTACCCTCTCACGTATGGAACTTAGTATGTAGCAGCAGTCTACCACAGGAATTACTAGGAAATCGCTGAACTGAGCTTGGAGGCACTAGTCTTGTGTGCCGGGTGATTCCAATTACCTCTCCCAGCACTTCCGTCAAACAGCGAGCCTAGGCCTTTTAGAAGCCAAGGGTACCAGCAGGCTGGCTGTGGAGGTACAGGCCATAAGCTCAACTCTCAGAAGTGTGTATGCATGGGAGGCAGATGTCTGCTACCCACTCGGACATGGGAGTTGGAACCTAGCTACACTGTGATTGAAGAAGGCCATTGGAAATCGCTGTATTCAACTCAGATACACGGGAGTTCAGGCCCAGTGCTCACACATGCTTTTCCCGCAACCTTTCCCAGCCACTAACAATAGGATGTTAGCAGCTACTCCTACAGTCAGGCAGGATGCGGGAGGGTTCTGCCCTGTCCTCAGCTCTCACAGGGAAGCATGTCTTGAAGCCAGCTGTCAACTAGCTGCATTCCTATGGCAGTGAAAAGGTAGCAGTACTCTGAGTCAGGAGGTTCCAAGATTACCACTCTACTGCACCTGGAGATACCCTCCAGGTGTGCATTGTTAACTTGTACTCAGAAGCCTCTGGCAATCGTCTCTGGTGAAGACGTGTGAAACTCACTCTGCAGGCATTGTGGAAGTGTGAGGGACTGACGGTGTTCTCAACTCTCAGAAGTAAGATGCTTTTGGACAAGGCGTTCAGCTAACTTCTCACAAATGGAACTTAGTATGTAGCACCTGTCTACCACAAGAATTACTGGGAAATCGTGAATTGAGCTTGGAGGCACTCGTCTTGTGTGCCGGGAGATTCCAATTACCTCTCCCAGCACTTCCGTCAAACAGCGAGCCTAGGCCTTTTAGAAGCCAAGGGTACCAGCAGGCTGGATGTGGAGGTACAGGCCATAAGCTCAATTCTCAGAAGTGTGTATGCATGGGAGGCAGATGTCTGCTACCCGCTCGTACATGGGATTTGGAGCCTAGCTACACTCTGGTTGAGGAAAGCCGTTGGAAATCGCTGTATTCAACTCAGATACACGGGAGTTCAGGCCCAGTGCTCACACATGCTTTTCCCGCAACCTCTCCCAGCCACTAACATAAGGATGTTAGCAGCTACTCCTACAGTCAGGCAGCATGAGGGAGGGTTCTGCCCTGTCCACAGCTCTCACAGGGAAGCATGTCTTGAAGCCAGCTGTCAACTAGCTGCATTCCTATGGCAGTGAGAAGGTAGCAGTATTCTGAGTCAGGAGGTTCCAAGATTACCAGTCGACTGCACCTGGGGATACCCTCCAGGTCTGCATTGTTACCCTGCGTCTCAGAAGCCTCTGGCAAACGTCTCTGCTGAAGACCTGCGAAACTCACTCTGCAGGCAGTGTGGAACTGTGAGGGACTGAGGCTGAGCTCAACTCTAGGAAATAAGATGGTTTTGGACAAGGCGTTCAGCTACCCTCTCACGTATGGAACTTAGTATGTAGCACCAGTCTACCACAGGAATTATTAGGAAATCGCTGAACTGAGCTTGGAGGCACTAGTCTTGTGTGCCGTGTGATTCCAATTACCTCTCCCAGCACTTCCGTCAAACAGAGAGCCTAGGCCTTTTAGAAGCCAAGGGTACCAGCAGGCTGGATGTGGAGGTACAGGCCATAAGCTCAACCCTCAGAAGTGTGTATGCATGGGAGGCAGTAGTCTGCTACCCGCTCGTACATGGGATTTGGAACCTAGCTACACTCTGGTTGAGGAAAGCCGTTGGAAATCGCTGTATTCAACTCAGATACATGGGAGTTCAGGCCCAGTGCTCACACATGCTTTTCCCGCAACCTCTCGCAGCCACTAACATTAGGATGTTAGCAGCTACTCCTACAGTCAGGCAGGATGCGGGAGGGTTCTGCCCTGTCCTCAGCTCTCACAGGGAAGCATGTCTTGAAGCCAGCTGTCAACTAGCTGCATTCCTATGGCAGTGAGAAGGTAGCAGTACTCTGAGTCAGGAGGTTCCAAGATTACCACTCTACTGCACCTGGAGATACCCTCCAGGTCTGCATTGTTAACTTGTACTCAGAAGCCTCTGGCAATCGTCCTGGTGAAGACGTGTGAAACTCACTCTGCAGGTAGTGTGGAAGTGTGAGGGACTGAGGGTGTGCTCAACTCTCATAAGTAAGATGCTTTTGGACAAGGCGCTCAGCTACATTCTCACATATGGAACTTAGTATGTAGCACCTGTCTACCACAAGAATTACTGGGAAATCGTGAATTGAGCTTGGAGGCACTCGTCTTGTGTGCCGGGAGATTCCAATTACCTTTCCCAGCACTTCCGTCAAACAGCGAGCCTAGGCCTTTTTCAAGCCAAGGGTACCAGCAGGCTGGATGTGGAGGTACAGGCCATAAGCTCAACTCTCAGAAGTGTGTATGCATGGGAGGCAGATGTCTGCTACCCGCTCGTACATGGGATTTGGAACCTAGCTACACTCTGGTTGAGGAAAGCCGTTGGAAATCGCTGTATACAACTCAGATACACGGGAGTTCAGGCCCAGTGCTCACACATGCTTGTCCCGCCACCTCTCCCAGCCACTAACATAAGGATGTTAGCAGCTACTCCTACAGTCAGGCAGCATGCGGGAGGGTTCTGCCCTGTCCTCAGCTCTCACAGGGAAGCATGTCTTGAAGCCAGCTGTCAAATAGCTGCATTCCTATGGCAGTGAGAAGGTAGCAGTATTCTGAGTCAGGAGGTTCCAAGATTACCAGTCAACTGCACCTGGGGATACCCTCCAGGTCTGCATTGTTACCCTGCGTCTCAGAAGCCTCTGGCAAACGTCTCTGCAGAAGACCTGCGAAACTCACTCTGCAGGCAGTGTGGAACTGTGAGGGACTGAGGCTGAGCTCAACTCTCAGAAGTAAGATGGTTTTGGACAAGGCGTTCAGCTACCCTCTCACGTATGGAACTTAGTATGTAGCACCAGTCTACCACAGGAATTACTAGGAAATCGCTGAACTGAGCTTGGAGGCACTAGTCTTGTGTGCCGGGTGATTCCAGTTACCTCTCCCAGCACTTCCGTCAAACAGCGAGCCTAGGCCTTTTAGAAGCCAAGGGTACCAGCAGGCTGGATGTGGAGGTACAGGCCATAAGCTCAACTCTCAGAAGTGTGTATGCATGGGAGGCAGATGTCTGCTACCCGCTCGTACATGGGATTTGGAACCTAGCTACACTCTGGTTGAGGAAAGCCGTTGGAAATCGCTGTATTCAACTCAGATTCATGGGAGTTCAGGCCCAGTGCTCACACATGCTTTTCCCGCAACCTCTCCCAGCCACTAACATTAGGATGTTAGCAGCTACTCCTACAGTCAGGCAGGATGCGGGAGGGTTCTGCCCTGTCCTCAGCTCTCACAGGGAAGCATGTCTTGAAGCCAGCTGTCAACTAGCTGCATTCCTATGGCAGTGAGAAGGTAGCAGTACTCTGAGTCAGGATGTTCCAAGATTACCACTCTACTGCACCTGGAGATACCCTCCAGGTCTGCATTGTTAACTTGTACTCAGAAGCCTCTGGCAATCGTCCTGGTGAAGACGTGTGAAACTCACTCTGCAGGCAGTGTGGAACTGTGAGGGACTGAGGGTGTGCTCAACTCTCAGAAGTAAGATGCTTTTGGACAAGGCGTTCAGCTACCTTCTCACATATGGAACTTAGTATGTAGCACCTGTCTACCACAAGAATTACTGGGAAATCGTGAATTGAGCTTGGAGGCACTCGTCTTGTGTGCCGGGAGATTCCAATTACCTCTCCCAGCACTTCCGTCAAACAGCGAGCCTAGGCCTTTTAGAAGCCAAGGGTACCAGCAGGCTGGCTGTGGAGGTACAGGCCATAAGCTCAACTCTCAGAAGTGTGTATGCATGGGAGGCAGATGTCTGCTACCCGCTCGTACATGGGATTTGGAACCTAGCTACACTCTGGTTGAGGAAAGCCGTTGGAAATCGCTGTATTCAACTCAGATACACGGGAGTTCAGGCCCAGTGCTCACACATGCTTTTCCCGCAACCTCTCCCAGCCACTAACATCAGGATGTTAGCAGCTACACCTACAGTCAGGCAGGATGCGGGAGGGTTCTGCCCTGTCCTCAGCTGTCACAGGGAAGCATGTCTTGAAGCCAGCTGTCAACTAGCTGCATTCCTATGGCAGTGAGAAGGTAGCAGTATTCTGAGTCAGGAGGTTCCAAGATTACCAGTCGACTGCACCTGGGGATACCCTCCAGGTCTGCATTGTTACCCTGCGTCTCAGAAGCCTCTGGCAAACGTCTCTGCTGAAGACCTGCGAAACTCACTCTGCAGGCAGTGTGGAACTGTGAGGGACTGAGGCTGAGCTCAACTCTCAGAAGTAAGATGGTTTTGGAGAAGGCGTTCAGCTACGCTCTCACGTATGGAACTTAGTATGTAGCACCAGTCTACCACAGGAATTACTAGGAAATCGCTGAACTGAGCTTGGAGGCACTGGTCTTGTGTGCCGGGTGATTCCAATTACCTCTCCCAGCACTTCCGTCAAACAGCGAGCCTAGGCCTTTCAGAAGCCAAGGGTACCAGCAGGCTGGCTGTGGAGGTACAGGCCATAAGCTCAACTCTCAGAAGTGTGTATGCATGGTAGGCAGATGTCTGCTACCCACTCGGACATGGGAGTTGGAACCTAGCTACAACATGATTGAAGAAGGCCATTGGAAATCGCTGTATTCACCTCAGATACACGGGAGTTCAGGCCCAGTGCTCACACATGCTTTTCCCGCAACCTCTCCCAGCCAGTAACATAAGGAGGTTAGCAGCTACTCCTACAGTCAAGCAGCATGCGGGAGGGTTCTGCTCTGTCCTCAGCTCTCACAGGGAAGCATGTCTTGAAACCAGCTGTCAACTAGCTGCATTCCTATGGCAGTGAGAAGGTAGCAGTATTCTGAGTCAGGAGGTTCCAAGATTACCAGTCGACTGCACCTGGGGATACCCTCCAGGTCTGCATTGTTACCCTGCGTCTCAGAAGCCTCTGGCAAACGTCTCTGCTGAAGACCTGCGAAACTCACTCTGCAGGCAGTGTCGAACTGTGAGGGACTGAGGCTGAGCTCAACTCTCAGAAGTAAGATGGTTTTGGACAAGGCGTTCAGCTACCCTCTCACGTATGGAACTTAGTATGTAGCACCAGTCAACCACAGGAATTACTAGGAAATGGCTGAACTGAGATGGAGGCACTAGTCTTGTGTGCCGGGTGATTCCAATTACCTCTCCCACCACTTCCGTCAAACAGCGAGACTAGGCCTTTTAGAAGACAAGGGTACCAGCAGGCTGGCTGTGGAGGTACAGGCCATAAGCTCAACTCTCAGAAGTGTGTATGCATGGGAGGCAGATATCTGCTACCCGCTCGTACATGGGATTTGGTACCTAGCTACACTCTGGTTGAGGAAAGCCGTTGGAAATCGCTGTATTCACCTCAGATACACGGGAGTTCAGGCCCAGTGCTCACACATGCTTTTCCCGCAACCTCTCCCAGCCACTAACATAAGGATGTTAGCAGCTACTCCTACAGTCAGGCAGCATGCGGGAGGGTTCTGCCCTGTCCTCAGCTCTCACAGGGAAGCATGTCTTGAAGCCAGCTGTCAACTAGCTGCATTCCTATGGCAGTGAGAAGGTAGCAGTATTCTGAGTCAGGAGGTTCCAAGATTACCAGTCGACTACACCTGGGGATACCCTCCAGGTCTGCATTGTTACCCTGCGTCTCAGAAGCCTCTGGCAAACGTCTCTGCTGAAGACCTGCGAAACTCACTCTGCAGGCAGTGTGGAACTGTGAGGGACTGAGGATGACCTCAACTCTCAGAAGTAAGATGGTTTTGGACAAGGCGTTCAGCTAACCTCTCACGTATGGAACTTAGTATGTAGCACCAGTCTACCACAGGAATTACTAGGAAATCGCTGAACTGAGCTTGGAGGCACTAGTCTTGAGTGCCGGGTGATTCCAATTACCTCTCCCAGCACTTCCGTCAAACAGCGAGCCTAGGCCTTTCAGAAGCCAAGGGTACCAGCAGGCTGGCTGTGGAGGTACAGGCCATAAGCTCAACTCTCAGAAGTGTGTATGCATGGGAGGCAGATGTCTGCTACCCGCTCGTACATGGGATTTGGAGCCTAGCTACACTCTGGTTGAGGAAAGCCGTTGGAAATCGCTGTATTCAACTCAGATACACGGGAGTTCAGGCCCAGTGCTCACACATGCTTTTCCCGCAACCTCTCCCAGCCACTAACATTAGGATGTTAGCAGCTACTCCTACAGTCAGGCAGCATGCAGGAGGGTTCTGCCCTGTCCTCAGCTCTCACAGGGAAGCATGTTTTGAAGGCAGCTGTCAACTAGCTGCATTCCTATGGCAGTGAGAAGGTAGCAGTACTCTGAGTCAGGAGGTTCCAAGATTACCACTCTACTGCCCCTGGAGATACCCTCCAGGTCTGCATTGTTAACTTGTACTCAGAAGCCTCTGGCAATCGTCTCTGGTGAAGACGTGTGAAACTCACTCTGCAGGCAGTGTGGAACTGTGAGGGACTGAGGGTGTGCTCAACTCTCAGAAGTAAGATGCTTTTGGACAAGGCGTTCAGCTACCTTCTCACATATGGAACTTAGTATGTAGCACCTGTCTACCACAAGAATTACTGGGAAATCGTGAATTGAGCTTGGAGGCACTCGTCTTGTGTGCCGGGAGATTCCAATTACCTCTCGCAGCACTTCCGTCAAACAGCGAGCCTAGGCCTTTTAGAAGCCAACGGTACCAGCAGGCTGGATGTGGAGGTACAGGCCATAAACTCAACTCTCAGAAGTGTGTATGCATGGGAGGCAGATGTCTGCTACCCGCTCGTACATGGGATTTGGAACCTAGCTACACTCTGGTTGAGGAAAACCGTTGGAAATCGCTGTATTCAACTCAGATACACGGGAGTTCAGGCCCAGTGCTCACACATGTTTTTCCCGCAACATCTCCCAGCCACTAACATTAGGATGTTAGCAGCTACTCCTACAGTCAGGCAGCATGCGGGAGGGTTCTTCCCTGTTCTCAGCTCTCTCAGGGAAGCATGTCTTGAAGCCAGCTAGCTGTCAACTAGCTGCATTCCTATGGCAGTGAGAAGGTAGCAGTATTCTGAGTCAGGAGGTTCCAAGATTACCAGTCGACTGCACCTGGGGATACCCTCCAGGTCTGCATTGTTACCCTGCGTCTCAGAAGCCTCTGGCAAACGTCTCTGCTGAAGACCTGCGAAACTCACTCTGCAGGCAGTGTGGAACTGTGAGGGACTGAGGCTGAGCTCAACTCTCAGAAGTAAGATGGTTTTGGACAAGGAGTTCAGGTACCCTCTCACGTATGGAACTTAGTATGTAGCACCAGTCTACCAAAGGAATTACTAGGAAATCGCTGAACTGAGCTTGGAGGCACTAGTCTTGTGTGCCGGGTGATTCCAATTACCTCTCCCAGCACTTCCGTCAAACAGCGAGCCTAGGCCTTTCAGAAGCCAAGGGTACCAGCAGGCTGGCTGTGGAGGTACAGGCCATAAGCTCAACTCTCAGAAGTGTGTATGCATGGGAGGCAGATGTCTGCTACCCGCTCGGACATGGGATTTGGAGCCTAGCTACACTCTGGTTGAGGAAAGCCGTTGGAAATCGCTGTATTCAACTCAGATACACGGGAGCTCAGGCCCAGTGCTCACACATGCTTTTCCCGCAACCTCTCCCAGCCACTAACATTAGGATGTTAGCAGCTACTCCTACAGTCAGGCAGCATGCGGGAGGGTTCTGCCCTGTCCTCAGCTCTCACAGGGAAGCATGTCTTGAAGCCAGCTGTCAACTAGCTGCATTCCTATGGCAGTGAGAAGGTAGCAGTACTCTGACTCAGGAGGTTCCAAGATTACCACTCTACTGCACCTGGAGATACCCTCCAGGTCTGCATTGTTAACTTGTACTCAGAAGCCTCTGGCAATCGTCTCTGGTGAAGACGTGTGAAACTCACTCTGCAGGCAGTGTGGAAGTGTGAGGGACTGAGGGTGTGCTCAACTCTCAGAGGTAAGATGCTTTTGGACAAGGCGTTCAGCTACCTTCTCACATATGGAACTTAGTATGTAGCACCTGTCTACCACAAGAATTACTGGGAAATCGTGAATTGAGCTTGGAGGCACTCGTCTTGTGTGCCGGGAGATTCCAATTACCTCTCGCAGCACTTCCGTCAAACAGCGAGCCTAGGCCTTTTAGAAGCCAAGGGTACCAGCAGGCTGGCTGTGGAGGTACAGGCCATAAGCTCAACTCTCAGAAGTGTGTATGCATGGGAGGCAGATGTCTGCTACCCGCTCGTACATGGGATTTGGAACCTAGCTACACTCTGGTTGGGGAAAGCCGTTGGAAATCGCTGTATTCAACTCAGATACACGGGAGTTCAGGCCCAGTGCTCACACATGCTTTTCGCCCAACCTCTCCCAGCCACTAACCTAAGGATGTTAGCAGCTACTCCTACACTCAGGCAGCATGCGGGAGGTTTCTGCCCTGTCCTCAGCTCTCACAGGGAAGCATGTCTTGAAGCCAGCTGTCAACTAGCTGCATTCCTATGGCAGTGAGAAGGTAGCAGTATTCTGAGTCAGGAGGTTCCAAGATTACCAGTCGACTGCACCTGGGGATACCCTCCAGGTCTGCATTGTTACCCTGCGTCTCAGAAGCCTCTGGCAAACGTCTCTGCTGAAGACCTGCGAAACTCACTCTGCAGGCAGTGTGGAACTGTGAGGGACTGAGGCTGAGCTCAACTCTCAGAAGTAAGATGGTTTTGGACAAGGCGTTCAGCTACCCTCTCACGTATGGAACTTAGTATGTAGCACCAGTCTACCACAGGAATTACTAGGAAATCGCTGAACTGAGCTTGGAGGCACTAGTCTTGTGTGCCGGGTGATTCCAATTACCTCTCCCAGCACTTCCGTCAAACAGGGAGCCTAGGCCTTTTAGAAGCCAAGGGTACCAGCAGGCTGGATGTGGAGGTACAGGCCATAAGCTCAACTCTCAGAAGTGTGTATGCATGGGAGGCAGATGTCTGCTACCCGCTCGGACATGGGAGTTGGAACCTAGCTACACTGTGATTGAAGAAGGCCATTGGAAATCGCTGTATTCAACTCAGATACACGGGAGTTCAGGCCCAGTGCTCACACATGCTTTTCCCGCAACCTCTCCCAGCCACTAACATTAGGATGTTAGCAGCTACTCCTACAGTCAGGCAGGATGCGGGAGGGTTCTGCCCTGTCCTCAGCTCTCACAGGGAAGCATGTCTCGAAGCCAGCTGTCAACTAGCTGCATTCCTATGGCAGTGAGAAGGTAGCAGTACTCTGAGTCAGGAGGTTCCAAGATTACCACTCTACTGCACCTGGAGATACCCTCCAGGTCTGCATTGTTAACTTGTACTCAGAAGCCTCTGGCAATCGTCTCTGGTGAAGACGTGTGAAACTCACTCTGCAGGCAGTGTGGAAGTGTGAGGGACTGAGGGTGTGCTCAACTCTCAGAACTAAGATGCTTTTGGACAAGGCGTTCAGCTACCTTCTCACATATGGAACTTAGTATGTAGCACCTGTCTACCACAAGAATTACTGGGAAATCGTGAATTGAGCTTGGAGGCACTCGTCTTGTGTGCCGGGAGATTCCAATTACCTCTCCCAGCACTTCCGTCAAACAGCGAGCCTCGGCGTTTTAGAAGCCAAGGGTACCAGCAGGCTGGCTGTGGAGGTACAGGCCATAAGCTCAACTCTCAGAAGTGTGTATGCATGGGAGGCAGATGTCTGCTACCCGCTCGTACATGGGATTTGGAACCTAGCTACACTCTGGTTGATGAAAGCCGTTGGAAATCGCTGTATTCAACTCAGATACACGGGAGTTCAGGCCCAGTGCTCACACATGCTTTTCCCGCAACCTCTCCCAGCCACTAACATAAGGATGTTAGCAGCTACTCCTTCAGTCAGGCAGCATGCGGGAGGGTTCTGCCCTGTCCTCAGCTCTCACAGGGAAGCATGTCTTGAAGCCAGCTGTCAACTAGCTGCATTCCTATGGCAGTGAGAAGGTAGCAGTATTCTGAGTCAGGAGGTTCCAAGATTACCAGTCGACTGCACCTGGGGATACCCTCCAGGTCTGCATTGTTACCCTGCGTCTCAGAAGCCTCTGGCAAACGTCTCTGCTGAAGACCTGCGAAACTCACTCTGCAGGCAGTGTGGAACTGTGAGGGACTGAGGCTGAGCTCAACTCTCAGAAGTAAGATGGTTTTGGACAAGGCGTTCAGCTACCCTCTCACGTATGGAACTTAGTATGTAGCACCAGTCTACCACAGGAATTACTAGGAAATCGCTGAACTGAGCTTGGAGGCACTAGTCTTGTGTGCCTGGTGATTCCAATTACCTCTCCCAGCACTTCTGTCAAACAGCGAGCCTAGGCCTTTTAGAAGCCAAGGGTACCAGCAGGCTGGCTGTGGAGGTACAGGCCATAAGCTCAACTCTCAGAAGTGTATATGCATGGGAGGCAGATGTCTGCTACCCACTCGGACATGGGAGTTGGAACCTAGCTACACTGTGATTGAAGAAGGCCATTGGAAATCGCTGTATTCAACTCAGATACACGGGAGTTCAGGCCCAGTGCTCACACATGCTTTTCCCGCAACCTCTCCCAGCCACTAACATTAGGATGTTAGCAGCTACTCCTACAGTCAGGCAGGATGCGGGAGGGTTCTGCCCTGTCCTCAGCTCTCACAGGGAAGCATGTCTTGAAGCCAGCTGTCAACTAGCTGCATTCCTATGGCAGTGAGAAGGTAGCAGTACTCTGACAGGAGGTTCCAAGATTACCACTCTACTGCACCTGGAGATACCCTCCAGGTCTGCATTGTTAACTTGTACTCAGAAGCCTCTGGCAATCGTCTCTGGTGAAGACGTGTGAAACTCACTCTGCAGGCAGTGTGGAACTGTGAGGGACTGAGGGTGGGCTCAACTCTCAGAAGTAAGATGCTTTTGGACAAGGCGTTCAGCTACCATCTCACATATGGAACTTAGTATGTAGCACCTGTCTACCACAAGAATTACTGGGAAATCGGGAATTGAGCTTGGAGGCACTCGTCTTGTGTGCCGGGAGTTTCCAATTACCTCTCCCAGCACTTCCGTCAAACAGCGAGCCTAGGCCTTTTAGAAGCCAAGGGTACCAGCAGGCTGGATGTGGAGGTACAGGCCATAAGCTCAACTCTCAGAAGTGTGTATGCATGGGAGGCAGATGTCTGCTACCCGCTCGTACATGGGATTTGGAACCTAGCTACACTCTGGTTGAGGAAAGCCGTTGGAAATCGCTGTATTCAACTCAGATACACGGGAGTTCAGGCCCAGTGCTCACACATGCTTTTCCCGCAACCTCTCCCAGCCACTAACATTAGGATGTTAGCAGCTACTCCTACAGTCAGGCAGCATGCGGGAGGGGTCTGCCCTGTCCTCAGCTCTCACAGGGAAGCATGTCTTGAAGCCAGCTAGCTGTCAACTAGCTGCATTCCTATGGCAGTGAGAAGGTAGCAGTATTCTGAGTCAGGAGGTTCCAAGATTACCAGTCGACTGCACCTGGGGATACCCTCCAGGTCTGCATTGTTACCCTGCGTCTCAGAAGCCTCTGGCAAACGTCTCTGCTGAAGACCTGCGAAACTCACTCTGCAGACAGTGTGGACCTGTGAGGGACTGAGGCTGAGCTCAACTCTCAGAAGTAAGATGCTTTTGGACAAGGCGTTCAGCTACCCTCTCACGTATGGAACTTAGTATGTAGCACCAGTCTACCACAGGAATTACTAGGAAATCGCTGAACTGAGCTTGGAGGCACTAGTCTTGTGTGCCGGGTGATTCCAATTACCTCTCCCAGCACTTCCGTCAAACAGCGAGCCTAGGCCTTTTAGAAGCCAAGGGTACCAGCAGGCTGGATGTGGAGGTACAGGCCATAAGCTCAACTCTCAGAAGTGTATATGCATGGGAGGCAGATGTCTGCTACCCACTCGGACATGGGAGTTGGAACCTAGCTACACTGTGATTGAAGAAGGCCATTGGAAATCGCTGTATTCAACTCAGATACACGGGAGTTCAGGCCCAGTGCTCACACATGCTTTTCCCGCAACCTCTCCCAGCCACTAACATTAGGATGTTAGCAGCTACTCCTACAGTCAGGCAGGATGCGGGAGGGTTCTGCCCTGTCCTCAGCTCTCACAGGGAAGCATGTCTTGAAGCCAGCTGTCAACTAGCTGCATTCCTATGGCAGTGAGAAGGTAGCAGTACTCTGACAGGAGGTTCCAAGATTACCACTCTACTGCACCTGGAGATACCCTCCAGGTCTGCATTGTTAACTTGTACTCAGAAGCCTCTGGCAATCGTCTCTGGTGAAGACGTGTGAAACTCACTCTGCAGGCAGTGTGGAACTGTGAGGGACTGAGGGTGGGCTCAACTCTCAGAAGTAAGATGCTTTTGGACAAGGCGTTCAGCTACCATCTCACATATGGAACTTAGTATGTAGCACCTGTCTACCACAAGAATTACTGGGAAATCGTGAATTGAGCTTGGAGGCACTCGTCTTGTGTGCCGGGAGTTTCCAATTACCTCTCCCAGCACTTCCGTCAAACAGCGAGCCTAGGCCTTTTAGAAGCCAAGGGTACCAGCAGGCTGGATGTGGAGGTACAGGCCATAAGCTCAACTCTCAGAAGTGTGTATGCATGGGAGGCAGATGTCTGCTACCCGCTCGTACATGGAATTTGGAACCTAGCTACACTCTGGTTGAGGAAAGCCGTTGGAAATCGCTGTATTCAACTCAGATACACGGGAGTTCAGGCCCAGTGCTCACACATGCTTTTCCCGCAACCTCTCCCAGCCACTAACATTAGGATGTTAGCAGCTACTCCTACAGTCAGGCAGCATGCGGGAGGGGTCTGCCCTGTCCTCAGCTCTCACAGGGAAGCATGTCTTGAAGCCAGCTAGCTGTCAACTAGCTGCATTCCTATGGCAGTGAGAAGGTAGCAGTATTCTGAGTCAGGAGGTTCCAAGATTACCAGTCGACTGCACCTGGGGATACCCTGCAGGTGTGCATTGTTACCCTGCGTCTCAGAAGCCTCTGGCAAACGTCTCTGCTGAAGACCTGCGAAACTCACTCTGCAGGCAGTGTGGACCTGTGAGGGACTGAGGCTGAGCTCAACTCTCAGAAGTAAGATGCTTTTGGACAAGGCGTTCAGCTACCCTCTCACGTATGGAACTTAGTATGTAGCACCAGTCTACCACAGGAATTACTAGGAAATCGCTGAACTGAGCTTGGAGGCACTAGTCTTGTGTGCCGGGTGATTCCAATTACCTCTCCCAGCACTTCCGTCAAACAGCGAGCCTAGGCCTTTTAGAAGCCAAGGGTACCAGCAGGCTGGATGTGGAGGTACAGGCCATAAGCTCAACTCTCAGAAGTGTGTATGCATGGGAGGCAGATGTCTGCTACCCGCTCGTACATGGGATTTGGAACCTAGCTACACTCTGGTTGAGGAAAGCCGTTGGAAATCGCTGTATTCAACTCAGATACACGGGAGTTCAGGCCCAGTGCTCACACATGCTTTTCCCGCAACCTCTCCCAGCCACTAACATAAGGATGTTAGCAGCTACTCCTACAGTCAGGCAGCATGCGGGAGGGTTCTGCCCTGTCCTCAGCTCTCACAGGGAAGCATGTCTGGAAGCCAGCTGTCAACTAGCTGCATTCCTATGGCAGTGAGAAGGTAGCAGTATTCTGAGTCAGGAGGCTCCAAGATTACCAGTCGACTGCACCTGGGGATACCCTCCAGGTCTGCATTGTTACCCTGCGTCTCAGAAGCCTCTGGCAAACGTCTCTGCTGAAGACCTGCGAAACTCACTCTGCAGGCAGTGTGGAACTGTGAGGGACTGAGGCTGAGCTCAACTCTCAGAAGTAAGATGGTTTTGGACAAGGCGTTCAGCTACGCTCTCACGTATGGAACTTAGTATGTAGCACCAGTCTACCACAGGAATTACTAGGAAATCGCTGAACTGAGCTTGGAGGCACTAGTCTTGTG
The DNA here is from genome assembly GCF_053574225.1 of Canis aureus. Taxonomy (NCBI): domain Eukaryota; kingdom Metazoa; phylum Chordata; class Mammalia; order Carnivora; family Canidae; genus Canis; species Canis aureus. Next base: position 4,145,989 of record NC_135623.1, on the reverse strand, counting down.
TGCCGGGTGATTCCAATTACCTCTCCCAGCACTTCCGTCAAACAGCGAGCCTAGGCCTTTTAGAAGCCAAGGGTACCAGCAGGCTGGCTGTGGAGGTACAGGCCATAAGCTCAACTCTCAGAAGTGTGTATGCATGGGAGGCAGATGTCTGCTAACCGCTCGTACATGGGATTTGGAACCTAGCTACACTCTGGTTGAGGAAAGCCGTTGGAAATCGCTGTATTCAACTCAGATACACGGGAGTTCAGGCCCAGTGCTCACACATGCTTTTCCCGCAACCTCTCCCAGCCACTAACATTAGGATGTTAGCAGCTACTCCTACAGTCAGGCAGGATGCGGGAGGGTTCTGCCCTGTCCTCAGCTCTCACAGGGAAGCATGTCTTGAAGCCAGCTGTCAACTAGCTGCATTCCTATGGCAGTGAGAAGGTAGCAGTACTCTGAGTCAGGAGGTTCCAAGATTACCACTCTACTGCACCTGGAGATACCCTCCAGGTCTGCATTGTTAACTTGTACTCAGAAGCCTCTGGCAATCGTCTCTGGTGAAGACGTGTGAAACTCACTCTGCAGGCAGTGTGGAACTGTGAGGGACTGAGGGTGGGCTCAACTCTCAGAAGTAAGATGCTTTTGGACAAGGCGTTCAGCTACCTTCTCACATATGGAACTTAGTATGTAGCACCTGTCTACCACAAGAATTACTGGGAAATCGTGAATTGAGCTTGGAGGCACTCGTCTTGTGTGCCGGGAGATTCCAATTACCTCTCCCAGCACTTCCGTCAAACAGCGAGCCTAGGCCTTTTAGAAGCCAAGGGTATCAGCAGGCTGGATGTGGAGGTACAGGCCATAAGCTCAACTCTCAGAAGTGTGTATGCATGGGAGGCAGATGTCTGCTACCCGCTCGTACATGGGATTTGGAACCTAGCTACACTCTGGTTGAGGAAAGCCGTTGGAAATCGCTGTATTCAACTCAGATACACGGGAGTTCAGGCCCAGTGCTCACACATGCTTTTACCGCAACCTCTCCCAGCCACTAACATTAGGATGTTAGCAGCTACTCCTACAGTCAGGCAGCATGCGGGAGGGGTCTGCCCTGTCCTCAGCTCTCTCAGGGAAGCATGTCTTGAAGCCAGCTAGCTGTCAACTAGCTGCATTCCTATGGCAGTGAGAAGGTAGCAGTATTCTGAGTCAGGAGGTTCCAAGATTACCAGTCGACTGCACCTGGGGATACCCTCCAGGTCTGCATTGTTACCCTGCGTCTCAGAAGCCTCTGGCAAACGTCTCTGCTGAAGACCTGCGAAACTCACTCTGCAGGCAGTGTGGAACTGTGAGGGACTGAGGCTGAGCTCAACTCTCAGAAGTAAGATGGTTTTGGACAAGGCGTTCAGCTACCCTCTCACGTATGGAACTTAGTATGTAGCACCAGTCTACCACAGGAATTACTAGGAAATCGCTGAACTGAGCTTGGAGGCACTAGTCTTGTGTGCCGGGTGATTCCAATTACCTCTCCCAGCACTTCCGTCAAACAGCGAGCCTAGGCCTTTTAGAAGCCAAGGGTACCAGCAGGCTGGATGTGGAGGTACAGGCCATAAGCTCAACTCTCAGAAGTGTGTATGCATGGGAGGCAGATGTCTGCTACCCCCTCGGACATGGGAGTTGGAACCTAGCTACACTGTGATTGATGAAGGCCATTGGAAATCATTGTATTCAACTCAGATACACGGGAGTTCAGGCCCAGTGCTCACACATGCTTTTCCCGCAACCTCTCCCAGCCACTAACATAAGGATGTTAGCAGCTACTCCTACAGTCAGGCAGGATGCGGGAGGTTTCTGCCCTGTCCTGAGCTCTCACAGGGAAGCATGTCTTGAAGCCTGCTGTCAACTAGCTGCATTCCTATGGCAGTGAGAAGGTAGCAGTACTCTGAGTCAGGAGGTTCCAAGATTACCACTCTACTGCACCTGGAAATACCCTCCAGGTCTGCATTGTTAACTTGTACTCAGAAGCCTCTGGCAATCGTCTCTGGTGAAGACGTGTGAAACTCACTCTGCAGGCAGTGTGGAAGTGTGAGGGACTGAGGGTGTGCTCAACTCTCAGAAGTAAGATGCTTTTGGACAAGGCGTTCAGCTACCTTCTCACATATGGAACTTAGTATGTAGCACCTGTCTACCACAAGAATTACTGGGAAATCGTGAATTGAGCTTGGAGGCACTCGTCTTGTGTGCCGGGAGATTCCAATTACCTCTCCCAGCACTTCCGTCAAACAGCGAGCCTAGGCCTTTTAGAAGCCAAGGGTACCAGCAGGCTGGATGTGGAGGTACAGGCCATAAGCTCAACTCTCAGAAGTGTGTATGCATGGGAGGCAGATGTCTGCTACCCGCTCGTACATGGGATTTGGAACCTAGCTACACTCTGGTTGAGGAAAGCCGTTGGAAATCGCTGTATTCAACTCAGATACACGGGAGTTCAGGCCCAGTGCTCACACATGCTTTTCCCGCAACCTCTCCCAGCCACTAACATAAGGATGTTAGCAGCTACTCCTACAGTCAGGCAGCATGTGGGAGGGTTCTGCCCTGTCCTCAGCACTCACAGGGAAGCATGTCTTGAAGCCAGCTGTCAACTAGCTGCATTCCTATGGCAGTGAGAAGGTAGCAGTATTCTGAGTCAGGAGGTTCCAAGATTACCAGTCGACTGCACCTGGGGATACCCTCCAGGTCTGCATTGTTACCCTGCGTCTCAGAAGCCTCTGGCAAACGTCTCTGCTGAAGACCTGCGAAACTCACTCTGCAGGCAGTGTGGAACTGTGAGGGACTGAGGCTGAGCTCAACTCTCAGAAGTAAGATGGTTTTGGACAAGGCGTTCAGCTACACTCTCACGTATGGAACTTAGTATGTAGCACCAGTCTACCACAGGAATTACTAGGAAATCGCTGAACTGAGCTTGGAGGCACTAGTCTTGTGTGCCGTGTGATTCCAATTACCTCTCCCAGCACTTCCGTCAAACAGCGACCCTAGGCCTTTTAGAAGCCAAGGGTACCAGCAGGCTGGATGTGGAGGTACAGGCCATAAGCTCAACTCTCAGAAGTGTGTATGCATGGGAGGCAGATGTCTGCTACCCACTCGGACATGGGAGTTGGAACCTAGCTACACTGTGATTGAAGAAGGCCATTGGAAATCGCTGTATTCAACTCAAATACACGGGAGTTCAGGCCCAGTGCTCACACATGCTTTTCCCGCAACCTCTCCCAGCCACTAACATTAGGATGTTAGCAGCTACTCCTACAGTCAGGCAGGATGCGGGAGGGTTCTGCCCTGTCCTCAGCTCTCACAGGGAAGCATGTCTTGAAGCCAGCTGTCAACTAGCTGCATTCCTATGGCAGTGAGAAGGTAGCAGTACTCTGAGTCAGGAGGTTCCAAGATTACCACTCTACTGCACCTGGAGATACCCTCCAGGTCTGCATTGTTAACTTGTACTCAGAAGCCTCTGGCAATCGTCTCTGGTGAAGACGTGTGAAACTCACTCTGCAGGCAGTGTGGAAGTGTGAGGGACTGAGGGTGTGCTCAACTCTCAGAAGTAAGATGCTTTTGGACAAGGCGTTCAGCTACCTTCTCACATATGGAACTTAGTATGTAGCACCTGTCTACCACAAGAATTACTGGGAAATCGTGAATTGAGCTTGGAGGCACTCGTCTTGTGTGCCGGGAGATTCCAATTACCTCTCCCAGCATTTCCGTCAAACAGCGAGCCTAGGCCTTTTAGAAGCCAAGGGTACCCGCAGGCTGGATGTGGAGGTACAGGCCATAAGCTCAACTCTCAGAAGTGTGTATGCATGGGAGGCAGATATCTTCTATCCGCTCGTACATGGGATTTGGTACCTAGCTACACTCTGGTTGAGGAAAGCCGTTGGAAATCGCTGTATTCAACTCAGATACACGGGAGTTCAGGCCCAGTGCTCACACATGCTTTTCCCGCAACCTCTCCCAGCCACTAATATTAGGATGTTAGCAGCTACTCCTAGAGTCAGGCAGGATGCGGGAGGGTTCTGCCCTGTCCTCAGCTCTCACAGGGAAGCATGTCTTGAAGCCAGCTGTCAACTAGCTGCATTCCTATCGCAGTGAGAAGGTAGCAGTACTCTGAGTCAGGAGGTTCCAAGATTACCACTCTACTGCACCTGGAGATACCCTCCAGGTCTGCATTGTTAACTTGTACTCAGAAGCCTCTGGCAATCGTCTCTGGTGAAGACGTGTGAAACTCACTCTGCAGGCAGTGTGGAAGTGTGAGGGACTGAGGGTGTGCTCAACTCTCAGAAGTAAGATGCTTTTGGACAAGGCGTTCAGCTACCTTCAAACATATGGAACTTAGTATGTAGCACCTGTCTACCACAAGAATTAGTGGGAAATCGTGAATTGAGCTTGGAGGCACTCATCTTGTGTGCCGGGAGATTCCAATTACCTCTCCCAGCACTTCCGTCAAACAGCGAGCCTAGGCCTTTTAGAGCCAAGGGTACCAGCAGGCTGGCTGTGGAGGTACAGGCCATAAGCTCAACTCTCAGAAGTGTGTATGCATGGGAGGCAGATGTCTGCTACCCGCTCGTACATGGGATTTGGAACCTAGCTACACTCTGGTTGAGGAAAGCCGTTGGAAATCGCTGTATTCAACTCAGATACACGGGAGTTCAGGCCCAGTGCTCACACATGCTTTTCCCGCAACCTCTCCCAGCCACTAACATTAGGATGTTAGCAGCTACTCCTACAGTCAGGCAGCATGCGGGAGGGTTCTGCCCTGTCCTATGCTCTCTCAGGGAAGCATGTTTTGAAGCCAGCTAGCTGTCATCTAGCTGCATTCCTATGGCAGTGAGAAGGTAGCAGTATTCTGAGTCAGGACGTTCCAAGATTACCAGTCGACTGCACCTGGGGATACCCTGCAGGTGTGCATTGTTACCCTGCGTCTCAGAAGCCTCTGGCAAACGTCTCTGCTGAAGACCTGCGCAACTCACTCTGCAGGCAGTTTGGAACTGTGAGGGACTGAGGCTGAGCTCAACTCTCAGAAGTAAGATGGTTTTGGACAAGGCGTTTAGCTACCCTCTCACGTATGGAACTTAGTATGTAGCACCAGTCTACCACAGGAATTACTAGGAAATCGCTGAACTGAGCTTGGAGGCACTAGTCTTGTGTGCCGGGTGATTCCAATTACCTCTCCCAGCACTTCCGTCAAACAGCGACCCTAGGCCTTTTAGAAGCCAAGGGTACCAGCAGGCTGGATATGGAGGTACAGGCCATAAGCTCAACTCTCAGAAGTGTGTATGCATGGGAGGCAGATGTCTGCTACCGCCTCGGACATGGGAGTTGGAACCTAGCTACACTGTGATTGAAGAAGGCCATTGGAAATCGCTGTATTCAACTCAGATACACGGGAGTTCAGGCCCAGTGCTCACACATGCTTTTCCCGCAACCTCTCCCAGCCACAAACATTAGGATGTTAGCAGCTACTCCTACAGTCAGGCAGGATGCGGGAGGGTTCTGCCTTCTCCTCAGCTCTCACAGGGAAGCATGTCTTGAAGCCAGCTGTCAACTAGCTGCATTCCTATGGCAGTGAGAAGGTAGCAGTACTCTGAGTCAGGAGGTTCCAAGATTACCACTCTACTGCACCTGGAGATACCCTCCAGGTCTGCATTGTTAACTTGTACTCAGAAGCCTCTGGCAATCATCTCTGGTGAAGACGTGTGAAACTCACTCTGCAGGCAGTGTGGAAGTGTGAGGGACTGAGGGTGTGCTCAACTCTCAGAAGTAAGATGCTTTTGGACAAGGCGTTCAGCTACCTTCTCACATATGGAACTTAGTATGTAGCACCTGTCTACCACAAGAATTACTGGGAAATCGTGAATTGAGCTTGGAGGCACTAGTCTTGTGTGCCGGTTGATTCCAATTACCTCTCCCAGCACTTCCGTCAAACAGCGAGCCTAGCCCTTTTAGAAGCCAAGGGTACCAGCAGGCTGGATGTGGAGGTACAGGCCATAAGCTCAACTCTCAGAAGTGTGTATGCATGGGAGGCAGATGTCTGCTACCCGCTCGTACATGGGATTTGGAACCTAGCTACACTCTGGTTGAGGAAAGCCGTTGAAAATCGCTGTATTCAACTCAGATACACGGGAGTTCAGGCCCAGTGCTCACACATGCTTTTCCCGCAACCTGTCCCAGCCACTAACATAAGGATGTTAGCAGCTACTCCTACAGTCAGGCAGCATGTGGGAGTGTTCTGCCCTGTCCTCAGCTCTCACAGGGAAGCATGTCTTGAAGCCAGCTGTCAACTAGCTGCATTCCTATGGCAGTGAGAAGGTAGCAGTATTCTGAGTCAGGAGGTTCCAAGATTACCACTCTACTGCACCTGGGGATACCCTCCAGGTCTGCATTGTTACCCTGCGTCTCAGAAGCCTCTGGCAAACGTCTCTGCTGAAGACCTGCGAAACTCACTCTGCAGGCAGTGTGGAACTGTGAGGGACTGAGGCTGAGCTCAACACTCAGAAGTAAGATGGTTTTGGACAAGGCGTTCAGCTACGCTCTCACGTATGGAACTTAGTATGTAGCACCAGTCTACCACAGGAATTACTAGGAAATCGCTGAACTGAGCTTGGAGGCACTAGTCTTGTGTGCCGGGTGATTCCAATTACCTCTCCCAGCACTTCCGTCAAACAGCGAGCCTAGGCCTTTTAGAAGCCAAGGGTACCAGCAGGCTGGCTGTGGAGGTACAGGCCATAAGCTCAACTCTCAGAAGTGTGTATGCATGGGAGGCAGATGTCTGCTAACCGCTCGTACATGGGATTTGGAACCTAGCTACACTCTGGTTGAGGAAAGCCGTTGGAAATCGCTGTATTCAACTCAGATACACGGGAGTTCAGGCCCAGTGCTCACACATGCTTTTCCCGCAACCTCTCCCAGCCACTAACATTAGGATGTTAGCAGCTACTCCTACAGTCAGGCAGGATGCGGGAGGGTTCTGCCCTGTCCTCAGCTCTCACAGGGAAGCATGTCTTGAAGCCAGCTGTCAACTAGCTGCATTCCTATGGCATTGAGAAGGTAGCAGTAATCTGAGTCAGGAGGTTCCAAGATTACCACTCTACTGCACCTGGAGATACCCTCCAGGTCTGCATTGTTAACTTGTACTCAGAAGCCTCTGGCAATCGTCTCTGGTGAAGACGTGTGAAACTCACTCTGCAGGCAGTGTGGAACTGTGAGGGACTGAGGGTGGGCTCAACTCTCAGAAGTAAGATGCTTTTGGACAAGGCGTTCAGCTACCTTCTCACATATGGAACTTAGTATGTAGCACCTGTCTATCACAAGAATTACTGGGAAATCGTGAATTGAGCTTGGAGGCACTCGTCTTGTGTGCCGGGAGATTCCAATTACCTCTCCCAGCACTTCCGTCAAACAGCGAGCCTAGGCCTTTTAGAAGCCAAGGGTACCAGCAGGCTGGATGTGGAGGTACAGGCCATAAGCTCAACTCTCAGAAGTGTGTATGCATGGGAGGCAGATGTCTGCTACCCGCTCGTACATGGGATTTGGAACCTAGCTACACTCTGGTTGAGGAAAGCCGTTGGAAATCGCTGTATTCAACTCAGATACACGAGAGTTCAGGCCCAGTGCTCACACATGCTTTTCCCGCAACCTCTCCCAGCCACTAACATTAGGATGTTAGCAGCTACTCCTACAGTCAGGCAGCATGCGGGAGGGGTCTGCCCTGTCCTCAGCTCTCTCAGGGAAGCATGTCTTGAAGCCAGCTAGCTGTCAACTAGCTGCATTCCTATGGCAGTGAGAAGGTAGCAGTATTCTGAGTCAGGAGGTTCCAAGATTACCAGTCGACTGCACCTGGGGATACCCTCCAGGTCTGCATTGTTACCCTGCGTCTCAGAAGCCTCTGGCAAACGTCTCTGCTGAAGACCTGCGAAACTCACTCTGCAGGCAGTGTGGAACAGTGAGGGACTGAGGCTGAGCTCAACTATCAGAAGTAAGATGGTTTTGGACAAGGCGTTCAGCTACCCTCTCACGTATGGAACTTAGTATGTAGCACCAGTCTACCACAGGAATTACTAGGAAATCGCTGAACTGAGCTTGGAGGCACTAGTCTTGTGTGCCGGGTGTTTCCAATTACCTCTCCCAGCACTTCCGTCAAACAGCGAGCCTAGGCCTTTTAGAAGCCAAGGGTACCAGCAGGCTGGATGTGGAGGTACAGGCCATAAGCTCAACTCTCAGAAGTGTGTATGCATGGGAGGCAGATGTCTGCTACCCACTCGGACATGGGAGTTGGAACCTAGCTACACTGTGATTGATGAAGGCCATTGGAAATCGCTGTATTCAACTCAGATACACGGGAGTTCAGGCCCAGTGCTCACACATGCTTTTCCCGCAACCTCTCCCAGCCACTAACATAAGGATGTTAGCAGCTACTCCTACAGTCAGGCAGGATGCGGGAGGTTTCTGCCCTGTCCTCAGCTCTCACAGGGAAGCATGTCTTGAAGCCTGCTGTCAACTAGCTGCATTCCTATGGCAGTGAGAAGGTAGCAGTACTCTGAGTCAGGAGGTTCCAAGATTACCACTCTACTGCACCTGGAGATACCCTCCAGGTCTGCATTGTTAACTTGTACTCAGAAGCCTCTGGCAATCGTCTCTGGTGAAGAAGTGTGAAACTCACTCTGCAGGCAGTGTGGAAGTGTGAGGGACTGAGGGTGTGCTCAACTCTCAGAAGTAAGATGCTTTTGGACAAGGCGTTCAGCTACCGTCTCACATATGGAAGTTAGTATGTAGCACCTGTATACCACAAGAATTACTGGGAAATCGTGAATTGAGCTTGGAGGCACTCATCTTGTGTGCCGGGAGATTCCAATTACCTCTCCCAGCACTTCCGTCAAACAGCGAGCCTAGGCCTTTTAGAGCCAAGGGTACCAGCAGGCTGGCTGTGGAGGTACAGGCCATAAGCTCAACTCTCAGAAGTGTGTATGCATGGGAGGCAGATGTCTGCTACCCGCTCGTACATGGGATTTGGAACCTAGCTACACTCTGGTTGAGGAAAGCCGTTGGAAATCGCTGTATTCAACTCAGATACACGGGAGTTCAGGCCCAGTGCTCACACATGCTTTTCCCGCAACCTCTCCCAGCCACTAATATTAGGATGTTAGCAGCTACTCCTACAGTCAGGCAGCATGCGGGAGGGTTCTGCCCTGTCCTCAGCTCTCTCAGGGAAGCATGTCTTGAAGCCAGCTATCTGTCAACTAGCTGCATTCCTATGGCAGTGAGAAGGTAGCAGTATTCTGAGTCAGGACGTTCCAAGATTACCAGTCGACTGCACCTGGGGATACCCTGCAGGTCTGCATTGTTACCCTGCCTCTCAGAAGCCTCTGGCAAACGTCTCTGCTGAAGACCTGCGCAACTCACTCTGCAGGCAGTTTGGAACTGTGAGGGACTGAGGCTGAGCTCAACTCTCAGAAGTAAGATGGTTTTGGACAAGGCGTTCAGCTACCCTCTCACGTATGGAACTTAGTATGTAGCACCAGTCTACCACAGGAATTACTAGGAAATCGCTGAACTGAGCTTGGAGGCACTAGTCTTGTGTGCCGGGTGATTCCAATTACCTCTCCCAGCACTTCCGTCAAACAGCGAGCCTAGGCCTTTTAGAAGTCAAGGGTACCAGCAGGCTGGATATGGAGGTACAGGCCATAAGCTCAACTCTCAGAAGTGTGTATGCATGGGAGGCAGATGTCTGCTACCCCCTCGGACATGGGAGTTGGAACCCAGCTACACTGTGATTGAAGAAGGCCATTGGAAATCGCTGTATTCAACTCAGATACACGGGAGTTCAGGCCCAGTGCTCACACATGCTTTTCCCGCAACCTCTCCCAGCCACTAACATTAGGATGTTAGCAGCTACTCCTACAGTCAGGCAGGATGCGGGAGGGTTCTGCCCTGTCCTCAGCTCTCACAGGGAAGCATGTCTTGAAGCCAGCTGTCAACTAGCTGCATTCCTATGGCAGTGAGAAGGTAGCAGTACTCTGAGTCAGGAGGTTCCAAGATTACCACTCTACTGCACCTGGAGATACCCTCCAGGTCTGCATTGTTAACTTGTACTCAGAAGCCTCTGGCAATCGTCTCTGGTGAAGACGTGTGAAACTCACTCTGCAGGCAGTGTGGAAGTGTGAGGGACTGAGGGTGTCCTCAACTCTCAGAAGTAAGATGCTTTTGGACAAGGCGTTCAGCTACCTTCTCACATATGGAACTTAGTATGTAGCACCTGTCTACCACAAGAATTACTGGGAAATCGTGAATTGAGCTTGGAGGCACTCATCTTGTGTGCCGGGAGATTCCAATTACCTCTCCCAGCACTTCCGTCAAACAGCAACCCTAGGCCTTTTAGAGCCAAGGGTACCAGCAGGCTGGCTGTGGAGGTACAGGCCATAAGCTCAACTCTCAGAAGTGTGTATGCATGGGAGGCAGATGTCTGCTACCCGCTCGTACATGGGATTTGGAACCTAGCTACACTCTGGTTGAGGAAAGCCGTTGGAAATCGCTGTATTCAACTCAGATACACGGGAGTTCAGGCCCAGTGCTCACACATGCTTTTCCCGCAACCTCTCCCAGCCACTAACATTAGGATGTTAGCAGCTACTCCTACAGTCAGGCAGCATGCGGGAGGGTTCTGCCCTGTCCTCAGCTCTCTCAGGGAAGCATGTCTTGAAGCCAGCTATCTGTCAACTAGCTGCATTCCTATGGCAGTGAGAAGGTAGCAGTATTCTGAGTCAGGACGTTCCAAGATTACCAGTCGACTGCACCTGGGGAAACCCTGCAGGTCTGCATTGTTACCCTGCGTCTCAGAAGCCTCTGGCAAACGTCTCTGCTGAAGACCTGCGAAACTCACTCTGCAGGCAGTGTGGAACTGTGAGGGACTGAGGCTGAGCTCAACTCTCAGAAGTAAGATTGTTTTGGACAAGGCGTTCAGCTACACTCTCACGTATGGAACATAGTATGTAGCACCAGTCTACCACAGGAATTACTAGGAAATCGCTGAACTGAGCTTGGGGCACTAGTCTTGTGTGCCGTGTGATTCCAATTACCTCTCCCAGCACTTCCGTCAAACAGCGAGCCTAGGCCTTTTAGAAGCCAAGGGTACCACCAGGCTGGATGTGGAGGTACAGGCCATAAGCTCAACTCTCAGAAGTGTGTATGCATGGGAGGCAGATGTCTGCTACCCACTCGGACATGGGAGTTGGAACCTAGCTACACTGTGATTGAAGAAGGCCATTGGAAATCGCTGTATTCAACTCAAATACACGGGAGTTCAGGCCCAGTGCTCACACATGCTTTTCCCGCAACCTCTCCCAGCCACTAACATTAGGATGTTAGCAGCTACTCCTACAGTCAGGCAGGATGCGGGAGGGTTCTGCCCTGTCCTCAGCTCTCACAGGGAAGCATGTCTTGAAGCCAGCTGTCAACTAGCTGCATTCCTATGGCAGTGAGAAGGTAGCAGTACTCTGAGTCAGGAGGTTCCAAGATTACCACTCTACTGCACCTGGAGATACCCTCCAGGTCTGCATTGTTAACTTGTACTCAGAAGCCTCTGGCAATCGTCTCTGGTGAAGACGTGTGAAACTCACTCTGCAGGCAGTGTGGAAGTGTGAGGGACTGAGGGTGTGCTCAACTCTCAGAAGTAAGATGCTTTTGGACAAGGCGTTCAGCTACCTTCTCACATATGGAACTTAGTATGTAGCACCTGTCTACCACAAGAATTACTGGGAAATCGTGAATTGAGCTTGGAGGCACTCGTCTTGTGTGCCGGGAGATTCCAATTACCTCTCCCAGCACTTCCGTCAAACAGCGAGCCTAGGCCTTTTAGAAGCCAAGGGTACCAGCAGGCTGGATGTGGAGGTACAGGCCATAAGCTCAACTCTCAGAAGTGTGTATGCATGGGAGGCAGATGTCTGCTACCCGCTCGTACATGGGATTTGGAACCTAGCTACACTCTGGTTGAGGAAAGCCGTTGGAAATCGCTGTATTCAACTCAGATACACGGGAGTTCAGGCCCAGTGCTCACACATGCTTTTCCCGCAACCTCTCCCAGCCACTAACATAAGGATGTTAGCAGCTACTCCTACAGTCAGGCAGCATGTGGGAGGGTTCTGCCCTGTCCTCAGCACTCACAGGGAAGCATGTATTGAAGCCAGCTGTCAACTAGCTGCATTCCTATGGCAGTGAGAAGGTAGCAGTATTCTGAGTCAGGAGGTTCCAAGATTACCAGTCGACTGCACCTGGGGATACCCTCCAGGTCTGCATTGTTACCCTGCGTCTCAGAAGCCTCTGGCAAACGTCTCTGCTGAAGACCTGCGAAACTCACTCTGCAGGCAGTGTGGAACTGTGAGGGACTGAGGCTGAGCTCAACTCTCAGAAGTAAGATGGTTTTGGACAAGGCGTTCAGCTACACTCTCACGTATGGAACTTAGTATGTAGCACCAGTCTACCACAGGAATTACTAGGAAATCGCTGAACTGAGCTTGGAGGCACTAGTCTTGTGTGCCGTGTGATTCCAATTACCTCTCCCAGCACTTCCGTCAAACAGCGAGCCTAGGCCTTTTAGAAGCCAAGGGTACCAGCAGGCTGGATGTGGAGGTACAGGCCATAAGCTCAACTCTCAGAAGTGTGTATGCATGGGAGGCAGATGTCTGCTACCCACTCGGACATGGGAGTTGAAACCTAGCTACACTGTGATTGAAGAAGGCCATTGGAAATCGCTGTATTCAACTCAAATACACGGGAGTTCAGGCCCAGTGCTCACACATGCTTTTCCCGCAACCTCTCCCAGCCACTAACATTAGGATGTTAGCAGCTACTCCTACAGTCAGGCAGGATGCGGGAGGGTTCTGCCCTGTCCTCAGCTCTCACAGGGAAGCATGTCTTGAAGCCAGCTGTCAACTAGCTGCATTCCTATGGCAGTGAGAAGGTAGCAGTACTCTGAGTCAGGAGGTTCCAAGATTACCACTCTACTGCACCTGGAGATACCCTCCAGGTCTGCATTGTTAACTTGTACTCAGAAGCCTCTGGCAATCGTCTCTGGTGAAGACCTGTGAAACTCACTCTGCAGGCAGTGTGGAACTGTGAGGGACTGAGGGTGTGCTCAACTCTCAGAAGTAAGATGCTTTTGGACAAGGCGTTCAGCTACCTTCTCACATATGGAACTTAGTATGTAGCACCTGTCTACCACAAGAATTACTGGGAAATCGTGCATTGAGCTTGGAGGCACTCGTCTTGTGTGCCGGGAGATTCCAATTACCTCTCCCAGCACTTCCGTCAAACAGCGAGCCTAGGCCTTTTAGAAGCCAAGGGTACCAGCAGGCTGGATGTGGAGGTACAGGCCATAAGTTCAACTCTCAGAAGTGTGTATGCATGGGAGGCAGATGTCTGCTACCCGCTCGTACATGGGATTTGGAACCTAGCTACAATCTGGTTGAGGAAAGCCGTTGGAAATCGCTGTATTCAACTCAGATACACGGGAGTTCAGGCCCAGTGCTCACACATGCTTTTTCCGCAACCTCTCCCAGCCACTAACATAAGGATGTTAGCAGCTACTCCTACAGTCAGGCAGCATGTGGGAGGGTTCTGCCCTGTCCTCAGCTCTCACAGGGAAGCATGTCTTGAAGCCAGCTGTCAACTAGCTGCATTCCTATGGCAGTGAGAAGGTAGCAGTATTCTGAGTCAGGAGGTTCCAAGATTACCAGTCGACTGCACCTGGGGATACCCTCCAGGTCTGCATTGTTACCCTGCGTCTCAGAAGCCTCTGGCAAACGTCTCTGCTGAAGACCTGCGAAACTCACTCTGCAGGCAGTGTGGAACTGTGAGGGACTGAGGCTGAGCTCAACTCTCAGAAGTAAGATGGTTTTGGACAAGGCGTTCAGCTACCCTCTCACGTATGGAACTTAGTATGTAGCACCAGTCTACCACAGGAATTACTAGGAAATCGCTGAACTGAGCTTGAAGGCACTAGTCTTGTGTGCCGTGTGATTCCAATTACCTCTCCCAGCACTTCCGTCAAACAGCGAGCCTAGGCCTTTTAGAAGCCAAGGGTACCACCAGGCTGGATGTGGAGGTACAGGCCATAAGCTCAACTCTCAGAAGTGTGTATGCATGGGAGGCAGATGTCTGCTACCCACTCGGACATGGGAGTTGGAACCTAGCTACACTGTGATTGAAGAAGGCCATTGGAAATCGCTGTATTCAACTCAAATACACGGGAGTTCAGGCCCAGTGCTCACACATGCTTTTCCGGCAACCTCTCCCATCCACTAACATAAGGATGTTAGCAGCTACTCCTACAGTCAGGCAGGATACGGGAAGGTTCTGCCCTGTCCTCAGCTCTCACAGGGAAGCATGTCTTGAAGCCAGCTGTCAACTAGCTGCATTCCTATGGCAGTGAGAAGGTAGCAGTACTCTGAGTCAGGAGGTTCCAAGATTACCACTCTACTGCACCTGGAGATACCCTCCAGGTCTGCATTGTTAACTTGTACTCAAAAGCCTCTGGCAATCGTCTCTGGTGAAGACGTGTGAAACTCACTCTGCAGGCAGTGTGGAACTGTGAGGGACTGAGGGTGGGCTCAACTCTCAGAAGTAAGATGCTTTTGGACAAGGCGTTCAGCTACCATCTCACATATGGAACTTAGTATGTAGCACCTGTCTACCACAAGAATTACTGGCAAATCGTGAATTGAGCTTGGAGGCACTCGTCTTGTGTGCCGGGAGATTCCAATTACCTCTCCCAGCACTTCCGTCAAACAGCGAGCCTAGGCCTTTTAGAAGCCAAGGGTACCAGCAGGCTGGCTGTGGAGGTACAGGCCATAAGCTCAACTCTCAGAAGTGTGTATGCATGGGAGGCAGATGTCTGCTACCCGCTCGTACATGGGATTTGGAACCTAGCTACACTCTGGTTGAGGAAAGCCGTTGGAAATCGCTGTATTCAACTCAGGTACACGGGAGTTCAGGCCCAGTGCTCACACATGCTTTTCCTGCAACCTCTCCCAGCCACTAACATAAGGATGTTAGCAGCTACTCCTACAGTCAGGCAGCATGCGGGAGGGTTCTGCCCTGTCCTCAGCTCTCACAGGGAAGCATGTCTTGAAGCCAGCTGTCAACTAGCTGCATTCCTATGGCAGTGAGAAGGTAGCAGTATTCTGAGTCAGGAGGTTCCAAGATTACCAGTCGACTGCACCTGGGGATACCCTCCAGGTCTGCATTGTTACCCTGCGTCTCAGAAGCCTCTGGCAAACGTCTCTGCTGAAGACCTGCGAAACTCACTCTGCAGGCAGTGTGGAACTGTGAGGGACTGAGGGTGTGCTCAACTCTCAGAAGTAAGATGGTTTTGGACAAGGCGTTCAGCTACCCTCTCACGTATGGAACTTAGTATGTAGCACCAGTC
The DNA here is from genome assembly GCF_053574225.1 of Canis aureus. Taxonomy (NCBI): domain Eukaryota; kingdom Metazoa; phylum Chordata; class Mammalia; order Carnivora; family Canidae; genus Canis; species Canis aureus. The sequence continues at coordinate 4,130,553 of NC_135623.1, read as the reverse complement.
TACCACAGGAATTACTAGGAAATCGCTGAACTGAGCTTGGAGGCACTAGTCTTGTGTGCCGGGTGATTCCAATTACCTCTCCCAGCACTTCCGTCAAACAGCGAGCCTAGGCCTTTTAGAAGCCAAGGGTACCAGCAGGCTGGCTGTGGAGGTACAGGCCATAAGCTCAACTCTCAGAAATGTGTATGCATGGGAGGCAGATGTCTGCTACCCGCTCGTACATGGGATTTGGAACCTAGCTACACTCTGGTTGAGGAAAGCCGTTGGAATTCGCTGTATTCAACTCAGGTACACGGGAGTTCAGGCCCAGTACTCACACATGCTTTTCCCGCAAACTTCCCAGCCACTAACATAAGGATGTTAGCAGCTACTCCTTCAGTCAGGCAGCATGCGGGAGGGTTCTGCCCTGTCCTCAGCTCTCACAGGGAAGCATGTCTTGAAGCCAGCTGTCAACTAGCTGCATTCCTATGGCAGTGAGAAGGTAGCAGTATTCTGAGTCAGGAGGTTCCAAGATTACCAGTCGACTGCACCTGGGGATACCCTCCAGGTCTGCATTGTTACCCTGCGTCTCAGAAGCCTCTGGCAAACGTCTCTGCTGAAGACCTGCGAAACTCACTCTGCAGGCAGTGTGGAACTGTGAGGGACTGAGGCTGAGCTCAACTCTCAGAAGTAAGATGGTTTTGGACAAGGCGTTCAGCTACCCTCTCACGTATGGAACTTAGTATGTAGCACCAGTCTACCACAGGAATTACTAGGAAATCGCTGAACTGAGCTTGAAGGCACTAGTCTTGTGTGCCGGGTGATTCCAATTGCCTCTCCCAGCACTTCCGTCAAACAGCGAGCCTAGGCCTTTTAGAAGCCAAGGGTACCAGCAGGCTGGATGTGGAGGTACAGGCCATAAGCTCAACTCTCAGAAGTGTGTATGCATGGGAGGCAGATGTCTGCTACCCACTCGGACATGGGAGTTGGAACCCAGCTACACTCTGATTGAAGAAGGCCATTGGAAATCGCTGTATTCAACTCAGATAAACGGGAGTTCAGGCCCAGTGCTCACAAATGCTTTTCCCGCAACCTCTCCCAGCCACTAACATAAGGATGTTAGCAGCTACTCCTACAGTCAGGCAGGATGCGGGAGGGTTCTGCCCTGTCCTCAGCTCTCTCAGGGAAGCATGTCTCGAAGCCAGCTGTCAACTACCTGCATTCCTATGGCAGTGAGAAGGTAGCAGTACTCTGAGTCAGGAGGTTCCAAGATTACCACTCTACTGCACCTGGAGATACCCTCCATGTCTGCATTGTTAACTTGTACTCAGAAGCCTCTGGCAATCGTCTCGGGTGAAGACCTGCGAAACTCACTCTGCAGGCAGTGTCGAACTGTGAGGGACTGAGGGTGTGCTCAACTCTCAGAAGTAAGATGCTTTTGGAGAAGGCGTTCAGCTACCCTCTCACGTATGGAACTTAGTATGTAGCACCAGTCTACCACAGGAATTACTAGGAAATCGCTGAACTGAGCTTGGAGGCACTAGTCTTGTGTGCCGGGTGATTCCAATTACCTCTCCCAGCACTTCCGTCAAACAGCGAGCCTAGGCCTTTTAGAAGCCAAGGGTACCAGCAGGCTGGATGTGGAGGTACAGGCCATAAGCTCAACTCTCAGAAGTGTGTATGCATGGGAGGCAGTTGTCTGCTACCCACTCGGACATGGGAGTTGGAACTTAGCTACACTGTGATTGAAGAAGGCCATTGGAAATCGTTGTATTCAACTCAGATACACGGGAGTTCAGTCCCAGTGCTCACACATGCTTTTCCCGCAACCTCTCCCAGCCACTAACATTAGGATGTTAGCAGCTACTCCTACAGTCAGGCAGGATGCGGGAGGGTTCTGCCCTGTCCTCAGCTCTCACAGGGAAGCATGTCTTGAAGCCAGCTGTTAACTAGCTGCATTCCTATGGCAGTGAGAAGGTAGCAGTACTCTGAGTCAGGATGTTCCAAGATTACCACTCTACTGCACCTGGAGATACCCTCTAGGTCTGCATTGTTAACTTGTACTCAGAAGCCTCTGGCAATCGTCTCTGGTGAAGACGTGTGAAACTCACTCTGCAGGCAGTGTGGAACTGTGAGGGACTGAGGGTGGTCTCAACTCTCAGAAGTAAGATGCTTTTGGACAAGGCGTTCAGCTACCTTCTCACATATGGAACTTAGTATGTAGCACCTGTCTACCACAAGAATTACTGGGAAATCGTGAATTGAGCTTGGATGCACTCGTCTTGTGTGCCGGGAGATTCCAATTACCTCTCCCAGCACTTCCGTCAAACAGCGAGCCTAGGCCTTTTAGAAGCCAAGGGTACCAGCAGGCTGGCTGTGGAGGTACAGGCCATAAGCTCAACTCTCAGAAGTGTGTATGCATGGGAGGCAGATGTCTGCTACCCGCTCGTACATGGGATTTGGACCCTAGCTACACTCTGGTTGAGGAAAGCCGTTGGAAATCGCTGTATTCAACTCAGATACACGGGAGTTCAGGCCCAGTGCTCACACATGCTTTTCCCGCAACCTCTCCCAGCCACTAACATAAGGATGTTAGCAGCTACTCCTACAGTCAGGCAGCATGCGGGAGGGTTCTGCCCTGTCCTCAGCTCTCACAGGGAAGCATGTCTTGAAGCCAGCTGTCAACTAGCTGCATTCCTATGGCAGTGAGAAGGTAGCAGTATTCTGAGTCAGGAGGTTCCAAGATTACCAGTCGACTGCACCTGGGGATACCCTCCAGGTCTGCATTGTTACCCTGCGTCTCAGAAGCCTCTGGCAAACGTCTCTGCTGAAGACCTGCGAAACTCACTCTGCAGGCAGTGTGGAACTGTGAGGGACTGAGGCTGAGCTCAACTCTCAGAAGTAAGATGGTTTTGGACAAGGCGTTCAGCTACCCTCTCACGTATGGAACTTAGTATGTAGCACCAGTCTACCACAGGAATTACTAGGAAATCGCTGAACTGAGCTTGGAGACACTAGTCTTGTGTGCCGGGTGATTCCAATTACCTCTCCCAGCACTTCCGTCAAACAGCGAGCCTAGGCCTTTTAGAAGCCAAGGGTACCAGCAGGCTGGCTGTGGAGGTACAGGCCATAAGCTCAACTCTCAGAAGTGTGTATGCATGGGAGGCAGATGTCTGCTACCCGCTCGTACATAGGATTTGGAACCTAGCTACACTCTGGTTGAGGAAAGCCGTTGGAAATCGCTGTATTCAACTCAGATACACGGGAGTTCAGGCCCAGTGCTCACACATGCTTTTCCCGCAACCTCTCCCAGCCACTAACATAAGGATGTTAGCAGCTACTCCTACACTCAGGCAGGATGCGGGAGGGTTCTGCCCTGTCCTCAGCTCTCACAGGGAAGCATGTCTTGAAGCCAGCTAGCTGTCAACTAGCTGCATTCCTATGGCAGTGAGAAGGTAGCAGTATTCTTAGTCAGTAGGTTCCAAGATTACCAGTCGACTGCACCTGGGGATACCCTCCAGGTCTGCATTGTTACCCTGCGTCTCAGAAACCTCTGGCAAACGTCTCTGCTGAAGACCTGCGAAACTCACTCTGCAGGCAGTGTGGATCTGTGAGGGACTGAGGCTGAGCTCAACTCTCAGAAGTAAGATGGTTTTGGACAAGGCGTTCACTTACCCTCTCACGTATGGAACTTAGTATGTAGCACCAGTCTACCTCAGGAATTACTAGGAAATCGCTGAACTAAGCTTGGAGGCACTAGTCTTGTGTGCCGGGTGATTCCAATTACCTCTCCCAGCACTTCCGTCAAACAGCGAGCCTAGGCCTTTTAGAAGCCAAGGGTACCAGCAGGCTGGATGTGGAGGTACAGGCCATAAGCTCAACTCTCAGAAGTGTGTATGCATGGGAGGCAGATGTCTGCTACCCACTCGGACATGGGAGTTGGAACCTAGCTACACTGTGATTGAAGAAGGCCATTTGAAATCGCTGTATTCAACTCAGATACACGGGAGTTCAGGCCCAGTGCTCACACATGCTTTTCCCGCAACCTCTCCCAGCCACTAACATTAGGATGTTAGCAGCTACTCCTACAGTCAGGCAGGATGCGGGAGGGTTCTGCCCTGTCCTCAGCTCTCACAGGGAAGCATGTCTTGAAGCCAGCTGTCAACTAGCTGCATTCCTATGGCAGTGAGAAGGTAGCAGTACTCTGAGTCAGGAGGTTCCAAGATTACCACTCTACTGCACCTGGAGTACCCTCCAGGTCTGCATTGTTAACTTGTACTCAGAAGCCTCTGGCAATCGTCTCTGGTGAAGACGTGTGAAACTCACTCTGCAGGCAGTGTGGAAGGGTGAGGGACTGAGGGTGTGCTCAACTCTCAGAAGTAAGATGCTTTTGGACAAGGCGTTCAGCTACCATCTCACATATGGAACTTAGTATGTAGCACCTGTCTACCACAAGAATTACTGGGAAATCGTGAATTGAGCTTGGAGGCACTCGTCTTGTGTGCCGGGAGATTCCAATTACCTCTCCCAGCACTTCCGTCAAACAGCGAGCCTAGGCCTTTTAGAAGCCAAGGGTACCAGCAGGCTGGCTGTGGAGGTACAGGCCATAAGCTCAACTCTCAGAAGTGTGTATGCATGGGAGGCAGATGTCTGCTACCCGCTCGTACATGGATTTGGAACGTAGCTACACTCTGGTTGAGGAAAGCCGTTGGAAATCGCTGTATTCAACTCAGATACACGGGAGTTCAGGCCCAGTGCTCACACATGCTTTTCCCGCAACGTCTCCCAGCCACTAACATAAGGATGTTAGCAGCTACTCCTACAGTCAGGCAGCATGCGGGAGGGTTCTGCCCTGTCCTCAGCTCTCACAGGGAAGCATGTCTTGAAGCCAGCTGTCAACTAGCTGCATTCCTATGGCAGTGAGAAGGTAGCAGTATTCTGAGTAAGGAGGTTCCAAGATTACCAGTCGACTGCACCTGGGGATACCCTCCAGGTCTGCATTGTTACCCTGAGTCTCAGAAGCCTCTGGCAAACGTCTCTGCTGAAGACCTGCGAAACTCACTCTGCAGGCAGTGTGGAGCTGTGAGGGACTGAGGCTGAGCTCAACTCTCAGAAGTAAGATGGTTTTGGACAAGGCGTTCAGCTACCCTCTCACGTATGGAACTTAGTATGTAGCACCAGTCTACCACAGGAATTACTAGGAAATCGCTGAACTGAGCTTGGAGGCACTAGTCTTGTGTGCCGGGTGATTCCAATTACCTCTCCCAGCACTTCCGTCAAAGAGCGAGCCTAGGCCTTTTAGAAGCCAAGGGTACCAGCAGGCTGGCTGTGGAGGTACAGGCCATAAGCTCAACTCTCAGAAGTGTGTATGCATGGGAGGCAGATATCTGCTACCCGCTCGTACATGGGATTTGGAACCTAGCTACACTCTGGTTGAGGAAAGCCGTTGGAAATCGCTGTATTCAACTGAGATACACAGGAGTTCAGGCCCAGTGCTCACACATGCTTTTCCCGCAACCTCTCCCAGCCACTAACATAAGGATGTTAGCAGCTACTCCTACAGTCAGGCAGCATGCGGGAGGGTTCTGCCCTGTCCTCAGCTCTCACAGGGAAGCATGTCTTGAAGCCAGCTGTCAACTAGCTTCATTCCTATGGCAGTTAGAAGGTAGCAGTATTCTGAGTCAGGAGGTTCCAAGATTACCAGTCGACTGCACCTGGGGATACCCTCCAGGTCTGCATTGTTACCCTGCGTCTCAGAAGCCTCTGGCAAACGTCTCTGCTGAAGACCTGCGAAACTCACTCTGCAGGCAGTGTGGAACTGTGAGGGACTGAGGCTGAGCTCAACTCTCAGAAGTAAGATGGTTTTGGACAAGGCGTTCAGCTACCCTCTCACGTATGGAACTTAGTATGTAGCACCAGTCTACCACAGGAATTACTAGGAAATCGCTGAACTGAGCTTGGAGGCACTAGTCTTGTGTGCCGGGTGATTCCAATTACCTCTCCCAGCATTTCCGTCAAAGAGCGAGCCTAGGCCTTTTAGAAGCCAAGGGTACCAGCAGGCTGGATGTGGAGGTACAGGCCATAAGCTCAACTCTCAGAAGTGTGTATGCATGGGAGGCAGATGTCTGCTACCCGCTCGGACATGGGAGTTGGAACCTAGCTACACTGTGATTGAAGAAGGCCATTGGAAATCGCTGTATTCAACTCAGATACACGGGAGTTCAGGCCCAGTGCTCACACATGCTTTTCCCGCAACCTCTCCCAGCCACTAACATAAGGATGTTAGCAGCTACTCCTACAGTCAGGCAGGATGCGGGAGGGTTCTGCCCTGTCCTCAGCTCTCACAGGGAAGCATGTCTTGAAGCCAGCTGTCAACTAGCTGCATTCCTATGGCAGTGAGAAGGTAGCAGTACTCTGAGTCAGGAGGTTCCAAGATTACCACTCTACTGCACCTGGAGATACCCTCCAGGTCTGCATTGTTAACTTGTACTCAGAAGCCTCTGGTAATCGTCTTTGGTGAAGACGTGTGAAACTCAATCTGCAGGCAGTGTGGAACTGTGAGGCACTGAGGGAGGGCTCAACTCTCAGAAGTAAGATGCTTTTGGACAAGGCGTTCAGCTACCATCTCACATATGGAACTTAGTATGTAGCACCTGTCTACCACAAGAATTACTGGGAAATCGTGAATTGAGCTTGGAGGCACTCGTCTTGTGTGCCGGGAGATTCCAATTACCTCTCCCAGCACTTCCGTCAAACAGCGAGCCTAGGCCTTTTAGAAGCCAAGGGTACCAGCAGGCTGGCTGTGGAGGTACAGGCCATAAGCTCAACTCTCAGAAGTGTGTACGCATGGGAGGCAGATGTCTGCTACCCGCTCGTACATGGGATTTGGAACCTAGCTACACTCTGGTTGAGGAAAGCCGTTGGAAATCGCTGTATTCAACTCAGATACACGGGAGTTCAGGCCCAGTGCTCACACATGCTTTTCCCGCAACCTCTCCCAGCCACTAACATAAGGATGTTAGCAGCTACTCCTACAGTCAGGCAGCATGCGGGAGGGTTCTGCCCTGTCCTCAGCTCTCACAGGGAAGCATGTCTTGAAGCCAGCTAGCTGTCAACTAGCTGCATTCCTATGGCAGTGAGAAGGTAGCAATATTCTTAGTCAGGAGGTTCCAAGATTACCACTCTACTGCACCTGGAGATACCCTCCAGGTCTGCATTGTTAACTTGTACTCAGAAGCCTCTGGCAATCGTCTCTGGTGAAGACGTGTGAAACTCACTCTGCAGGCAGTGTGGAAGTGTGAGGGACTGAGGGTGTGCTCAACTCTCAGAAGTAAGATGCTTTTGGACAAGGCGTTCAGCTACCTTCTCACATATGAGACTTAGTATGTAGCACCTGTCTACCACAAGAATTACTGGGAAATCGTGAATTGAGCTTGGAGGCACTCGTCTTGTGTGCCGGGAGATTCCAATTACCTCTCCCAGCACTTCCGTCAAACAGCGAGCCTAGGCCTTTTAGAAGCCAAGGGTACCAGCAGGCTGGCTGTGGAGGTACAGGCCATAAGCTCAACTCTCAGAAGTGTGTATGCATGGGAGGCAGATGTCTGCTACCCGCTCGTACATGGGATTTGGAACCTAGCTACACTCTGGTTGAGGAAAGCCGTTGGAAATCGCTGTATTCAACTCAGATACACGGGAGTTCAGGCCCAGTGCTCACACATGCTTTTCGCGCAACCTCTCCCAGCCACTAACATAAGGATGTTAGCAGCTACTCCTACAGTCAGGCAGCATGCGGGAGGGTACTGCCCTGTCCTCAGCTCTCACAGGGAAGCATGTCTTGAAGCCAGCTGTCAACTAGCTGCATTCCTATGGCTGTGAGAAGGTAGCAGTATTCTGAGTCAGGAGGATCCAAGATTACCAGTCGACTGCACCTGGGGATACCCTCCAGGTCTGCATTGTTATCCTGCGTCTCAGAAGCCTCTGGCAAACGTCTCTGCTGAAGACCTGCGAAACTCACTCTGCAGGCAGTGTGGAACTGTGAGGGACTGAGGCTGAGCTCAACACTCAGAAGTAAGATGGTTTTGGACAAGGCGTTCAGCTACCCTCTCACGTATGGAACTTAGTATGTAGCACCAGTCTACCACCGGAATTACAAGAAATCGCTGAACTGAGCTTGGAGGCACTAGTCTTGTGTGCCGGGTGATTCCAATTACCTCTCCCAGCACTTCCGTTAAACAGCGAGCCTAGGCCTTTTAGAAGCCAAGGGTACCAGCAGGCTGGCTGTGGAGGTACAGGCCATAAGCTCAACTCTCAGAAGTGTGTATGCATGGGAGGCAGATGTCTGCTACCCGCTCGTACATGGGATTTGGAACCTAGCTACACTCTGGTTGAGGAAAGCCGTTGGAAATCGCTGTATTCAACTCAGGTACACGGGAGTTCAGGCCCAGTGCTCACACATGCTTTTCCCGCAACCTCTCCCAGCCACTAACATAAGGATGTTAGCAGCTACTCCTACAGTCAGGCAGCATGCGGGAGGGTTCTGCCCTGTCCTCAGTTCTCACAGGGAAGCATGTCTTGAAGCCAGCGGTCAACTAGCTGCATTCCTATGGCAGTGAGAAGGTAGCAGTATTCTGAGTCAGGAGGTTCCAAGATTACCAGTCCACTGCACCTGCGGATACCCTCCAGGTCTGCATTGTTACCCTGCGTCTCAGAAGCCTCTGGCAAACGTCTCTGCTGAAGACCTGCGAAACTCACTCTGCAGGCAGTGTGGAACTGTGAGGGACTGAGGCTGAGCTCAACTCTCAGAAGTAAGATGGTTTTGGACAAGGCGTTCAGCTACCCTCTCACGTATGGAACTTAGTATGTAGCACCAGTCTACCACAAGAATTACTAGGAAATCGCTGAACTGAGCCTGGAGGCACTAGTCTTGTGTGCCGGGTGATTCCAATTACCTCTCCCAGCACTTCCGCCAAACAGCGAGCCTAGGCATTTTAGAAGCCAAGGGTACCAGCAGGCTGGCTGTGGAGGTACAGGCCATAAGCTCAACTCTCAGAAGTGTGTATGCATGGGAGGCAGATGTCTGCTACCCGCTCGTCCATTGGAGTTGGAACCTAGCTACACTCTGGTTGAGGAAAGCCGTTGGAAATCGGTGTATTCAACTCAGGTACACGGGAGTTCAGGCCTAGTGCTCACACATGCTTTTCGCGCAAACTCTCCCAGCCACTAACATAAGGATGTTAGCAGCTAATCCTACAGTCAGGCAGCATGCGGGAGGGTTCTGCCCTGTCCTCAGCTCTCACAGGGAAGCATGTCTTGAAGCCAGCTGTCAACTAGCTGCATTCCTATGGCAGTGAGACGGTAGCAGTATTCTGAGTCAGGAGGTTCCAAGATTACCAGTCGACTGCACCTGGGGATACCCTCCAGGTCTGCATTGTTACCCTGCGTCTCAGAAGCCTCTGGCAAACGTCTCTGCTGAAGACCTGCGAAACTCACTCTGCAGGCAGTGTGGAACTGTGCGGGACTGAGGCTGAGCTCAACTCTCAGAAGTAAGATGGTTATGGACAACGCGTTCAGCTACCCTCTCACGTATGGAACTTAGTATGTAGCACCAGTCTACCACAGGAATTACTAGGAAATCGCTGAACTGAGCTTGGAGGCACTAGTCTTGTGTACCGGGTGATTCCAATTACCTCTCCCAGCACTTCCGTCAAACAGCGAGCCTAGGCCTTTTAGAAGCCAAGGGTACCAGCAGGCTGGCTGTGGAGGTACAGGCCATAAACTCAACTCTCACAAGTGTGTATGCATGGGAGGCAGATATCTGCTACCCGCTCGTACATGGGATTTGGAACCTAGCTACACTCTGGTTGAGGAAAGACGTTGGAAATCGCTGTATTCAACTCAGATACACGGGAGTTCAGGCCCAGTGCTCACACATGCTTTTCCCGCAACCTCTCCCAGCCACTAACATAAGGATGTTAGCAGCTACTCCTACAGTCAGGCAGCATGCGGGATGGTTCTGCCCTGTCCTCAGCTCTCACAGGGAAGCATGTCTTGAAGCCAGCTGTCAACTAGCTTCATTCCTATGGCAGTGAGAAGGTAGCAGTATTCTGAGTCAGGAGGTTCCAAGATTACCAGTCGACTGCACCTGGGGATACCCTCCAGGTCTGCATTGTTACCCTGCGTCTCAGAAGCCTCTGGCAAACGTCTCTGCTGAAGACCTGCGAAACTCACTCTGCAGACAGTGTGGAACTGTGAGGGACTGAGGCTGAGCTCAACTCTCAGAATTAAGATGGTTTTGGACAAGGCGTTCAGCTACCCTCTCACGTATGGAACTTAGTATGTAGCACCAGTCTACCACAGGAATTACTAGGAAATCGCTGAACTGAGCTTGGAGGCACTAGTCTTGTGTGCCGGGTGATTCCAATTACCTCTCCCAGCACTTCCGTCAAACAGCGAGCCTAGGCCTTTTAGAAGCCAAGGGTACCAGCAGGCTGGATGTGGAGGTACAGGCCATAAGCTCAACTCTCAGAAGTGTGTATGCATGGGAGGCAGATGTCTGCTACCCACTCGGACATGGGATTTGGAACCTAGCTACACTGTGATTGAAGAAGGCCATTGGAAATCGCTGTATTCAACTCAGATACACGGGAGTTCAGACCCAGTGCTCACACATGCTTTTCCCGCAACCTCTCCCAGGCACTAACATTAGGATGTTAGCAGCTACTCCTACAGTCAGGCAGGATGCGGGAGGGTTCTGCCCTGTCCTCAGCTCTCACAGGGAAGCATGTCTTGAAGCCAGCTGTCAACTAGCTGCATTCCTATGGCAGTGAGAAGGTAGCAGTACTCTGAGTCAGGAGGTTCCAAGATTACAACTCTACTGCACCTGGAGATACCCTCCAGGTGTGCATTGTTAACTTGTACTCAGAAGCCTCTGGCAATCGTCTCTGGTGAAGACGTGTGAAACTCACTCTGCAGTCGGTGTGGAAGTGTGAGGGACTGAGGGTGTGCTCAACTCTCAGAAGTAAGATGCTTTTGGATAAGGCGTTCAGCTACATTCTCACATATGGAACTTAGTATGTAGCACCTGTCTACAACAAGAATTACTGGGAAATCGTGAATTGAGCTTGGAGGCACTCGTCTTGTGTGCCGGGAGATTCCAATTACCTCTCCCAGCACTTCCGTCAAACAGCGAGCCTAGGCCTTTTAGAAGCCAAGGGTACCAGCAGGCTGGCTGTGGAGGTACAGGCCATAAGCTGAACTCTCAGAAGTGTGTATGCATGGGAGGCAGATGTCTGCTACCAGCTCGTACATGGGATTTGGAACCTAGCTACACTCTGGTTGAGGAAAGCCGTTGGAAATCGCTGTATTCAACTCAGATACACGGGAGTTCAGGCCCAGTGCTCACACATGCTTTTCCCGCAACCTCTCCCAGCCACTAACATAAGGATGTTAGCAGCTACTCCTACAGTCAGGCAGCATGCGGGAGGGTTCTGCCCTGTCCTCAGCTCTCACAGGGAAGCATGTCTTGAAGCCAGCTGTCAACTAGCTGCATTCCTATGGCAGTGAGAAGGTAGCAGTATTCTGAGTCAGGAGGTTCCAAGATTACCAGTCGACTGCACCTGGGGATACCCTCCAGGTCTGCATTGTTACCCTGCGTCTCAGAAGCCTCTGGCAAACGTCTCTGCTGAAGGCCTGCGAAATTCACTCTGCAGGCAGTGTGGAACTGTGAGGGACTGAGGCTGAGCTCAACTCTCAGAAGTAAGATGGTTTTGGACAAGGCGTTCAGCTACACTCTCACGTATGGAACTTAGTATGTAACACCAGTCTACCACAGGAATTACTAGGAAATCGCTGAACTGAGCTTGGAGGCACTAGTCTTGTGTGCCGGGTGATTCAAATTACCTCTCCCAGCACTTCCGTCAAACAGCGAGCCTAGGCCTTTTAGAAGCCAAGAGTACCAGCAGGCTGGCTGTGGAGGTACAGGCCATAAGCTCAACTCTCAGAAGTGTGTATGCATGGGAGGCAGATGTCTGCTACCCGCTGGTACATGGGATTTGGAACCTAGCTACACTCTGGTTGAGGAAAGCCGTTGGAAATCCCTGTATTCAACTCAGATACACGGGAGTTCAGGCCCAGTGCTCACACATGCTTTTCGCGCAACCTCTCCCAGCCACTAACATAAGGATGTTAGCAGCTACTCCTACAGTCTGGCAGCATGCGGGAGTGTTCTGCCCTGTCCTCAGCTCTCACAGGGAAGCATGTCTTGAAGCCAGCTGTCAACTAGCTGCATTCCTATGGCAGTGAGAAGGTAGCAGTATTCTGAGTCAGGAGGTTCCAAGATTACCAGTCGACTGCACCTGGGGATACCCTCCAGGTCTGCATTGTTACCCTGCGTCTCAGAAGCCTCTGGCAAACGTCTCTGCTGAAGACCTGCGAAACTCACTCTGCAGGCAGTGTGGAACTGTGAGGGACTGAGGCTGAGCTCAACTCTCAGAAGTAAGATGGTTTTGGACAAGGCGTTCAGCTACCCTCTCACGTATGGAACTTAGTATGTAGCACCAGTCTACCACCGGAATTACAAGAAATCGCTGAACTGAGCTTGGAGGCACTAGTCTTGTGTGCCGGGTGATTCCAATTACCTCTCCCAGCACTTCCGTCAAACAGCGAGCCTAGGCCTTTTAGAAGCCAAGGGTACCAGCAGGCTGGCTGTGGAGGTACAGGCCATAAGCTCAACTCTCAGAAGTGTGTATGCATGGGAGGCAGATGTCTGCTACCCGCTCGTACATGGGATTTGGAACCTAGCTACACTCTGGTTGAGGAAAGCCGTTGGAAATCGCTGTATTCAACTCAGGTACACGGGAGTTCAGGCCCAGTGCTCACACATGCTTTTCCCGCAACCTCTTCCAGCCATTAACATAAGGATGTTAGCAGCTACTCCTACAGTCAGGCAGCATGCGGGAGGGTTCTGCCCTGTCCTCAGCTCTCACAGGGAAGCATGTTTTGAAGCCAGCTGTCAACTAGCTGCATTCCTATGGCAGTGAGAAGGTAGCAGTATTCTGAGTCAGGAGGTTCCAAGATTACCAGTCGACTGCACCTGGGGATACCCTCCAGGTCTGCATTGTTACCCTGCGTCTCAGAAGCCTCTGGCAAACGTCTCTGCTGAAGACCTGCGAAACTCACTCTGCAGGCAGTGTGGAACTGTGAGGGACTGAGGCTGAGGTCAACTCTCAGAAGTAAGATGGTTTTGGACAAGGCGTTCAGCTACCCTCTCACGTATGGAACTTAGTATGTAGCACCAGTCTACCACAGGCATTACTAGGAAATCGCTGAACTGAGCTTGGAGGCACTAGTCTTGTGTGCCGGGTGATTCCAATTACCTCTCCCAGCTCTTCCGTCAAACAGCGAGCCTAGGCCTTTTAGAAGCCAAGGGTACCAGCAGGCTGGCTGTGGAGGTACAGGCCATAAGCTGAACTCTCAGAAGTGTGTATGCATGGGAGGCAGATGTCTGCTACCCACTCGGACATGGGAGTTGGAACCTAGCTACACTGTGATTGAAGAAGGCCATTGGAAATGCTGTATTCAACTCAGATACACGGGAGTTCAGGCCCAGTGCTCACACATGCTTTTCCCGCAACCTCTCCCAGCCACTAACTTTAGGATGTTAGCAGCTACTCCTACAGTCAGGCAGGATGCGGGAGGGTTCTGCCCTGTCCTCAGCTCTCACAGGGAAGCATGTCTTGAAGCCAGCTGTCAACTAGCTGCATTCCTATGGCAGTGAGAAGGTAGCATTACTCTGAGTCAGGAGGTTCCAAGATTACCACTCTACTGCACCTGGAGATACCCTCCAGGTCTGCATTGTTAACTTGTACTCAGAAGCCTCTGGCAATCGTCCTGGTGAAGACGTGTGAAACTCACTCTGCAGGCAGTGTGGAAGTGTGAGGGACTGAGGGTGTGCTCAACTCTCAGAAGTAAGATTCTTTTGGAAAAGGCGTTCAGCTACCTTCTCACATATGGAACTTAGTATGTAGCACCTGTCTACCACAAGAATTACTGGGAAATCGTGAATTGAGCTTGGAGGCACTCGTCTTGTGTGCCGGGAGATTCCAATTACCTCTCCCAGCACTTCCGTCAAACAGCGAGCCTAGGCCTTTTAGAAGCCAAGGGTACCCGCAGGCTGGCTGTGGAGGTACAGGCCATAAGCTCAACTCTCAGAAGTGTGTATGCATGGGAGGCAGATGTCTGCTACCCGCTCGTACATGGGATTTGGAACCTAGCTACACTCTGGTTGAGGAAAGCCGTTGGAAATCGCTGTACTCAACTCAGATACACTGGAGTTCAGGCCCAGTGCTCACACATGCTTTTCCCGCAACCTCTCCCAGCCACTAACATAAGGATGTTAGCAGCTACTCCTACAGTCAGGCAGCATGCGGGAGGGTTCTGCCCTGTCCTCAGCTCTCACAGGGAAGCATGTCTTGAAGCCAGCTGTCAACAAGCTGCATTCCTATGGCAGTGAGAAGGTAGCAGTATTCTGAGTCAGGAGGTTCCAAGATTACCAGTCGACTGCACCTGGGGATACCCTCCAGGTCTGCATTGTTACCCTGCGTCTCAGAAGCCTCTGGCAAACGTCTCTGCTGAAGACCTGCGAAACTCACTCTGCAGGCAGTGTGGAACTGTGAGGGACTGAGGCTGAGCTCAACTCTCAGAAGTAAGATGGTTTTGGACAAGGCGTTCAGCTACCCTCTCACGTATGGAACTTAGTATGTAGCACCAGTCTACCACAGGAATTACTAGGAAATCGCTGAACTGAGCTTGGAGGCACTAGTCTTGTGTGCCGGGTGATTCCAATTACCTCTCCCAGCACTTCCGCCAAACAGCGAGCCTAGGCCTTTTAGAAGCCAAGGGTACCAGCAGGCTGGCTGTGGAGGTACAGGCCATAAGCTCAACTCTCAGAAGTGTGTATGCATGGGAGGCAGATGTCTGCTACCCGCTCGTACATGGGATTTGGAACCTAGCTACACTCTGGTTGAGGAAAGCCGTTGGAAATCGCTGTATTCAACTCAGGTACACGGGAGTTCAGGCCCAGTGCTCACACATGCTTTTACCGCAACCTCTCCCAGCCACTAACATAAGGATGTTAGCAGCTACTCCTACAGTCAGGCAGCATGCGGGAGGGTTCTGCCCTGTCCTCAGCTCTCACAGGGAAGCATGTCTTGAAGCCAGCTGTCAACTAGCTGCATTCCTATGGCAGTGAGACGGTAGCAGTATTCTGAGTCAGGAGGTTCCAAGATTACCAGTCGACTGAACCTGGGGATACCCTCCAGGTCTACATTGTTACCCTGTGTCTCAGAAGCCTCTGGCAAACGTCTCTGCTTTAGACCTGCGAAAATCACTCTGCAGGCAGTGTCGAACTGTGAGGGACGGAGGCTGAGCTCAACTCTCAGAAGTAAGATGGTTTTGGACAAGGCGTTCAGCTACCCTCTCAAGTATGGAACTGAGTATTTAGCACCAGTCTACCACAGGATTTACTAGGAAATCGCTGAACTGAGCTTGGAGGCACTAGTCTTGTGTGCCGGGTGATTCAAATTACCTCTCCCAACACTTCCGTCAAACAGCGAGCCTAGGCCTTTTAGAAGCCAAGGGTACCAGCAGGCTGGATGTGGAGGTACAGGCCATAAGCTCAACTCTCAGAAGTGTGTATGCATGGGAGGCAGATGTCTGCTACCCGCTCGTACATGGGATTTGGAACCTAGCTACACTCTGGTTGAGGAAAGCCGTTGGAAATCGCTGTATTCAACTCAGATACACGGGAGTTCAGGCCCAGTGCTCACACATGCTTTTCCCGCAACGTCTCCCAGCCACTAACATAAGGATGTTAGCAGCTACTCCTACAGTCAGGCAGCACGCGGGACGGTTCTGCCCTGTCCTCAGCTCTCACAGGGAAGCATGTCTTGAAGCCAGCTGTCAACTAGCTGCATTCCTATGGCAGTGAGAAGGTAGCAGTATTCTGAGTCAGGAGGTTCCAAGATTACCAGTCGACTGCACCTGGGGATACCCTCCAGGTCTGCATTGTTACCCTGCGTCTCAGAAAACTCTGGCAAACTTCTCTGCTGAAGGCCTGCGAAACTCACTCTGCAGGCAGTGTCGAACTGTGAGGGACTGAGGCTGAGCTCAACTCTCAGAAGTAAGATGGTTTGGACAAGGCGTTCAGCTACCCTCTCACGTATGGAACTTAGTATGTAGCACCAGTCTACCACAGGAATTACTAGGAAATCGCTGAACTGAGCTTGGAGGCACTAGTCTTGTGTGCCGGGTGATTCCAATTACCTATCCGAGCACTTCCGTCAAACAGCGATCCTAGGCCTTTTAGAAGCCAAGGGTACCAGCAGGCTGGCTGTGGAGGTACAGGCCATAACCTCAACTCTCAGAAGTGTGTATGCATGGGAGGCAGATGTCTGCTACCCGCTCGTACATGGGATTTGGAACCTAGCTACACTGTGATTGAAGAAGGCCATTGGAAATCGCTGTATTCAACTCAGATACACGGGAGTTCAGGCCCAGTGCTCACACATGCTTTTCCCGCAACCTCTCCCAGCCACTAACATAAGGATGTTAGCAGCTACTCCTACAGTCAGGCAGCATGCGGGAGGGTTCTGCCCTGTCCTCAGCTCTCACAGGGAAGCATGTCTTGAAGCCAGCTGTCAACTAGCTGCATTCCTATGGCAGTGAGAAGGTAGCAGTACTCTGAGTCAGGAGGTTCCAAGATTACCACTCTACTGCACCTGGAGATACCCTCCAGGTCTGCATTGTTAACTTGTACTCAGAAGCCTCTGGCAATCGTCCTGGTGAAGACGTGTGAAACTCACTCTGCAGGCAGTGTGGAAGTGTGAGGGACAGAGGGTGTGCTCAACTCTCAGAAGTAAGATGCTTTTGGACAAGGCGTTCAGCTACCTTCTCACATATGGAACTTAGTATGTAGCACCTGTCTACCACAAGAATTACTGGGAAATCGTGAATTGAGCTTGGAGGCACTCGTCTTGTGTGCCGGGAGATTCCAATTACCTCTCCCAGCACTTCCGTCAAACAGCGAGCCTAGGCCATTTAGAAGCCAAGGGTACCAGCAGGCTGGCTGTGGAGGTACAGGCCATAAGCTCAACTCTCAGAAGTGTGTATGCATGGGAGGCAGATGTCTGCTACCCGCTCGTACATGGGATTTGGAACCTAGCTACACTCTGGTTGAGGAAAGCCGTTGGAAATCGCTGTATTCAACTCAGATACACGGGAGTTCAGGCCCAGTGCTCACACATGCTTTTCCCGCAACCTCTCCCAGCCACTAACATAAGGATGTTAGCAGCTTCTCCTACAGTCAGGCAGCATGCGGGAGGGTTCTGCCCTGTCCTCACCTCTCACAGGGAAGCATGTCTTGAAGCCAGCTGTCAACTAGCTGCATTCCTATGGCAGTGAGAAGGTAGCAGTATTCTGAGACAGGAGGTTCCAAGATTACCAGTCGACTGCACCTGCGGATACCCTCCAGGTCTGCATTGTTACCCTGCGTCTCAGAAGCCTCTGGCAAACGTCTCTGCTGAAGACCTGCGAAACTCACTCTGCAGGCAGTGTGGAACTGTGAGGGACTGAGGCTGAGCTCAACTCTCAGAAGTAAGATGGTTTTGGACAAGGCGTTCAGCTACCCTCTCACGTATGGAACTTAGTATGTAGCACCAGTCTACCACAGGAATTACTAGGAAATCGCTGAACTGAGCTTGGAGGCACTAGTCTTGTGTGCCGGGTCATTCCAATTACCTCTCCGAGCACTTCCGTCAAACAGCGATCCT
Source organism: Canis aureus (assembly GCF_053574225.1). Lineage (NCBI taxonomy): Eukaryota > Metazoa > Chordata > Mammalia > Carnivora > Canidae > Canis > Canis aureus. Next base: position 4,112,749 of record NC_135623.1, on the reverse strand, counting down.
AGGCCTTTTAGAAGCCAAGGGTACCAGCAGGCTGGCTGTGGAGGTACAGGCCATAAGCTCAACTCTCAGAAGTGTGTATGCATGGGAGGCAGATGTCTGCTACCCACTCGGACATGGGAGTTGGAACCTAGCTACACTGTGATTGAAGAAGGCCATTGGAAATCGCTGTATTCAACTCAGATACACGGGAGTTCAGGCCCAGTGCTCACACATGCTTTTCCCGCAACCTCTCCCAGCCACTAACATTAGGATGTTAGCAGCTACTCCTACAGTCAGGCAGGATGCGGGAGGGTTCTGCCCTGTCCTCAGCTCTCACAGGGAAGCATGTCTTGAAGCCAGCTCTCAACTAGCTGCATTCCTATGGCAGTGAGAAGGTAGCAGTACTCTGAGTCAGGAGGTTCCAAGATTACCACTCTACTGCACCTGGAGATACCCTCCAGGTCTGCATTGTTAACTTGTACTCAGAAGCCTCTGGCAATCGTCCTGGTGAAGACGTGTGAAACTCACTCTGCAGGCAGTGTGGAAGTGTGAGGGACTGAGGGTGTGCTCAACTCTCAGAAGTAAGATTCTTTTGGACAAGGCGTTCAGCTACCTTCTCACATATGGAACTTAGTATGTAGCACCTGTCTACCACAAGAATTACTGGGAAATCGTGAATTGAGCTTGGAGGCACTCGTCTTGTGTGCCGGGAGATTCCAATTACCTCTCCCAGCACTTCCGTCAAACAGCGAGCCTAGGCCTTTTAGAAGCCAAGGGTACCAGCAGGCTGGCTGTGGAGGTACAGGCCATAAGCTCAACTCTCAGAAGTGTGTATGCATGGGAGGCAGATGTCTTCTATCCGCTCGTACATGGGATTTGGAACCTAGCTACACTCTGGTTGAGGAAAGCCGTTGGAAATCGCTGTATTCAACTCAGATACACTGGAGTTCAGGCCCAGTGCTCACACATGCTTTTCCCGCAACCTCTCCCAGCCACTAACATAAGGATGTTAGCAGCTACTCCTACAGTCAGGCAGCATGCGGGAGGGTTCTGCCCTGTCCTCAGCTCTCACAGGGAAGCATGTCTTGAAGCCAGCTGTCAACTAGCTGCATTCCTATGGCAGTGAGAAGGTAGCAGTATTCTGAGTCAGGAGGTTCCAAGATTACCAGTCGACTGCACCTGGGGATACCCTCCAGGTCTGCATTGTTACCCTGCGTCTCAGAAGCCTCTGGCAAACGTCTCTGCTGAAGACCTGCGAAACTCACTCTGCAGGCAGTGTGGAACTGTGAGGGACTGAGGCTGAGCTCAACTCTCAGAAGTAAGATGGTTTTGGACAAGGCGTTCAGCTACCCTCTCACGTATGGAACTTAGTATGTAGCACCAGTCTACCACAGGAATTACTAGGAAATCGCTGAACTGAGCTTGGAGGCACTAGTCTTGTGTGCCGGGTGATTCCAATTACCTCTCCCAGCACTTCCGCCAAACAGCGAGCCTAGGCCTTTTAGAAGCCAAGGGTACCAGCAGGCTGGCTGTGGAGGTACAGGCCATAAGCTCAACTCTCAGAAGTGTGTATGCATGGGAGGCAGATGTCTGCTACCCGCTCGTACATGGGATTTGGAACCTAGCTACACTCTGGTTGAGGAAAGCCGTTGGAAATCGCTGTATTCAACTCAGGTACACGGGAGTTCAGGCCGAGTACTCACACATGCTTTTCCCGGAACCTCTCCCAGCCACTAACATAAGGATGTTAGCAGCTACTCCTACAGTCAGGCAGCATGCGGGAGGGTTCTGCCCTGTCCTCAGCTCTCACAGGGAAGCATGTCTTGAAGCCAGCTGTCAACTAGCTGCATTCCTATGGCAGTGAGAAGGTAGCAGTATTCTGAGTCAGGAGGTTCCAAGATTACCAGTCGACTGCACCTGGGGATACCCTCCAGGTCTGCTTTGTTACCCTGCGTCTCAGAAGCCTCCGGCAAACGTCTCTGCTTTAGACCTGCGAAAATCACTCTGCAGGCAGTGTCGAACTGTGAGGGACGGAGGCTGAGCTCAACTCTCAGAAGTAAGATGGTTTTGGACAAGGCGTTCAGCTACCCTCTCACGTATGGAACTTAGTATGTAGCACCAGTCTACCACAGGAATTACTAGGAAATCGCTGAACTGAGCTTGGAGGCACTAGTCTTGTGTGCCGGGTGATTCCAATTACCTCTCCCAGCACTTCCGTCAAACAGCGAGCCTAGGCCTTTTAGAAGCCAAGGGTACCAGCAGGCTGGATGTGGAGGTACAGGCCATAAGCTCAACTCTCAGAAGTGTGTATGCATGGGAGGCAGATGTCTGCTACCCGCTCGTACATGGGATTTGGAACCTAGCTACACTCTGGTTGAGGAAAGCCGTTCGAAATCGCTGTATTCAACTCAGATACACGGGAGTTCAGGCCCAGTGCTCACACATGCTTTTCCCGCAACGTCTCCCAGCCACTAACATAAGGATGTTAGCAGCTACTCCTACAGTCAGGCAGCATGCGGGAGGGTTCTGCCCTGTCCTCAGCTCTCACAGGGAAGCATGTCTTGAAGCCAGCTGTCAACTAGCTGCATTCCTATGGCAGTGAGAAGGTAGCAGTATTCTGAGTCAGGAGGTTCCAAGATTACCAGTCGACTGCACCTGGGGATACCCTCCAGGTCTGCATTGTTACCCTGCGTCTCAGAAACCTCTGGCAAACGTCTCTGCTGAAGGCCTGCGAAACTCACTCTGCAGGCAGTGTCGAACTGTGAGGGACTGAGGCTGAGCTCAACTCTCAGAAGTAAGATGGTTTTGGACAAGGCGTTCAGCTACCCTCTCACGTATGGAACTTAGTATGTAGCACCAGTCTACCACAGGAATTACTAGGAAATCGCTGAACTGAGCTTGGAGGCACTAGTCTTGTGTGCCGGGTGATTCCAATTACCTATCCGAGCACTTCCGTCAAACAGCGAGCCTAGGCCTTTTAGAAGCCAAGGGTACCAGCAGGCTGGCTGTGGAGGTACAGGCCATAAGCTCAACTCTCAGAAGTGTGTATGCATGGGAGGCAGATGTCTGCTACCCGCTCGTACATGGGATTTGGAACCTAGCTACACTGTGATTGAAGAAGGCCATTGGAAATCGCTGTATTCAACTCAGATACACGGGAGTTCAGGCCCAGTGCTCACACATGCTTTTCCCGCAACCTCTCCCAGCCACTAACATTAGGATGTTAGCAGCTACTCCTACAGTCAGGCAGGATGCGGGAGGGTTCTGCCCTGTCCTCAGCTCTCACAGGGAAGCATGTCATGAAGCCAGCTGTCAACTAGCTGCATTCCTATGGCAGTGAGAAGGTAGCAGTACTCTGAGTCAGGAGGTTCCAAGATTACCACTCTACTGCACCTGGAGATACCCTCCAGGTCTGCATTGTTAACTTGTACTCAGAAGCCTCTGGCAATCGTCCTGTTGAAGACGTGTGAAACTCACTCTGCAGGCATTGTGGAAGTGTGGGGGACAGAGGGTGTGCTCAACTCTCAGAAGTAAGATGCTTTTGGACAAGGCGTTCAGCTAATTTCTCACATATGGAACTTAGTATGTAGCACCTGTCTACCACAAGAATTACTGGGAAATCGTGAATTGAGCTTGGAGGCACTCGTCTTGTGTGCCGGGAGATTCCAATTACCTCTCCCAACACTTCCGCCAAACAGCGAGCCTAGGCCTTTTAGAAGCCAAGGGAACCAGCAGGCTGGCTGTGGAGGTACAGGCCATAAACTCAACTCTCACAAGTGTGTATGCATGGGAGGCAGATATCTGCTACCCGCTCGTACATGGGATTTGGAAACTAGCTACACTCTGGTTGAGGAAAGCCGTTGGAAATCGCTGTATTCAACTAAGGTACACGGGAGTTCAGGCCCAGTGCTCACACATGCTTTTCCCGCAACCTCTCCCAGCCACTAACATAAGGATGTTAGCAGCTACTCCTACAGTCAGGCAGCATGCGGGAGGGTTCTGCCCTGTCCTCAACTCTCACAGGGAAGCATGTCTTGAAGCCAGCGGTCAACTAGCTGCATTCCTATGGCAGTGAGAAGGTAGCAGTATTCTGAGTCAGGAGGTTCCAAGATTACCAGTCGACTGCACCTGCGTATACCTTCCAGGTCTGCATTGTTACCCTGCGTCTCAGAAGCCTCTGGCAAACGTCTCTGCTGAAGACCTGCGAAACTCACTCTGCAGGCAGTGTGGAACTGTGAGGGACTGAGGCTGAGCTCAACTCTCAGAAGTAAGATGGTTTTGGACAAGGCGTTCAGCTACCCTCTCACGTATGGAACTTAGTATGTAGCACCAGTCTACCACAGGAATTACTAGGAAATCGCTGAACTGAGCTTGGAGGCACTAGTCTTGTGTGCCGGGTGATTCCAATTACCTCTCCCAGCACTTCCGCCAAACAGCGAGCCTAGGCATTTTAGAAGCCAAGGGTACCAGCAGGCTTGCTGTGGAGGTACAGGCCATAAGCTCAACTCTCAGAAGTGTGTATGCATGGGAGGCCAATGTCTGCTACCCACTCGTACATGGGAGTTGGAACCTAGCTACACTCTGGTTGAGGAAAGCCGTTGGAAATCGGTGTATTCAACTCAGGTACACGGGAGTTCAGGCCTAGTGCTCACACATGCTTTTCGCGCAAACTCTCCCAGCCACTAACATAAGGATGTTAGCAGCTACTCCTACAGTCAGGCAGCATGCGGGAGGGTTCTGCCCTGTCCTCAGCTCTCACAGGGAAGCATGTTTTGAAGCCAGCTGTCAACTAGCTGCATTCCTATGGCAGTGAGAAGGTAGCAGTATTCTGAGTCAGGAGGTTCCAAGATTACCAGTCGACTGCACCTGGGGATACCCTCCAGGTCTGCATTGTTACCCTGCGTCTCAGAAGCCTCTGGCAAACGTCTCTGCTGAAGACCTGCGAAACTCACTCTGCAGGCAGTGTGGAACTGTGAGGGACTGAGGCTGAGCTCAACTCTCAGAAGTAAGATGGTTTTGGACAAGGCGTTCAGCTACCCTCTCACGTATGGAACTTAGTATGTAGCACCAGTCTACCACAGGAATTACTAGGAAATCGCTGAACTGAGCTTGGAGGCACTAGTCTTGTGTGCCGGGTGATTCCAATTACCTCTCCCAGCACTTCCGTCAAACAGCGAGCCTAGGCCTTTTAGAAGCCAAGGGTACCAGCAGGCTGGCTGTGGAGGTACAGGCCATAAGCTCAACTCTCAGAAGTGTGTATGCATGGGAGGCAGATGTCTGCTACCCACTCGGACATGGGAGTTGGAACCTAGCTACACTGTGATTGAAGAAGGCCATTGGAAATCGCTGTATTCAACTCAGATACACGGGAGTTCAGGCCCAGTGCTCACACATGCTTTTCCCGCAACCTCTCCCAGCCACTAACATTAGGATGTTAGCAGCTACTCCTACAGTCAGGCAGGATGCGGGAGGGTTCTGCCCTGTCCTCAGCTCTCACAGGGAAGCATGTCTTGAAGCCAGCTGTCAACTAGCTGCATTCCTATGGCAGTGAGAAGGTAGCAGTACTCTGAGTCAGGAGGTTCCAAGATTACCACTCTACTGCACCTGGAGATACCCTCCAGGTCTGCATTGTTAACTTGTACTCAGAAGCCTCTGGCAATCGTCTCTGGTGAAGACGTGTGAAACTCACTCTGCAGGCAGTGTGGAATTGTGAGGGACTGAGGGTGTGCTCAACTCTCAGAAGTAAGATTCTTTTGGACAAGGCGTTCAGCTACCTTCTCACATATGGAACTTAGTATGTAGCACCTGTCTACCACAAGAATTACTGGGAAATCGTGAATTGAGCTTGGAGGCACTCGTCTTGTGTGCCGGGAGATTCCAATTACCTCTCCCAGCACTTCCGTCAAACAGCGAGCCTAGGCCTTTTAGAACCCAAGGGTACCAGCAGGCTGGCTGTGGAGGTACAGGCCATAAGCTCAACTCTCAGAAGTGTGTATGCATGGGAGGCAGATGTCTGCTACCCGCTCGTACATGGGATTTGGAACCTAGCTACACTCTGGTTGAGGAAAGCCGTTGGAAATCGCTGTATTCAACTCAGATACACTGGAGTTCAGGCCCAGTGCTCACACATGCTTTTCCCGCAACCTCTCCCAGCCACTAACATAAGGATGTTAGCAGCTACTCCTACAGTCAGGCAGCATGCGGGAGGGTTCTGCCCTGTCCTCAGCTCTCACAGGGAAGCATGTCTTGAAGCCAGCTGTCAACTAGCTGCATTCCTATGGCAGTGAGAAGGTAGCAGTATTCTGAGTCAGGAGGTTCCAAGATTACCAGTCGACTGCACCTGGGGATACCCTCCAGGTCTGCATTGTTACCCTGCGTCTCAGAAGCCTCTGGCAAACGTCTCTGCTGAAGACCTGCGAAACTCACTCTGCAGGCAGTGTGGAACTGTGAGGGACTGAGGCTGAGCTCAACTCTCAGAAGTAAGATGGTTTCGGACAAGGCGTTCAGCTACCCTCTCACGTATGGAACTTAGTATGTAGCACAAGTCTACCACAGGAATTACTAGGAAATCGCTGAACTGAGCTTGGAGGCACTAGTCTTGTGTGCCGGGTGATTCCAATTACCTCTCCCAGCACTTCCGCCAAACAGCGAGCCTAGGCCATTTAGAAGCCAAGGGTACCAGCAGGCTGGCTGTGGAGGTACAGGCCATAAGCTCAACTCTCAGAAGTGTGTATGCATGGGAGGCAGATGTCTGCTACCCGCTCGTACATGGGATTTGGAACCTAGCTACACTGTGATTGAAAAAGGCCATTGGAAATCGCTGTATTCAACTCAGATACACGGGAGTTCAGGCCCAGTGCTCACACATGCTTTTCCCGCAACCTCTCCCAGCCACTAACATTAGGATGTTAGCAGCTACTCCTACAGTCAGGCAGGATGCGGGAGGGTTCTGCCCTGTCCTCAGCTCTCACAGGGAAGCATGTCTTGAAGCCAGCTGTCAACTAGCTGCATTCCTATGGCAGTGAGAAGGTAGCAGTACTCTGAGTCAGGAGGTTCCAAGATTACCACTCTACTGCACCTGGAGATACCCTCCAGGTCTGCATTGTTAACTTGTACTCAGAAGCCTCTGGCAATCGTCCTGTTGAAGACGTGTGAAACTCACTCTGCAGGCAGTGTGGAAGTGTGAGGGACTGAGGGTGTGCTCAACTCTCAGAAGTAAGATGCTTTTGGACAAGGCGTTCAGCTACCTTCTCACATATGGAACTTAGTATGTAGCACATGTCTACCACAAGAATTACTGGGAAATCGTGAATTGAGCTTGGAGGCACTCGTCTTGTGTGCCGGGAGATTCCAATTACCTCTCCCAGCACTTCCGTCAAACAGCGAGCCTAGGCCTTTTAGAAGCCAAGGGTACCAGCAGGCTGGCTGTGGAGGTACAGGCCATAAGCTCAACCCTCAGAAGTGTGTATGCATGGGAGGCAGATGTCTGCTACCCGCTCGTACATGGGATTTGGAACCTAGATACACTCTGGTTGAGGAAAGCCGTTGGAAATCGCTGTATTCAACTGAGATACACGGGAGTTCAGGCCCAGTGCTCACACATGCTTTTCCCGCAACCTCTCCCAGCCACTAACATAAGGATGTTAGCAGCTACTCCTACAGTCAGGCAGCATGCGGGAGGGTTCTGCCCTGTCCTCAGCTCTCACAGGGAAGCATGTCTTGAAGCCAGCTGTCAACTAGCTGCATTCCTATGGCAGTGAGAAGGTAGCAGTACTCTGAGTCAGGAGGTTCCAAGATTACCACTCTACTGCACCTGGAGATACCCTCCAGGTCTGCATTGTTAACTTGTACTCAGAAGCCTCTGGCAATCGTCTCTGGTGAAGACGTGTGAAACTCACTCTGCAGGCAGTGTGGAACTGTGAGCGACTGAGGGTATGCTCAACTCTTAGAAGTAAGATGCTTTTGGACAAGGCGTTCAGCTACCATCTCACATATGGAACTTAGTATGTAGCACCTGTCTACGACAAGAATTACTGGGAAATCGTGAATTGAGCTTGGAGGCACTCGTCTTGTGTGCCGGGAGATTTCAATTACCTCTCACAGCACTTCCGTCAAACAGCGAGCCTAGGCCTTTTAGAAGCTAAGAGTACCAGCAGGATGGATGTGGAGGTACAGGCCATAAGCTCAACTCTCAGAAGTGTGTATGCATGGGAGGCAGATGTCTGCTACCCGCTCGTACATGGGATTTGGAACCTAGCTACACTCTGGTTGAGGAAAGCAATTGGAAACGCTGTATTCAACTCAGATACACGGGAGTTCAGGCCCAGTGCTCACACATGCTTTTCCCGCAACATCTCCCAGCCACTAACATTAGGATGTTAGCAGCTACTCCTACAGTCAAGCAGCATGTGAGACGGTTCTGCCCTGTCCTCAGCTCTCTCAGGGAAGCATGTCTTGAAGCCAGCTGTCAACTAGCTGCATTCCTATGGCAGTGAGAAGGTAGCAGTATTCTGAGTCAGGAGGTTCCAAGATTACCAGTCGACTGCACCTGGGGATACCCTCCAGGTCTGCATTGTTACCCTGCGTCTCAGAAGCCTCTGGCAAACATCTCTGCTGAAGACCTGCGAAACTCACTCTGCAGGCAGTGTGGAACTGTGAGGGACTGAGGCTGAGCTCAACTCTCAGAAGTAAGATGGTTTTGGACAAGGCGTTCAGCTACCCTCTCACGTATGGAACTTAGTATGTAGCACCAGTCTACCACAGGAATTACTAGGAAATCGCTGAACTGAGTTTGGAGGCACTAGTCTTGTGTGCCGGGTGATTCCAATTACCTCTCCCAGCACTTCCGTCAAACAGCGAGCCTAGGCCTTTTAGAAGCCAAGGGTACCAGCAGGCTGGATGTGGAGGTACAGGCCATAAGCTCAACTCTCAGAAGTGTGTATGCATGGGAGGCAGATGTCTGCTACCCACTCGGACATGGGAGTTGGAATCTAGCTACACTGTGATTGAAGAAGTCCATTGGAAATCGCTCTATTCAACTCAGATACACGGGAGTTCAGCCCCAGTGCTCACACATGCTTTTCCCGCAACCTCTCCCAGCCACTAACATTAGGATGTTAGCAGCTACTCCTACAGTCAGGCAGGATGCGGGAGGGTTCTGCCCTGTCCTCAGCTCTCACAGGGAAGGATGTCTTGAAGCCAGCTGTCAACTAGCTGCATTCCTATGGCAGTGAGAATGTAGCAGTACTCTGAGTCAGGAGGTTCCAAGATTACCACTCTACTGCACCTGGAGATACCCTCTAGGTCTGCATTGTTAACTTGTACTCAGAAGCCTCTGGCAATCGTCTCTGGTGAAGACATGTGAAACTCACTCTGCAGGCAGTGTGGAAGTGTGAGGGACTGAGGGTGTGCTCAACTCTCAGAAGTAAGATGCTTTTGGACAAGGCGTTCAGCTACCTTCTCACATATGGAACTTAGTATGTAGCACCTGTCTACCATAAGAATTACTGGGAAATCGTGAATTGAGCTTGGAGGCACTCGTCTTGTGTGCTGGGAGATTCCAATTACCTCTCCCAGCACTTCCGTCAAACAGTGAGCCTAGGCCTTTTAGAAGTCAAGGGTACCAGCAGGCTGGATGTGGAGGTACAGGCCATAAGCTCAATTCTCAGAAGTGTGTATGCATGGGAGGCTGATGTCTGCTACCCGCTCGTACATGGGATTTGGAACCTAGCTACACTCTGGTTGAGGAAAGCCGTTGGAAATCGCTGTATTCAACTCAGATACACGGGAGTTCAGGCCCAGTGCTCACACATGCTTTTCCCGCAACCTCTCCCAGCCACTAACATAAGGATGTTAGCAGCTACTCCTACAGTCAGGCAGCATGCGGGAGGGTTCTGCCCTGTCCTCAGCTCTCACAGGGAAGCATGTCTTGAAGCCAGCTGTCAACTAGCTGCATTCCTATGGCAGTGAGAAGGTAGCAGTATGCTGAGTCAGGACGTTCCAAGATTACCAGTCGACTGCACCTGGGGATACCCTCCAGGTCTGCATTGTTACCCTGCGTCTCAGAAGCCTCTGGCAAACGTCTCTGCTGAAGACCTGCGAAACTCACTCTGCAGGCAGTGTGGAACTGTGAGGGACTGAGGCTGAGCTCAACTCTCAGAAGTAAGTTGGTTTTGGACAAGGCGTTCAGCTACCCTCTCACGTATGGAACTTAGTATGTAGCACCAGTCCACCACAGGAATTACTAGGAAATCGCTGAACTGAGCTTGGAGGCACTAGTCTTGTGTGCCGGGTGATTCCAATTACCTCTCCCAGCACTTCCGTCAAACAGCGATCCTAGGCCTTTTAGAAGCCAAGAGTACCAGCAGGCTGGATGTGGAGGTACAGGCCATAATCTCAACTCTCAGAAGTGTGTATGCATGGGAGGCAGATGTCTGCTACCCAGTCGGACATGGGAGTTGGAACCTAGCTACACTGTGATTGAAGAAGGCCTTTGGAAATCGCTGTATTCAACTCAGATACACGGGAGTTCAGGCCCAGTGCTCACACATGCTTTTCCCGCAACCTCTCTCGGCCACTAACATTAGGATGTTAGCAGCTACTCCTACAGTCAGGCAGGATGCGGGAGGGTTCTGCCCTGTCCTCAGCTCTCACAGGGAATCATGTCTTGAAGCCAGCTGTCAACTAGCTGCATTCCTATGGCAGTGAGAAGGTAGCGGTACTCTGAGTCAGGAGGTTCCAAGATTACCACTCTACTGCACCTGGAGATACCCTCCAGGTCTGCATTGTTAACTTGTACTCAGAAGCCTCTGGTAATCGTCCTGGTGAAGACGTGTGAAACTCACTCTGCAGGCAGTGTGGAAGTGTGAGGGACTGAGGGTGTGCTCAACTCTCCGAAGTAAGATGGTTTTGGACAAGGCGTTCAGCTACCCTCTCACGTATGGAACTTAGTATGTAGCACCAGTCTACCACAGGAATTACTAGGAAATCGCTGAACTGAGCTTGGAGGCACTAGTCTTGTGTGCCGGGTGATTCCAATTACCTCTCCCAGCACTTCGGCCAAACAGCGAGCCTAGGCCTTTTAGAAGCCAAGGGTACCAGCAGGCTGGCTGTGGAGGTACAGGCCATAAGCTCAACTCTCAGAAGTGTGTATGCATGGGAGGCAGATGTCTGCTACCCGCTCGTACATGGGATTTGGAATCTAGCTACACTCTGGTTGAGGAAAGCCGTTGGAAATCGCTGTATTCAACTCAGGTACACGGGAATTCAGGCCCAGTGCTCACACATGCTTTTCCCGCAACCTCTCCCAGCCACTAACATTAGGATGTTAGCAGCTACTCCTACAGTCAGGCAGCATGCGGGAGGGTTCTGCCCTGTCCTCAGCTCTCACAGGGAAGCATGTCTTGAAGCCAGCTGTCAACTAGCTGCATTCCTATGGCAGTGAGAAGGTAGCAGTACTCTGAGTCAGGAGGTTCCAAGATTACCATTCTACTGCACCTGGAGACACCCTCCAATTCTGCATTGTTAACTTGTACTCAGAAGCCTCTGGAAATCGTCCTGGTGAAGACGTGTGAAACTCACTCTGCAGGCAGTGTGGAAGTGTGAGGGACTGAGGGTGTGCTCAACTCTCAGAAGTAAGATGCTTTTGGACCAGGCGTTCAGCTACCTTCTCACATATGGAACTTAGTATGTAGCACCTGTCTACCACAAGAATTACTGGGAAATCGTGAATTGAGCTTGGAGGCACTCGTCTTGTGTGCCGGGAGATTCCAATTACCTCTCCCAGCACTTCCGTCAAACAGCGAGCCTAGGCCTTTTAGAAGCCAAGCGTACCAGCAGGCTGGATGTGGAGGTACAGGCCATAAGCTCAACTCTCAGAAGTGTGTATGCATGGGAGGCAGATGTCTGCTACCCGCTCGTACATGGGATTTGGAAACTAGCTACACTCTGGTTGAGGAAAGCCGTTGGAAATCGCTGTATTCAACTCAGATACACGGGAGTTCAGGCCCAGTGCTCACACATGCATTTCCCGCAACCTCTCCCTGCCACTAACATAAGGATGTTAGTGGCTACTCCTACAGTCAGGCAGCATGCGGGAGGGTTCTGCCCTGTCCTCAGCTCTCACAGGGAAGCATGTCTTGAAGCCAGCTGTCAACTAGCTGCATTCCTATGGCAGTGAGAAGGTAGCAGTATTCTGAGTCAGGAGGTTCCAAGATTACCAGTCGACTGCACCTGCGGATACCCTCAAGGTCTGCATTGTTACCCTGAGTCTCAGAAGCCTCTGACAAATGTCTCTGCTGAAGACCTGCGAAAATCACTCTGCAGGCAGTGTGGAACTGTGAGGGACTGAGGCTGAGCTCAACTCTCAGAAGTAAGATGGTTTTGGACAAGGCGTTCAGCTACCCTCTCACGTATGGAACTTAGTATGTAGCACCAGTCTACCACAGGAATTACTAGGAAATTGCTGAACTGAGCTTGGAAGCACTAGTCTTGTGTGCCGGGTGATTCCAATTACCTCTCCCAGCACTTCCGCCAAACAGCGAGCCTAGGCCTTTTAGAAGCCAAGGGTACCAGCAGGCTGGCTGTGGAGGTACAGGCCATAAGCTCAACTCTCAGAAGTGTGTATGCATGGGACGCAGATGTCTGCTACCCGCTCGTACATGGGATTTGGAACCTAGCTACACTCTGGTTGAGGAAAGCCGTTGGAAATCGCTGTATTCAACTCAGGTACACGGGAGTTCAGGCCCAGTGCTCACACATGCTTTTCCCGCAACCTCTCCCAGCCACTAACATAAGGATGTTAGCAGCTACTCCTACAGTCAGGCAGCATGCGGGAGGGTTCTGCCCTGTCCTCAGCTCTCACAGGGAAGCATGTCTTGAAGCCAGCTGTCAACTAGCTGCATTCCTATGGCAGTGAGAAGGTAGCAGTATTCTGAGTCAGGAGGTTCCAAGATTACCAATCGACTGCACCTGGGGATACCCTCCAGGTCTGCATTGTTACCCTGTGTCTCAGAAGCCTCTGGCAAACGTCTCTGCTGAAGACCTGCGAAACTCACTCTGCAGGCAGTGTCGAACTGTGAGGGACGGAGGCTGAGCTCAACTCTCAGAAGTAAGATGGATTTGGACAAGGCGTTCAGCTACCCTCTCACGTATGGAACTTAGTATGTAGCACCAGTCTACCACAGGAATTACTAGGAAATCGCTGAACTGAGCTTGGAGGCACTAGTCTTGTGTGTCGGGTGATTCCAATTACCTCTCCCAGCACTTCCGTCAAACAGCGAGCCTAGGCCTTTTAGAAGCCAAGGGTACCAGCAGGCTGGCTGTGGAGGTACAGGCCATAAGCTCAACTCTCAGAAGTGTGTATGCATGGGAGGCAGATGTCTGCTACACGCTCGTACATGGGATTTGGAAATTAGCTACACTCTGGTTGAGGAAAGCCGTTGGAAATCGCTGTATTCAACTCAGATACACGGGAGTTCAGGCCCAGTGCTCACACATGCTTTTCCCGCAACCTCTCCCAGCCACTAACATAAGGATGTTAGCAGCTACTCCTACAGTCAGGCAGCATGCGGGAGGGTTCTGCCCTGTCCTCAGCTCTCACAGGGAAGCATGTCTTGAGGCCAGCTGTCAACTAGCTGCATTCCTATGGCAGTGAGAAGGTAGCAGTATTCTGAGTCAGGAGGTTCCAAAATTACCAGTCGACGGCACCTGGGAATACCCTCCAGGTCTGCATTGTTACCCTGCGTCTCAGAAGCCTCTGGCAAACGTCTCTGCTGAAGACCTGCGAAACTCACTCTGCAGGCAGTGTGGAACTGTGAGGGACTGATGCTGAGCTCAACTCTCAGAAGTAAGATGGTTTTGGACAAGGCGTTCAGCTACCCTCTCACGTATGGAACTTAGTATGTAGCACCAGTCTACCACAGGAATTACTAGGAAATCGCGGAACTGAGCTTGGAGGCACTAGTCTTGTGTGCCGGGTGATTCCAATTACCTCTCCCAGCACTTCCGTCAAACAGCGAGCCTAGGCCTTTTAGAAGCCAAGGGTACCAGCAGGCTGGATGTGGAGGTACAGGCCATAAGCTCAACTCTCAGAAGTGTGTATGCATGGGAGGCAGATGTCTGCTACCCACTCGGACATGGGAGTTGGAACCTAGCTACACTGTGATTGAAGAAGGCCATTGGAAATCGCTGTATTCAACTCAGATACACGGGAGTTCAGGCCCAGTGCTCACACATGCTTTTCCCGCAACCTCTCCCAGCCACTAACATTAGGATGTTAGTAGCTACTCCTACAGTCAGGCAGGATGCGGGAGGGTTCTGCCCTGTCCTCAGCTCTCACAGGGAAGCATGTCTTGAAGCCAGCTGTCAACTAGCTGCATTCCTATGGCAGTGAGAAGGTAGCAGTACTCTGAGTCAGGAGGTTCCAAGATTACCACTCTACTGCACCTGGAGATACCCTCCAGGTCTGCATTGTTAACTTGTACTCAGAAGCCTCTGGCAATCGTCCTGGTGAAGACGTGTGACTCTCAGTCTGCAGGCAGTGTGGAAGTGTGAGGGACTGAGGGTGTGCTCAACTCTCAGAAGTAAGATGCTTTTGGACATGGCGTTCAGCTACCTTCTCACATATGGAACTTAGTATGTAGCACCAGTCTACCACAGGAATTACTAGGAAATCGCTGAACTGAGCTTGGAGGCACTAGTCTTGTGTGCCGGGTGATTCCAATTACCTCTCCCAGCACTTCCGTCAAACAGCGAGCCTAGGCCTTTTAGAAGCCAAGGGTACCAGCAGGCTGGATGTGGAGGTACAGGCCATAAGCTCAACTCTCAGAAGTGTGTATGCATGGGAGGCAGATGTCTGCTACCCACTCGGACATGGGAGTTGGAACCTAGCTACACTGTGATTGAAGAAGGCCATTGGAAATCGCTGTATTCAACTCAGATACACGGGAGTTCAGGCCCAGTGCTCACACATGCTTTTCCCGCAACCTCTCCCAGCCACTAACATAAGGATGTTAGCAGCTACTCCTACAGTCAGGCAGCATGCGGGAGGGTTCTGCCCTGTCCTCAGCTCTCACAGGGAAGCATGTCTTGAAGCCAGCTGTCAACTAGCTGCATTACTATGGCAGTGAGAAGGTAGCAGTATTCTGAGTCAGGAGGTTCCAAGATTACCAGTCGACTGCACCTGGGGATACCCTCCAGGTCTGCATTGTTACCCTGCGTCTCAGAAGCCTCTGGCAAACGTCTCTGCTGAAGACCTGCGAAACTCACTCTGCAGGCAGTGTGGAACTGTGAGGGACTGAGGCTGAGCTCAACACTCAGAAGTAAGATGGTTTTGGACAAGGCGTTCAGCTACCCTCTCACGTATGGAACTTAGTATGTAGCACCAGTCTACCACCGGAATTACTAGGAAATCGCTGAACTGAGCTTGGAGGCACTAGTCTTGTGTGCCGGGTGATTCCAATTACCTCTCCCAGCACTTCCGTCTAACAGCGAGCCTAGGCCTTTTAGAAGCCAAGGGTACCAGCAGGCTGGCTGTGGAGGTACAGGCCATAAGCTCAGCTCTCAGAAGTGTTTATGCATGGGAGGCAGATGTCTGCTACCCGCTCGTACATGGGATTTGGAACCTAGCTACACTCTGGTTGAGGAAAGCCGTTGGAAATCGCTGTATTCAACTCAGATACACGGGAGTTCAGGCCCAGTGCTCACACATGCTTTTCCCGCAACCTCTCCCAGCCACTAACATAAGGATGTTAGCAGCTACTCCTACTGTCATTCAGGATGCGGGAGGGTTCAGCCCTGTCCTCAGCTCCCTCAGGGAAGCATGTCTTGAAGCCAGCTAGCTGTCCACTAGCTGCATTCCTATGGCAGTGAGAAGGTAGCAGTATTCTGAGTCAGCAGGTTCCAAGATTACTAGTCGACTGCACCTGGGGATAACCTCCAGGTCTGCATTGTTACCCTGCGTCTCAGAAGCCTCTGGCAAACGTCTCTGCTGAAGACCTGCGAAACTCACTCTGCAGGCAGTGTGGAACTGTGAGGGACTGAGGCTGAGCTCAACTCTCAGAAGTAAGATGGTTTTGGACAAGGCATTCAGCTACCCTCTCACGTATGGAACTTAGTATGTAGCACCAGTCTACCACAGGAATTCCTAGGAAATCGCTGAACTGAGCTTGGAGGCACTAGTCTTGTGTGCCGGGTGATTCCAATTACCTCTCCCAGCACTTCCGTCAAACAGCGAGCCTAGGCCTTTTAGAAGCCAAGGGTACCAGCAGGGTGGATGTGGAGGTACAGGCCATAAGCTCAACTCTCAGAAGTGTATATGCATGGGAGGCAGATGTCTGCTACCCACTCGGACATGGGAGTTGGAACCTAGCTACACCGTGATTGAAGAAGGCCATTGGAAATCGCTGTATTCAACTCAGATACACGGGAGTTCAGGCCCAGTGCTCACACATGCTTTTCCCGCAACCTCTCCCAGCCACTAACATTAGGATGTTAGCAGCTACTCCTACAGTCAGGCAGGATGCGGGAGGGTTCTGCCCTGTCCTCAGCTCTCACAGGGAAGCATGTCTTGAAGCCAGCTGTCAACTAGCTGCATTCCTATGGCAGTGAGAAGGTAGCAGTACTCTGAGTCAGGAGGTTCCAAGATTACCACTCTACTGCACCTGGAGATACGCTCCAGGTCTGCATTGTTAACTTGTACTCAGAAGCCTCTGGCAATCGTCTCTGGTGAAGACGTGTGAAACTAACTCTGCAGGCAGTGTGGAAGTGTGAGTGACTGAGGGTGTGCTCAACTCTCAGAAGTAAGATGCTTTTGGACAAGGCGTTCAGCTACCTTCTCACATATGGAACTTAGTATGTAGCACCTGTCTACCACAAGAATTACTGGGAAATCGTGAATTGAGCTTGGAGGCACTCGTCTTGTGTGCCGGGAGATTCCAATTACCTCTCCCAGCACTTCCGTCAAACAGCGAGCCTAGGCCTTTTAGAAGCCAAGGGTACCAGCAGGCTGGCTGTGGAGGTACAGGCCATAAGCTCAACTCTCAGAAGTGTGTATGCATGGAGGCAGATGTCTGCTACCCGCTCGTACATGGGATTTGGAACCTAGCTACACTCTGGTTGAGGAAAGCCGTTGGAAATCGCTGTATTCAACTCAGATACACGGGAGTTCAGGCCCAGTGCTCACACATGCTTTTCCCGCAACCACTCCCAGCCACTAACATAAGGATGTTAGCAGCTACTCCTACAGTCAGGCAGCATGCGGGAGGGTTCTGCCCTGTCCTCAGCTCTCACAGGGAAGCATGTCTTGAAGTGAGCTCTCAACTAGCTGCATTCCTATGGCATTGAGAAGGTAGCAGTATTCTGAGTCAGGAGGTTCCAAGATTACCAGTCGACTGCACCTGGGGATACCCTCCAGGTCTGCATTGTTACCCTGCGTCTCAGAAGCCTCTGGCAAACGTCTCTGCTGAAGACCTGCGAAACTCACTCTGCAGGCAGTGTGGAACTGTGAGGGACTGAGGCTGAGCTCAACTCTCAGAAGTAAGATGGTTTTGGACAAGGCGTTCAGCTACCCTCTCACGTATGGAACTTAGTATGTAGCACCAGTCTACCACAGGAATTACTAGGAAATCGCTTAAATGAGCTTGGAGGCACTAGTCCTGTGTGCCGGGTGATTCCAATTACCTCTCCCAGCACTTCCGCCAAACAGCGAGCCTAGGCCTTTTAGAAGCCAAGGGTACCAGCAGGCTGGCTGGGGAGGTACAGGCCATAAGCTCAACTCACAGAAGTGTGTATGCATGGGACGCAGATGTCTGCTACCCGCTCGTACATGGGATTTGGAACCTAGCTACACTCTGGTTGAGGAAAGCCGTTGGAAATCGCTGTATTCAACTCAGATACACGGGAGTTCAGGCCCAGTGCTCACACATGCTTTTCCCGCAACCTCTCCCAGCCACTAACATAAGGATGTTAGCAGCTACTCCTACAGTCAGGCAGCATGCGGGAGGGTTCTGCCCTGTCCTCAGCTCTCACAGGGAAGCATGTCTTGAGGCCAGCTGTCAACTAGCTGCATTCCTATGGCAGTGAGAAGGTAGCAGTATTCTGAGTCAGGAGGTTCCTAGATTACCAGTCGACTGCACCTGGGGATACCCTCCAGGTCTGCATTGTTACCCTGCGTCTCAGAAGCCTCTGGCAAACGTCTCTGCTGAAGACCTGCGAAACTCACTCTGCAGGCAGTGTGGAACTGTGAGGGACTGAGGCTGAGCTCAACTCTCAGAAGTAAGATGGTTTTGGACAAGGCGTTCAGCTACCCTCTCACGTATGGAACTTAGTATGTAGCACCAGTCTAACACAGGAATTACTAGGAAATCGCTGAACTGAGCTTGGAGGCACTAGTCGTTTGTGCCGGGTGATTCCAATTACCTCTCCCAGCACTTCCCTCAAACAGCGAGTCTAGGCCTTTTAGAAGCCAAGGGTACCAGCAGGCTGGCTGTGGAGGTACAGGCCATAAGCTCAACTCTCAGAAGTGTGTATGCATGGGAGGCAGATGTCTGCTACCCACTCGGACATGGGAGTTGGAACCTAGCTACACTGTGATTGAAGAAGGCCATTGGAAATCGCTGTATTCAACTCAGATACACGGGAGTTCAGGCCCAGTGCTCACACATGCTTTTCCCGCAACCTCTCCCAGCCACTAACATTAGGATATTAGCAGCTAATCCTACAGTGAGGCAGGATGCGGGAGGGTTCTGCCCTGTCCTCAGCTCTCACTGGGAAGCATGTCTTGAAGCCAGCTGTCAACTAGCTGCATTCCTATGGCAGTGAGAAGGTAGCAGTACTCTGAGTCAGGAGGTTCCAAGATTACCACTCTACTGCACCTGGAGATACCCTCCAGGTCTGCATTGTTAACTTCTACTCAGAAGCCTCTGGCAATCGTCTCTGGTGAAGACGTGTGAAAC
Organism: Canis aureus; assembly: GCF_053574225.1. NCBI lineage: Eukaryota > Metazoa > Chordata > Mammalia > Carnivora > Canidae > Canis > Canis aureus. The sequence continues at coordinate 4,093,817 of NC_135623.1, read as the reverse complement.
TCACTCTGCAGGCAGTGTGGAACTGTGAGGGACTGAGGGTGGGCTCAACTCTCAGAAGTAAGATGCTTTTGGACAAGGCGTTCAGCTACCATCTCACATATGGAACTTAGTATGTAGCACCTGTCTACCACAAGAATTACTGGGAAATCGTGAATTGAGCTTGGAGGCACTAGTCTTGTGTGCCGGGAGATTCCAATTACCTCTCCCAGCACTTCCGTCAAACAGCGAGCCTAGGCCTTTTAGAAGCCAAGGGTACCAACAGGCTGGCTGTGGAGGTACAGGCCATAAGCTCAACTCTCAGAAGTGTGTATGCATGGGAGGCAGATGTCTGCTACCCGCTCGTACATGGGATTTGGAACCTAGCTACACTCTGGTTGAGGAAAGCCGTTGGAAATCGCTGTATTCAACTCAGATACACGGAAGTTCAGGCCCAGTGCTCACACATGCTTTTCCCGCAACCTCTCCCAGCCACTAACATTAGGATGTTAGCAGCTACTCCTACAGTCAGGCAGCATGCGGGAGGGTTCTGCCCTGTCCTCAGCTCTCTCAGGGAAGCATGTCTTGAAGCCAGCTCGCTGTCAACTAGCTGCATTCCTTTGGCAGTGAGAAGGTAGCAGTATTGTGAGTCAGGAGGTTCCAAGATTACCAGTCGACTGCACCTGGGGATACCCTCCAGGTCTGCATTGTTACCCTGCGTGTCAGAAGCCTCTGGCAAACGTCTCTGCTGAAGACCTGCGAAACTCACTCTGCAGGCAGTGTGGAACTGTGAGGGACTGAGGCTGAGCTCAACTCTCAGAAGTAAGATGGTTTTGGACAAGGCGTTCAGCTACCCTCTCACGTATGGAACTTAGTATGTAGCACCAGTCTACCACAGGAATTACTAGGAAATCGCTTAACTGAGCTTGGAGGCACTAGTCTTGTGTGCCGGGTGATTCCAATTACCTCTCCCAGCACTTCCGCCAAACAGCGAGCCTAGGCCTTTTAGAAGCCAAGGGTACCAGCAGGCTGGCTGTGGAGGTACAGGCCATAAGCTCAACTCTCAGAAGTGTGTATGCATGGGACGCAGATGTCTGCTACCCGCTCGTACATGAGATTTGGAACCTAGCTACACTCTGGTTGAGGAAAGCCGTTGGAAATCGCTGTATTCAACTCAGATACACGGGAGTTCAGGCCCAGTGCTCACACATGCTTTTCCCGCAACCTCTCCCAGCCACTAACATAAGGATGTTAGCAGCTACTCCTACAGTCAGGCAGCATGCGGGAGGGTTCTGCCCTGTCCTCAGCTCTCACAGGGAAGCATGTCTTGAAGCCAGCTGTCAACTAGCTGCATTCCTATAGCAGTGAGAAGGTAGCAGTATTCTGAGTCAGGAGGTTCCAAGATTACCAGTCGACTGCACCTGGGGATACCCTCCAGGTCTGCATTGTTACCCTGCGTCTCAGAAGCCTCTGGCAAACGTCTCTGCTGAAGACCTGCAAACTCACTCTGCAGGCAGTGTCGAACTGTGAGGGACTGAGGCTGAGATCAACTCTCAGAAGTAAAATGCTTTTGGACAAGGCGTTCAGCTACCCTCTCACGTATGGAACTTAGTATGTATCACCAGTCTACCACAGGAATTACTAGGAAATCGCTGAACTGAGCTTGGAGGCACTAGTCTTGTGTGCCGGGTGATTCCAATTACCTCTCCCAGCACTTCCTTCAAACAGCGAGCCTAGGCCTTTTAGAAGCCAAGGGTACCAGCAGGCTGGATGTGGAGGTACAGGCCATAAGCTCAACTCTCAGAAATGTGTATGCATGGGAGGCAGATATCTGCTACCCTCTCGTACATGGTGTTTGGAACCTAGCTACACTCTGGTTGAGGAAAGCCGTTGGAAATCGCTGTATTCAACTGAGATACACGGGAGTTCAGGCCCAGTGCTCACACATCCTTTTCCCGCAACCTCTCCCAGCCACTAACATAAGGATGTTAGCAGCTACTCCTACAGTCAGGCAGCATGCGGGAGGGTTCTTCCCTGTCCTCAGCTCTCACAGGGAAGCATGTCTTGAAGCCAGCTGTCAACTAGCTGCATTCCTATGGCAGTGAGAAGGTAGCAGTATTCTGAGTCAGGAGGTTCCAAGATTACCAGTCGACTGCACCTGGGGATACCCTCCAGGTCTGCATTGTTACCCTGCGTCTCAGAAGCCTCTGGCAAACGTCTCTGCTGAAGACCTGCGAAACTCACTCTGCAGGCAGTGTGGAACTGTGAGGGACTGAGGCTGAGCTCAACTCTCAGAAGTAAGATGGTTTTGGACAAGGCGTTCAGCTACCCTCTCACGTATGGAACTTAGTATGTAGCACCAGTCTAACACAGGAATTACTAGGAAATCGCTGAACTGAGCTTGGAGGCACTAGTCTTGTGTGCCGGGTGATTCCAATTACCTCTCCCAGCACTTGCGTCAAACAGCAAGCCTAGGCCTTTTAGAATCCAAGGGTACCAGCAGGCTGGCTGTGGAGGTACAGGCCATAAGCTGAACTCTCAGAAGTGTGTATGCATGGGAGGCAGATGTCTGCTACCCGCTCGTACATGGTGTTTGGAACCTAGCTACACTCTGGTTGAGGAAAGCCGTTGGAAATGGCTGTATTCAACTCAGATACACGGGAGTTCAGGCCCAGTGCTCACACATGCATTTCCCGCAACCTCTCCCAGCCACTAACATAAGGATGTTAGCAGCTACTCCTACAGTCAGGCAGCATGCGGGAGGGCTCTGCCCTGTCCTCAGCTCTCACAGGGAAGCATGTCTTGAAGCCAGCTGTCAACTAGCTGCATTCCTATGGCAGTGAGAAGGTAGCAGTATTCTGAGTCAGGAGGTTCCAAGATTACCAGTCGACTGCACCTGGGGATACCCTCCAGGTCTGCATTGTTACCCTGCGTCTCAGAAGCCTCTGGCAAACGTCTCTGCTGAAGACCTGCGAAACTCACTCTGCAGGCAGTGTCGAACTGTGAGGGACTGAGGCTGAGCTCAACTCTCAGAAGTAAGATGGTTTTGGACAAGGCGTTCAGCTACACTCTCACGTATGGAACTTAGTATGTAGCACCAGTCTACCACAGGAATTAATAGGATATCGCTGAACTGAGCTTGGAGGCACTAGTCTTGTGTGCCGGGTGATTCCAATTACCTCTCCCAGCACTTCCGTCAAACAGCGAGCCTAGGCCTTTTAGAAGCCAAGGGTACCAGCAGGCTGGATGTGGAGGTACAGGCCATAAGCTCAACTCTCAGAAGTGTGTATGCATGGGAGGCAGATGTCTGCTACCCACTCGGACATGGGAGTTGGAACCTAGCTACACTGTGATTGAAGAAGGCCATTGGCAATCGCTCTATTCAACTCAAATACACGGGAGTTCAAGCCCAGTGCTCACACATGCTTTTCCCGCAACCTCTCCCAGCCACTAACATTAGGATGTTAGCAGCTACTCCTACAGTCAGGCAGGATGCGGGAGGGTTCTGCCCAGTCCTTAGCTCTCACAGGGAAGCATGTCTTGAAGCCAGCTGTCAACTAGCTGCATTCCTATGGCAGTGAGAAGGTAGCAGTACTCTGAGTCAGGAGGTTCCAAGATTACCACTCTACTGCACCTGGAGATAACCTCCAGGTCTGCATTGTTAACTTGTACTCAGAAGCCTCTGGCAATCGTCTCTGGTGAAGACGTGTGAAACTCACTCTGCAGGCAGTGTGGAAGTGTGAGGGACTGAGGGTGTGCTCAACTCTCAGAAGTAAGATGCTTTTGGACAAGGCGTTCAGCTACCTTCTCACATATGGAACTTAGTATGTAGCACCTGTCTACCACAAGAATTACTGGGAAATCGTGAATTGAGCTTGGAGGCACTCGTCTTGTGTGCCGGGATATTCCAATTACCTCTCCCAGCACTTCCGTCAAACAGCGAGCCTAGGCCTTTTAGAAGCCAAGGGTACCAGCAGGCTGGCTGTGGAGGTACAGGCCATAAGCTCAACTCTCAGAAGTGTGTATGCATGGGAGGCAGATGTCTGCTACCCGCTCGACATGGGATTTGGAACCTAGCTACACTCTGGTTGAGGAAAGTCGTTGGAAATGGCTGTATTCAACTCAGATACACGGGAGTTCAGGCCCAGTGCTCACACATGCTTTTCCCGCAACCTCTCCCAGCCACTAACATTAGGATGTTAGCAGCTACTCCTACAGTCAGGCAGCATGCGGGAGGGTTCTGCCCTTTCCTCAGCTCTCACAGGGAAGCATGTATTGAAGCCAGCTGTGAACTAGCTGCATTCTTATGGCAGTGAGAAGGTAGCAGTATTCTGGTCAGGAGGTTCCAAGATTACCAGTCGACTGCACCTGGGGATACCCTCCAGGTCTGCATTGTTACCCTGCGTTTCAGAAGCCTCTGGCAAACGTCTCTGCTGAAGACCTGCGAAACTCACTCTGCAGGCAGTGTGGAACTGTGAGGGACTGAGGCTGAGCTCAACTCACAGAAGTAAGATTGTTTTGGACAAGGCGTTCAGCTACCCTCTCACGCATGGAACTTAGTATGTAGCACCAGTCTACCACAGGAATTACTAGGAAATCGCTGAACTGAGCTTGGAGGCACTAGTCTTTTGTGCCGGTGATTCCAATTAACTCTCCCAGCACTTCCCTCAAACAAAAAGCCTAGGCCTTTTAGAACCCAAGGGTACCAGCAGGCTGGATGTGGAGGTACAGGCCATAAGCTCAACTCTCAGAAGTGTGTATGCATGGGAGGCAGATGTCTGCTACCCACTCGGACATGGGAGTTGGAACCTAGCTACACTGTGATTGAAGAAGGCCATTGGAAATCGCTGTATTCAACTCAGATACACAGGAGTTCAGGCCCAGTGCTCACACATGCTTTTCCCGCAACCTCTCCCAGCCACTAACATTAGGATGTTAGCAGCTACTCCTACAGTCAGGCAGCATGCGGGAGGGTTCTGCCCAATCCTCAGCTCTCACAGGGAAGCATGTCTTGAAGCCAGCTGTCAACTAGCTGCATTCCTATGGCAGTGAGAAGGTAGCAGTATTCTGAGTCAGGAGGTTCCAAGATTACCAGTCGACTGCACCTGGGGATACCCTCCAGGTCTGCATTGTTACCCTGCGTCTCAGAAGCCTCTGGCAAACGTCTCTGCTGAAGACCTGCGAAACTCACTCTGCAGGCAGTGTGGAACTGTGAGGGACTGTGGCTGAGCTCAACTCTCAGAAGTAAGATGGTTTTGGACAAGGCGTTCAGCTACCCTCTCACGTATGGAACTTAGTATGTAGCACCAGTCTACCACAGGAATTACTAGGAAATCGCTGAACTGAGCTTGGAGGCACTAGTCTTGTGTGCCGGGTGATTCCAATTAACTCTCCCAGCACTTCCGTCAAACAGCGAGCCTAGGCCTTTTAGAAGCCAAGGGTACCAGCAGGCTGGATGTGGAGGTACAGGCCATAAGCTCAACTCTCAGAAGTGTGTATGCATGGGAGGCAGATATCTGCTACCCACTCGGACATGGGAGTTGGAACCTAGCTACACTGTGATTGAAGAAGGCCATTGGAATTCGCTCTATTCAACTCAGATACACGGGAGTTCAGGCCCAGTGCTCACACATGCTTTTCCCGCAACCTCTCCCAGCCAATAACATAAGGATGTTAGCAGCTACTCCTACAGTCAGGCAGCATGCGGGAGGGTTCTGCCCTGTCCTCAGCTCTCACAGGGAAGCATGTCTTGAAGCCAGCTGTCAACTAGCTGCATTCCTATGGCAGTGAGAAGGTAGCAGTACTCTGAGTCAGGAGGTTCCAAGATTACCACTCTACTGCACCTGGAGATACCCTCCAGGTCTGCATTGTAACTTCTACTCAGAAGCCTCTGGCAATCGTCTCTGGTGAAGACGTGTGAAACTCACTCTGCAGGCAGTGTGGAAGTGTGAGGGACTGAGGGTGTGCTCAACTCTCAGAAGTAAGATGCTTTTGGACAAGGCGTTCAGCTACCCTCTCACATATGGAACTTAGTATGTAGCACCTGTCTACCACAAGAATTACTGGGAAATCGTGAATTGAGCTTGGAGGCACTCGTCTTGTGTGCCGGGAGATTCCAATTACCTCTCCCAGCACTTCCGTCAAACAGCGAGCCTAGGCCTTTTAGAAGCCAAGGGTACCAGCAGGCTGGATGTGGAGGTACAGGCCATAAGCTCAACTCTCAGAAGTGTGTATGCATGGGAGGCAGATGTCTGCTACCCGCTCGACATGGGATTTGGAACCTAGCTACACTCTGGTTGAGGAAAGTCGTTGGAAATGGCTGTATTCAACTCAGATACACGGGAGTTCAGGCCCAGTGCTCACACATGCTTTTCCCGCAACCTCTCCCAGCCACTAACATTAGGATGTTAGCAGCTACTCCTACAGTCAGGCAGCATGCGGGAGGGTTCTGCCCTTTCCTCAGCTCTCACAGGGAAGCATGTATTGAAGCCAGCTGTGAACTAGCTGCATTCTTATGGCAGTGAGAAGGTAGCAGTATTCTGGTCAGGAGGTTCCAAGATTACCAGTCGACTGCACCTGGGGATACCCTCCAGGTCTGCATTGTTACCCTGCGTTTCAGAAGCCTCTGGCAAACGTCTCTGCTGAAGACCTGCGAAACTCACTCTGCAGGCAGTGTGGAACTGTGAGGGACTGAGGCTGAGCTCAACTCTCAGAAGTAAGATGGTTTTGGACAAGGCGTTCAGCTACCCTCTCACGCATGGAACTTAGTATGTAGCACCAGTCTACCACAGGAATTACTAGGAAATCGCTGAACTGAGCTTGGAGGCACTAGTCTTTTGTGCCGGTGATTCCAATTAACTCTCCCAGCACTTCCCTCAAACAAAAAGCCTAGGCCTTTTAGAACCCAAGGGTACCAGCAGGCTGGATGTGGAGGTACAGGCCATAAGCTCAACTCTCAGAAGTGTGTATGCATGGGAGGCAGATGTCTGCTACCCACTCGGACATGGGAGTTGGAACCTAGCTACACTGTGATTGAAGAAGGCCATTGGAAATCGCTGTATTCAACTCAGATACACAGGAGTTCAGGCCCAGTGCTCACACATGCTTTTCCCGCAAACTCTCCCAGCCACTAACATTAGGATGTTAGCAGCTACTCCTACAGTCAGGCAGGATGCGGGAGGGTTCTGCCCTGTCCTCAGCTCTCACAGGGAAGCATGTCTTGAAGCCAGCTGTCAACTAGCTGCATTCCTATGGCAGTGAGAAGGTAGCAGTACTCTGAGTCAGGAGGTTCCAAGATTACCACTCTACTGCACCTGGAGATACCCTCCAGGTCTGCATTGTAACTTGTACTCAGAAGCCTCCGGCAATCGTCTCTGGTGAAGACGTGTGAAACTCACTCTGCAGGCAGTGTGGAAGTGTGAGGGACTGAGGGTGTGCTCAACTCTCAGAAGTATGATGCTTTTTGACAAGGCGTTCAGCTACCTTCTCACATATGGAACTTAGTATGTAGCACCTGTCTACCACAAGAATTACTGGGAAATCGTGAATTGAGCTTGGAGGCACTCGTCTTGTGTGCCGGGAGATTCCAATTACCTCTCCCAGCACTTCCCTCAAACAACGAGCCTAGGACTTTTAGAAGCCAAGGGTACCAGCAGGCTAGATGTGGAGGTACAGGCCATAAGCTCAACTCTCAGAAGTGTGTATGCATGGGAGGCAGATGTCTGCTACCCGCTCGTACATGGGATTTGGAACCTAGCTACACTCTGCTTGAGGAAAGTCGTTGGAAATGGCTGTATTCAACTCAGATACACGGGAGTTCAGGCCCAGTGCTCACACATGCTTTTCCCGCAACCTCTCCCAGCCACTAACATAAGGATGTTAGCAGCTACTCCTACAGTCAGGCAGCATGCGGGAGGGTTCTGCCCTGTCCTCAGCTCTCACAGGGAAGCATGTCTTGGAGCCAGCTGTCAACTAGCTGCATTCCTATGGCAGTGAGAAGGTAGCAGTATTCTGAGTCAGGAGGTTCCAAGATTACCAGTCGACTGCACCTGGGGATACCCTCCAGGTCTGCATTGTTACCCTGCGTCTCAGAAGCCTCTGGCAAACGTCTCTGCTGAAGACCTGCGAAACTCACTCTGCAGGCAGTGTGGAACTGTGAGGGACTGTGGCTGAGCTCAACTCTCAGAAGTAAGATGGTTTTGGACAAGGCGTTCAGCTACCCTTTCACGGATGGAACTTAGTATGTAGCACCAGTCTACCACAGGAATTACTAGGAAATCGCTGAACTGAGCTTGGAGGCACTAGTCTTGTGTGCAGGGTGATTCCAATTACCTCTCCCAGCACTTCCGTCAAACAGCGAGCCTAGGCCTTTTAGAAGCCAAGGGTACCAGCAGGCTGGATGTGGAGGTACAGGCCATAAGCTCAACTCTCAGAAGTGTGTATGCATGGGAGGCAGATGTCTGCTACCCACTCGGACATGGGAGTTGGAACCTAGCTACACTGTGATTGAAGAAGGCCATTGGAATTCGCTCTATTCAACTCAGATACACGGGAGTTCAGGCCCAGTGCTCACACATGCTTTTCCCGCAACCTCTCCCAGCCACTAACATAAGGATGTTAGCAGCTACTCCTACAGTCAGGCAGGATGCGGGAGGGTTCTGCCCTGTCCTCAGCTCTCACAGGGAAGCATGTCTTGAAGCCAGCTGTCAACTAGCTGCATTCCTATGGCAGTGAGAAGGTAGCAGTACTCTGAGTCAGGAGGTTCTAAGATTACCACTCTACTGCACCTGGAGATACCCTCCAGGTCTGCATTGTTAACTTGTACTCAGAAGCCTCTGGCAATCGTCTCTGGTGAAGACGTGTGAAACTCACTCTGCAGGCAGTGTGGAACTGTGAGGGACTGAGGTTGGGCTCAACTCTCAGAAGTAAGATGCTTTTGGACAAGGCGTTCAGCTACCATCTCACATATGGAACTTAGTATGTAGCACCTGTCTACCACAAGAATTACTGGGAAATCGTGAATTGAGTTTGGAGGCACTCGTCTTGTGTGCCGGGAGATTCCAATTACCTCTCCCAGCACTTCCGTCAAACAGCGAGCCTAGGCCTTTTAGAAGCCAAGGGTACCAGCAGGCTGGATGTGGAGGTACATGCCATAAGCTCAACTCTCAGAAGTGTATATGCATGGGAGGCAGATGTCTGCTACCCACTCGGACATGGGAGTTGGAACCTACCTACACTGTGATTGAAGAAGGCCATTGGAAATCGCTGTATTCAACTCAGATACACGGGAGTTCAGGCCCAGTGCTCACACATGCTTTTCCCGCAACCTCTCCCAGCCACTAACATTAGGATGTTAGCAGCTACTCCTACAGTCAGGCAGCATGCGGGAGGGTTCTGCCCTTTCCTTAGCTCAAACAGGGAAGCATGTATTGAAGCCAGCTGTGAACTAGCTGCATTCTTATGGCAGTGAGAAGGTAGCAGTATTCTGAGTCAGGAGGTTCCAAGATTACCAGTCGACTGCACCTGGGGATACCCTCCAGGTCTGCATTGTTACCCTGCGTCTCAGAAGCCTCTGTCAAACGTCTATGCTGAAGACCTGCGAAACTCACTCTGCAGGCAGTGTGGAACTGTGAGGGACTGAGGCTGAGCTCAAATCTCAGAAGTAAGATGGTTTTGGACAAGGCGTTCAGCTACCCTCTCACGTATGGAACTTAGTATGTAGCACCAGTCTACCACAGGAATTACTAGGAAATCGCTGAACTGAGCTTGGAGGCACTAGTCTTGTGTGCCGGGTGATTCCAATTACCTCTCCCAGCACTTCCGTCAAACAGCGAGCCTAGGCCTTTTAGAAGCCAAGGGTACCAGCAGGCTGGCTGTGGAGGTACAGGCCATAAGCTCAACTCTCAGAAGTGTGTATGCATGGGAGGCAGATGTCTGCTACCCACTCGGACATGGGAGTTGGAACCTAGCTACACTGTGATTGAAGAAGCCCATTGGAATTCGCTCTATTCAACTCAGATACACGGGAGTTCAGGCCCAGTGCTCACACATGCTTTTCCCGCAACCTCTCCCAGCCACTAACATAAGGATGTTAGCAGCTACTCCTACAGTCAGGCAGGATGCGGGAGGGTTCTGCCCTGTCCTCAGCTCTCACAGGGAAGCATGTCTTGAAGCCAGCTGTCAACTAGCTGCATTCCTATGGCAGTGAGAAGGTAGCAGTACTCTGAGTCAGGAGGTTCCAAGATTACCACTCTACTGCACCTGGAGATACCCTCCAGGTCTGCATTGTTAACTTGTACTCAGAAGCCTCTGGCAATCGTCTCTGGTGAAGACGTGTGAAACTCACTCTGCAGGCAGTGTGGAACTGTGAGGGACTGAGGTTGGGCTCAACTCTCAGAAGTAAGATGCTTTTGGACAAGGCGTTCAGCTATCATCTCACATATGGAACTTAGTATGTAGCACCTGTCTACCACAAGAATTACTGGGAAATCGTGAATTGAGCTTGGAGGCACTCGTCTTGTGTGCCGGGAGATTCCAATTACCTCTCCCAGCACTTCCGTCAAACAGCGAGCCTAGGCCTTTTAGAAGCCAAGGGTACCAGCAGGCTGGATGTGGAGGTACAGGCCATAAGCTCAACTCTCAGAAGTGTATATGCATGTAAGGCAGATGTCTGCTACCCACTCGGACATGGGAGTTGGAACCTACCTACACTGTGATTGAAGAAGGCCATTGGAAATCGCTGTATTCAACTCAGATACACGGGAGTTCAGGCCCAGTGCTCACACATGCTTTTACCGCAACCTCTCCCAGCCACTAACATAAGGATGTTAGCAGCTGCTTCTACAGTCAGGCAGCATGCGGGAGGGTTCTGCCCTGTCCTCAGCTCTCACAGGGAAGCATGTCTTGAAGCCAGCTGTCAACTAGCTGCATTCCTATAGCAGTGAGAAGGTAGCAGTATCTGAGTCAGGAAGTTCCAAGATTACCAGTCGACTGCACCTGGGGATAACCTCCAGGTCTGCATTGTTACCCTGCGTCTCAGAAGCCTCTGGCAAACGTCTCTGCTGAAGACCTGCGAAACTCATTCTGCAGGCAGTGTCGAACTGTGAGGGGCTGAGGCTGAGCTCAACACTCAGAAGTAAGATGGTTTTGGACAAGGCGTTCAGCTACCCACTCACTTATGGAACTTAGTATGTAGCACCAGTCTACCACAGGAATTACTAGGAAATCGCTGAACTGAGCTTGGAGGCACTAGTCTTGTGTGCCGGGTGATTCCAATTACCTCTCCCAGCACTTCCATCAAACAGCTAGCCAAGGCCTTTTAGAAGCCAAGGGTACCAGCAGGCTGGCTGTGGAGGTACAGGCCATAAGCTCAACTCTCAGAAGTGTGTATGCATGGGCGGCAGATGTCTGCTACCGCTCTTACATGGGATTTGGAACCTAGCTACACTCTGGTTGAGGAAAGCCGTTGGAAATCGCTGTATTCAACTCAGATACACGGGAGTTCAGGTCCAGTGCTCACACATGCTTTTCCCGCAACCTCTCCCAGCCACTAACATAAGGATGTTAGCAGCTACTCCTACAGTCAGGCAGCATGCGGGAGGGTTCTGCCCTGTCCTCAGCTCTCACAGGGAAGCATGTCTTGAAGCCAGCAGTCAACTAGCTGCATTCCTATGGCAGTGAGAAGGTAGCAGTATTCTGAGTCAGGACGTTCCAAGATTACCAGTCGACTGCACCTGGGGATACCCTCCAGGTCTGCATTGTTACCCTGCGTCTCAGAAGCCTCTGGCAAACGTCTCTGCTGAAGACCTGCGAAACTCACTCTGCAGGCATTGTGGAACGGTGAGGGACTGAGGCTGAGCTCAACTCTCAGAAGTAAGATGGTTTTGGACAAGGCGTTCAGCTACCCTCTCACGTATGGAACTTAGTATGTAGCACCAGTCTACCACAGGAATTACTAGGATATAGCTGAACTGAGCTTGGAGGCACTAGTCTTGTGTGCCGGGTGATTCCAATTACCTCTCCCAGCACTTCCGTCAAACAGCGAGCCTAGGCCTTTTAGAAGCCAAGGGTACCAGCAGGCTGGATGTGGAGGTACAGGCCATAAGCACAACTCTCAGAAGTGTGTATGCATGGGAGGCAGATGTCTGCTACCCACTCGGACATGGGAGTTGGAACCTAGCTACACTGTGATTGAAGAAGGCCATTGGAAATCGCTGTATTCAACTCAGATACACGGGAGTTCAAGCCCAGTGCTCACACATGCTTTTCCCGCAACCTCTCCCAGCCACTAACATAAGGATGTTAGCAGCTACTCCTACAGTCAGGCAGCATGCGGGAGGGTTCTGCCCTGTCCTCAGCTCTCACAGGGAAGCATGTCTTGAAGCCAGCTGTCAACTAGCTGCATTCCTATGGCAGTGAGAAGGTAGCAGTACTCTGAGTCAGGAGGTTCCAAGATTACCACTCTACTGCACCTGGAGATACCCTCCAGTTCTGCATTGTTAACTTGTACTCAGAAGCCTCTGGCAATCGTCTCTGGTGAAGACGTGTGAAACTCACTCTGCAGGCAGTGTGGAAGTGTGAGGGACTGAGGGTGTGCTCAACTCTCAGAAGTAAGATGCTTTTGGACAAGGCGTTCAGCTACCTTCTCACATATGGAACTTAGTATGTAGCACCTGTGTACCACAAGAATTACTGGGAAATCGTGAATTGAGCTTGGCGGCACTCGTCTTGTGTGCCGGGAGATTCCAATTACATCTCCCAGCACTTCCGTCAAACAGCGAGCCTAGGCTTTTTAGAAGCCAAGGGTACCAGCAGGCTGGATGTGGAGGTACAGGCCATAAGCTCAACTCTCAGAAGTGTATATGCATGGGAGGCAGATGTCTGCTACCCGCTCGTACATGGGATTTGGAACCTAGCTACACTCTGGTGGAGGAAAGCCGTTGGAAATGGCTGTATTCAACTCAGATACACGGGAGTTCAGGCCCAGTGCTCACACATGCATTTCCCGCAACCTCTCCCAGCCACTAACATAAGGATGTTAGCAGCTACTCCTACAGTCAGGCAGCATGCGGGAGGGCTCTGCCCTGTCCTCAGCTCTCACAGGGAAGCATGTCTTGAAGCCAGCTGTCAACTAGCTGCATTCCTATGGCAGTGAGAAGGTAGCAGTATTCTGAGTCAGGAGGTTCCAAGATTACCAGTCGACTGCACCTGGGGATACCCTCCAGGTCTGCATTGTTACCCTGCGTCTCAGAAGCCTCTGGCAAACGTCTCTGCTGAAGACCTGCGAAACTCACTCTGCAGGCAGTGTCGAACTGTGAGGGACTGAGGCTGAGCTCAACTCTCAGAAGTAAGATGGTTTTGGACAAGGCGTTCAGCTACACTCTCACGTATGGAACTTAGTATGTAGCACCAGTCTACCACAGGAATTAATAGGATATCGCTGAACTGAGCTTGGAGGCACTAGTCTTGTGTGCCGGGTGATTCCAATTACCTCTCCCAGCACTTCCGTCAAACAGCGAGCCTAGGCCTTTTAGAAGCCAAGGGTACCAGCAGGCTGGATGTGGAGGTACAGGCCATAAGCTCAACTCTCAGAAGTGTGTATGCATGGGAGGCAGATGTCTGCTACCCACTCGGACATGGGAGTTGGAACCTAGCTACACTGTGATTGAAGAAGGCCATTGGCAATCGCTCTATTCAACTCAAATACACGGGAGTTCAAGCCCAGTGCTCACACATGCTTTTCCCGCAACCTCTCCCAGCCACTAACATTAGGATGTTAGCAGCTACTCCTACAGTCAGGCAGGATGCGGGAGGGTTCTGCCCAGTCCTTAGCTCTCACAGGGAAGCATGTCTTGAAGCCAGCTGTCAACTAGCTGCATTCCTATGGCAGTGAGAAGGTAGCAGTACTCTGAGTCAGGAGGTTCCAAGATTACCACTCTACTGCACCTGGAGATAACCTCCAGGTCTGCATTGTTAACTTGTACTCAGAAGCCTCTGGCAATCGTCTCTGGTGAAGACGTGTGAAACTCACTCTGCAGGCAGTGTGGAAGTGTGAGGGACTGAGGGTGTGCTCAACTCTCAGAAGTAAGATGCTTTTGGACAAGGCGTTCAGCTACCTTCTCACATATGGAACTTAGTATGTAGCACCTGTCTACCACAAGAATTACTGGGAAATCGTGAATTGAGCTTGGAGGCACTCGTCTTGTGTGCCGGGATATTCCAATTACCTCTCCCAGCACTTCCGTCAAACAGCGAGCCTAGGCCTTTTAGAAGCCAAGGGTACCAGCAGGCTGGCTGTGGAGGTACAGGCCATAAGCTCAACTCTCAGAAGTGTGTATGCATGGGAGGCAGATGTCTGCTACCCGCTCGTACATGGGATTTGGAACCTAGGTGCACTCTGGTTGAGGAAAGCCCTTGGAAATCGCTGTATTCAACTCAGATACACTGGAGTTCAGGCCCAGTGCTCACACATGCTTTTCCCGCAACCTCTCCCAGCCACTAACATAAGGATGTTAGCAGCTACCTCTACAGTCAGGCAGCATGCGGGAGGGTTCTGCCCTGTCCTCAGCTCTCACAGGGAAGCATGTCTTGAAGCCAGCTGTCAACTAGCTTCATTCCTATGGCAGTGAGAAGGTAGCAGTATTCTGAGTCAGGAGGTTCCAAGATTACCAGTCGACTGCACCTGGGGATACCCTCCAGGTCTGCATTGTTACCCTGCGTCTCAGAAGCCTCTGGCAGACGTCTCTGCTGAAGACCTGCGAAACTCACTCTGCAGGCAGTGTGGAAATGTGAGGGACTGAGGGTGAGCTCAACTCTCAGAAGTAAGATGGTTTTGGACAAGGCGTTCAGCTACCCTCTCACGTATGGAACTTAGTATGTAGCACCAGTCTACCACAGGAATTACTAGGAAATCGCTGAACTGAGCTTGGAGGCACTAGTCTTGTGTGCCGGGTGATTCCAATTACCTCTCCCAGCACTTCCGCCAAACAGCGAGCCTAGGCCTTTTAGAAGCCAAGGGTACCAGCAGGCTGGCTGTGGAGGTACAGGCCATAAGCTCAACTCTCAGACGTGTGTATGCATGGGAGGCAGATGTCTGCTACCCACTCGGACATGGGAGTTGGACCCTAGCTACACTGTGATTGAAGAAGGCCATTGGAAATCGCTGTATTCAACTCAGATACACGAGAGTTCAGGCCCAGTGCTCACACATGCTTTTCCCGCAACCTCTCCCAGCCACTAACATTAGGATGCTAGCAGCTACTCCTACAGTCAGGCAGGATGCGGGAGGGTTCTGCCCTGTCCTCAGCTCTCACAGGGAAGCATGTCTTGAAGCCAGCTGTCAACTAGCTGCATTCCTATGGCAGTGAGAAGGTAGCAGTACTCTGAGTCAGGAGGTTCCAAGATTACCACTCTACTGCACCTGGAGATACCCTCCAGGTCTGCATTGTTAACTTGTACTCAGAAGCCTCTGGCAATCGTCTCTGGTGAAGACGTGTGAAACTCACTCTGCAGGCAGTGTGGAAGTGTGAGGGACTGAGGGTGTGCTCAACTCTCAGAAGTAAGATGCTTTTGGACAAGGCGTTCAGCTACCTTCTCACATATGGAACTTAGTATGTAGCACCTGTCTACCACAAGAATTACTGGGAAATCGTGAATTGAGCTTGGAGGCACTCGTCTTGTGTGCCAGGAGATTCCAATTACCTCTCCCAGCACTTCCATCAAACAGCGAGCCTAGGCCTTTTAGAAGCCAAGGGTACCAGCAGGCTGGCTGTGGAGGTACAGGCCATAAGCTCAACACTCAGAAGTGTGTATGCATGGGAGGCAGATGTCTGCTACCCGCTCGTACATGGGATTTGGAACCTAGCTACACTCTGGTTGAGGAAAGCCGTTGGAAATCGCTGTATTCAACTCAGTACACGGGAGTTCAGGCCCAGTGCTCACACATGCTTTTCCCGCAACCTCTCCCAGCCACTAACATAAGGATGTTAGCAGCTACTCCTACAGTCAGGCAGGATGCGGGAGGGTTCTGCCCTGTCCTCAGCTCTCACAGGGAAGCATGTCTTGAAGCCAGCTGTCAACTAGCTGCATTCCTATGGCAGTGAGAAGGTAGCAGTATTCTGAGTCAGGAGGTTCCAAGATTACCAGTCGACTGCACCTGGGAAAACCTCCAGGTCTACATTGTTACCCTGCGTCTCAGAAGCCTCTGCAGACGTCTCTGCTGAAGACCTGCGAAACTCACTCTGCAGGCAGTGTGGAACTGTGAGGGACTGAGGCTGAGCTCAACTCTCAGAAGTAAGATGGTTTTGGACAAGGCGTTCAGCTACCTTCTCACATATGGAACTTAGTATGTAGCACCTGTCTACCACAAGAATTACTGGGAAATCGTGAATTGAGCTTGGAGGCACTCGTCTTGTGTGCCGGGAGATTCCAATTACCTCTCCCAGCACTTCCGTCAAACAGCGAGCCTAGGCCTTTTAGAAGCCAAGGGTACCAGCAGGCTGGCTGTGGAGGTACAGGCCATAAGCTCAACTCTCAGAAGTGTGTATGCATGGGAGGCAGATGTCTGCTACCCGCTCGTACATGGGATTTGGAACCTAGCTGCACTCTGGTTGAGGAAAGCCGTTGGAAATCGCTGTATTCAACTCAGATACACGGGAGTTCAGGCCCAGTGCTCACACATGCTTTTCCCGCAACCTCTCCCAGCCACTAACATAAGGATGTTAGCAGCTACTCCTACAGTCAGGCAGCATGCGGGAGGGTTCTGCCCTGTCCTCAGCTCTCACAGGGAAGCATGTCTTGAAGCCAGCAGTCAACTAGCTGCATTCCTATTGCAGTGAGAAGGTAGCAGTATTCTGAGTCAGGAGGTTCCAAGATTACCAGTCGACTGCACCTGGGGATAACCTCCAGGTCTGCATTGTTACCCTGCGTCTCAGAAGACTCTGGCAAACGTCTCTGCTGAAGACCTGCGAAACTCACTCTGCAGGCACTGTGGAACGGTGAGGGACTGAGGCTGAGCTCAACTCTCAGAAGTAAGATGGTTTTGGACAAGGCGTTCAGCTACCCTCTCACGTATGGAACTTAGTATGTAGCACTAGTCTACCACAGGAATTACTCGGATATCGCTGAACTGGGCTTGGAGGCACTAGTCTTGTGTGCCGCGTGATTCCAATTACCTCTCCCAGCACTTCCGTCAAACAGCGAGCCTAGGCCTTTTAGAAGGCAAGGGTACCAGCAGGCTGGATGTGGAGGTACAGGCCATAAGCACAACTCTCAGAAGTGTGTATGCATGGGAGGCAGATGTCTGCTACCCGCTCGACATGGGATTTGGAACCTAGCTACACTCTGGTTGAGGAAAGTCGTTGGAAATGGCTGTATTCAACTCAGATACACGGAGTTCAGGCCCAGTGCTCACACATGCTTTTCCCGCAACCTCTCCCAGCCACTAACATTAGGATGTTAGCAGCTACTCCTACAGTCAGGCAGGATGCAGGAGGGTTCTGCCCTGTCCTCAGCTCTCACAGGGAAGCATGTCTTGAAGCCAGCTGTCAACTAGCTGCATTCCTATGGCAGTGAGAAGGTAGCAGTACTCTGAGTCACGAGGTTCCAAGATTACCACTCTACTGCACCTGGAGATACCCTCCAGGTCTGCATTGTTAACTTGTACTCAGAAGCCTCTGGCAATCGTCTCTGGTGAAGACGTGTGAAACTCACTCTGCAGGCAGTGTGGAACTGTGAGGGACTGAGGGTGGGCTCAACTCTCAGAAGTAAGACGCTTTTGGACAAGGCGTTCAGCTACCATCTCACATATGGAACTTAGTATGTAGCACCTGTCTACCACAAGAATTACTGGGAAATCGTGAATTGAGCTTGGAGGCACTCGTCTTGTGTGCCGGGAGATTCCAATTACCTCTCCCAGCACTTCCGTCAAACAGCGAGCCTAGGCCTTTTAGAAGCCAAGGGTACCAGCAGGCTGGATGTGGAGGTACAGGCCATAAACTCAACTCTCAGAAGTGTGTATGCATGGGAGGCAGATGTCTGCTACCCGCTCGACATGGGATTTGGAACCTAGCTACACTCTGGTTGAGGAAAGTCGTTGGAAATGGCTGTATTCAACTCAGATACACGGGAGTTCAGGCCCAGTGCTCACACATGCTTTTCCCGCAACCTCTCCCAGCCACTAACATTAGGATGTTAGCAGCTACTCCTACAGTCAGGCAGCATGCGGGAGGGTTCTGCCCTTTCCTCAGCTCTCACAGGGAAGCATGTATTGAAGCCAGCTGTGAACTAGCTGCATTCTTATGGCAGTGAGAAGGTAGCAGTATTCTGGTCAGGAGGTTCCAAGATTACCAGTCGACTGCACCTGGGGATACCCTCCAGGTCTGCATTGTTACCCTGCGTTTCAGAAGCCTCTGGCAAACGTCTCTGCTGAAGACCTGCGAAACTCACTCTGCAGGCAGTGTGGAACTGTGAGGGACTGAGGCTGAGCTCAACTCACAGAAGTAAGATTGTTTTGGACAAGGCGTTCAGCTACCCTCTCACGCATGGAACTTAGTATGTAGCACCAGTCTACCACAGGAATTACTAGGAAATCGCTGAACTGAGCTTGGAGGCACTAGTCTTTTGTGCCGGTGATTCCAATTAACTCTCCCAGCACTTCCCTCAAACAAAAAGCCTAGGCCTTTTAGAACCCAAGGGTACCAGCAGGCTGGATGTGGAGGTACAGGCCATAAGCTCAACTCTCAGAAGTGTGTATGCATGGGAGGCAGATGTCTGCTACCCACTCGGACATGGGAGTTGGAACCTAGCTACACTGTGATTGAAGAAGGCCATTGGAAATCGCTGTATTCAACTCAGATACACAGGAGTTCAGGCCCAGTGCTCACACATGCTTTTCCCGCAACCTCTCCCAGCCACTAACATTAGGATGTTAGCAGCTACTCCTACAGTCAGGCAGCATGCGGGAGGGTTCTGCCCAATCCTCAGCTCTCACAGGGAAGCATGTCTTGAAGCCAGCTGTCAACTAGCTGCATTCCTATGGCAGTGAGAAGGTAGCAGTATTCTGAGTCAGGAGGTTCCAAGATTACCAGTCGACTGCACCTGGGGATACCCTCCAGGTCTGCATTGTTACCCTGCGTCTCAGAAGCCTCTGGCAAACGTCTCTGCTGAAGACCTGCGAAACTCACTCTGCAGGCAGTGTGGAACTGTGAGGGACTGTGGCTGAGCTCAACTCTCAGAAGTAAGATGGTTTTGGACAAGGCGTTCAGCTACCCTCTCACGTATGGAACTTAGTATGTAGCACCAGTCTACCACAGGAATTACTAGGAAATCGCTGAACTGAGCTTGGAGGCACTAGTCTTGTGTGCCGGGTGATTCCAATTAACTCTCCCAGCACTTCCGTCAAACAGCGAGCCTAGGCCTTTTAGAAGCCAAGGGTACCAGCAGGCTGGATGTGGAGGTACAGGCCATAAGCTCAACTCTCAGAAGTGTGTATGCATGGGAGGCAGATATCTGCTACCCACTCGGACATGGGAGTTGGAACCTAGCTACACTGTGATTGAAGAAGGCCATTGGAATTCGCTCTATTCAACTCAGATACACGGGAGTTCAGGCCCAGTGCTCACACATGCTTTTCCCGCAACCTCTCCCAGCCACTAACATAAGGATGTTAGCAGCTACTCCTACAGTCAGGCAGGATGCGGGAGGGTTCTGCCCTGTCCTCAGCTCTCACAGGGAAGCATGTCTTGAAGCCAGCTGTCAACTAGCTGCATTCCTATGGCAGTGAGAAGGTAGCAGTACTCTGAGTCAGGAGGTTCCAAGATTACCACTCTACTGCACCTGGAGATACCCTCCAGGTCTGCATTGTAACTTCTACTCAGAAGCCTCTGGCAATCGTCTCTGGTGAAGACGTGTGAAACTCACTCTGCAGGCAGTGTGGAAGTGTGAGGGACTGAGGGTGTGCTCAACTCTCAGAAGTAAGATGCTTTTGGACAAGGCGTTCAGCTACCCTCTCACATATGGAACTTAGTATGTAGCACCTGTCTACCACAAGAATTACTAGGAAATCGTGAATTGAGCTTGGAGGCACTCGTCTTGTGTGCCGGGAGATTCCAATTACCTCTCCCAGCACTTCCGTCAAACAGCGAGCCTAGGCCTTTTAGAAGCCAAGGGTACCAGCAGGCTGGATGTGGAGATACAGGCCATAAGCTCAACTCTCAGAAGTGTGTATGCATGGGAGGCAGATGTCTGCTACCCGCTCGACATGGGATTTGGAACCTAGCTACACTCTGGTTGAGGAAAGTCGTTGGAAATGGCTGTATTCAACTCAGATACACGGGAGTTCAGGCCCAGTGCTCACACATGCTTTTCCCGCAACCTCTCCCAGCCACTAACATTAGGATGTTAGCAGCTACTCCTACAGTCAGGCAGCATGCGGGAGGGTTCTGCCCTTTCCTCAGCTCTCACAGGGAAGCATGTATTGAAGCCAGCTGTGAACTAGCTGCATTCTTATGGCAGTGAGAAGGTAGCAGTATTCTGGTCAGGAGGTTCCAAGATTACCAGTCGACTGCACCTGGGGATACCCTCCAGGTCTGCATTGTTACCCTGCGTTTCAGAAGCCTCTGGCAAACGTCTCTGCTGAAGACCTGCGAAACTCACTCTGCAGGCAGTGTGGAACTGTGAGGGACTGAGGCTGAGCTCAACTCTCAGAAGTAAGATGGTTTTGGACAAGGCGTTCAGCTACCCTCTCACGCATGGAACTTAGTATGTAGCACCAGTCTACCACAGGAATTACTAGGAAATCGCTGAACTGAGCTTGGAGGCACTAGTCTTTTGTGCCGGTGATTCCAATTAACTCTCCCAGCACTTCCCTCAAACAAAAAGCCTAGGCCTTTTAGAACCCAAGGGTACCAGCAGGCTGGATGTGGAGGTACAGGCCATAAGCTCAACTCTCAGAAGTGTGTATGCATGGGAGGCAGATGTCTGCTACCCACTCGGACATGGGAGTTGGAACCTAGCTACACTGTGATTGAAGAAGGCCATTGGAAATCGCTGTATTCAACTCAGATACACAGGAGTTCAGGCCCAGTGCTCACACATGCTTTTCCCGCAAACTCTCCCAGCCACTAACATTAGGATGTTAGCAGCTACTCCTACAGTCAGGCAGGATGCGGGAGGGTTCTGCCCTGTCCTCAGCTCTCACAGGGAAGCATGTCTTGAAGCCAGCTGTCAACTAGCTGCATTCCTATGGCAGTGAGAAGGTAGCAGTACTCTGAGTCAGGAGGTTCCAAGATTACCACTCTACTGCACCTGGAGATACCCTCCAGGTCTGCATTGTAACTTGTACTCAGAAGCCTCCGGCAATCGTCTCTGGTGAAGACGTGTGAAACTCACTCTGCAGGCAGTGTGGAAGTGTGAGGGACTGAGGGTGTGCTCAACTCTCAGAAGTATGATGCTTTTTGACAAGGCGTTCAGCTACCTTCTCACATATGGAACTTAGTATGTAGCACCTGTCTACCACAAGAATTACTGGGAAATCGTGAATTGAGCTTGGAGGCACTCGTCTTGTGTGCCGGGAGATTCCAATTACCTCTCCCAGCACTTCCCTCAAACAACGAGCCTAGGACTTTTAGAAGCCAAGGGTACCAGCAGGCTAGATGTGGAGGTACAGGCCATAAGCTCAACTCTCAGAAGTGTGTATGCATGGGAGGCAGATGTCTGCTACCCGCTCGTACATGGGATTTGGAACCTAGCTACACTCTGCTTGAGGAAAGTCGTTGGAAATGGCTGTATTCAACTCAGATACACGGGAGTTCAGGCCCAGTGCTCACACATGCTTTTCCCGCAACCTCTCCCAGCCACTAACATAAGGATGTTAGCAGCTACTCCTACAGTCAGGCAGCATGCGGGAGGGTTCTGCCCTGTCCTCAGCTCTCACAGGGAAGCATGTCTTGGAGCCAGCTGTCAACTAGCTGCATTCCTATGGCAGTGAGAAGGTAGCAGTATTCTGAGTCAGGAGGTTCCAAGATTACCAGTCGACTGCACCTGGGGATACACTCCAGGTCTGCATTGTTACCCTGCGTCTCAGAAGCCTCTGGCAAACGTCTCTGCTGAAGACCTGCGAAACTCACTCTGCAGGCAGTGTGGAACTGTGAGGGACTGTGGCTGAGCTCAACTCTCAGAAGTAAGATGGTTTTGGACAAGGCGTTCAGCTACCCTCTCACGGATGGAACTTAGTATGTAGCACCAGTCTACCACAGGAATTACTAGGAAATCGCTGAACTGAGCTTGGAGGCACTAGTCTTGTGTGCAGGGTGATTCCAATTACCTCTCCCAGCACTTCCGTCAAACAGCGAGCCTAGGCCTTTTAGAAGCCAAGGGTACCAGCAGGCTGGATGTGGAGGTACAGGCCATAAGCTCAACTCTCAGAAGTGTGTATGCATGGGAGGCAGATGTCTGCTACCCACTCGGACATGGGAGTTGGAACCTAGCTACACTGTGATTGAAGAAGGCCATTGGAATTCGCTCTATTCAACTCAGATACACGGGAGTTCAGGCCCAGTGCTCACACATGCTTTTCCCGCAACCTCTCCCAGCCACTAACATAAGGATGTTAGCAGCTACTCCTACAGTCAGGCAGGATGCGGGAGGGTTCTGCCCTGTCCTCAGCTCTCACAGGGAAGCATGTCTTGAAGCCAGCTGTCAACTAGCTGCATTCCTATGGCAGTGAGAAGGTAGCAGTACTCTGAGTCAGGAGGTTCTAAGATTACCACTCTACTGCACCTGGAGATACCCTCCAGGTCTGCATTGTTAACTTGTACTCAGAAGCCTCTGGCAATCGTCTCTGGTGAAGACGTGTGAAACTCACTCTGCAGGCAGTGTGGAACTGTGAGGGACTGAGGTTGGGCTCAACTCTCAGAAGTAAGATGCTTTTGGACAAGGCGTTCAGCTACCATCTCACATATGGAACTTAGTATGTAGCACCTGTCTACCACAAGAATTACTGGGAAATCGTGAATTGAGTTTGGAGGCACTCGTCTTGTGTGCCGGGAGATTCCAATTACCTCTCCCAGCACTTCCGTCAAACAGCGAGCCTAGGCCTTTTAGAAGCCAAGGGTACCAGCAGGCTGGATGTGGAGGTACATGCCATAAGCTCAACTCTCAGAAGTGTATATGCATGGGAGGCAGATGTCTGCTACCCACTCGGACATGGGAGTTGGAACCTACCTACACTGTGATTGAAGAAGGCCATTGGAAATCGCTGTATTCAACTCAGATACACGGGAGTTCAGGCCCAGTGCTCACACATGCTTTTCCCGCAACCTCTCCCAGCCACTAACATTAGGATGTTAGCAGCTACTCCTACAGTCAGGCAGCATGCGGGAGGGTTCTGCCCTTTCCTTAGCTCAAACAGGGAAGCATGTATTGAAGCCAGCTGTGAACTAGCTGCATTCTTATGGCAGTGAGAAGGTAGCAGTATTCTGAGTCAGGAGGTTCCAAGATTACCAGTCGACTGCACCTGGGGATACCCTCCAGGTCTGCATTGTTACCCTGCGTCTCAGAAGCCTCTGTCAAACGTCTATGCTGAAGACCTGCGAAACTCACTCTGCAGGCAGTGTGGAACTGTGAGGGACTGAGGCTGAGCTCAAATCTCAGAAGTAAGATGGTTTTGGACAAGGCGTTCAGCTAACCTCTCACGTATGGAACTTAGTATGTAGCACCAGTCTACCACAGGAATTACTAGGAAATCGCTGAACTGAGCTTGGAGGCACTAGTCTTGTGTGCCGTGTGATTCCAATTACCTCTCCCAGCACTTCCGTCAAACAGCGAGCCTAGGCCTTTTAGAAGCCAAGGGTACCAGCAGGCTGGCTGTGGAGGTACAGGCCATAAGCTCAACTCTCAGAAGTGTGTATGCATGGGAGGCAGATGTCTGCTACCCACTCGGACATGGGAGTTGGAACCTAGCTACACTGTGATTGAAGAAGGCCATTGGAATTCGCTCTATTCAACTCAGATACACGGGAGTTCAGGCCCAGTGCTCACACATGCTTTTCCCGCAACCTCTCCCAGCCACTAACATAAGGATGTTAGCAGCTACTCCTACAGTCAGGCAGGATGCGGGAGGGTTCTGCCCTGTCCTCAGCTCTCACAGGGAAGCATGTCTTGAAGCCAGCTGTCAACTAGCTGCATTCCTATGGCAGTGAGAAGGTAGCAGTACTCTGAGTCAGGAGGTTCCAAGATTACCACTCTACTGCACCTGGAGATACCCTCCAGGTCTGCATTGTTAACTTGTACTCAGAAGCCTCTGGCAATCGTCTCTGGTGAAGACGTGTGAAACTCACTCTGCAGGCAGTGTGGAACTGTGAGGGACTGAGGTTGGGCTCAACTCTCAGAAGTAAGATGCTTTTGGACAAGGCGTTCAGCTATCATCTCACATATGGAACTTAGTATGTAGCACCTGTCTACCACAAGAATTACTGGGAAATCGTGAATTGAGCTTGGAGGCACTCGTCTTGTGTGCCGGGAGATTCCAATTACCTCTCCCAGCACTTCCGTCAAACTGCGAGCCTAGGCCTTTTAGAAGCCAAGGGTACCAGCAGGCTGGATGTGGAGGTACAGGCCATAAGCTCAACTCTCAGAAGTGTATATGCATGTAAGGCAGATGTCTGCTACCCACTCGGACATGGGAGTTGGAACCTACCTACACTGTGATTGAAGAAGGCCATTGGAAATCGCTGTATTCAACTCAGATACACGGGAGTTCAGGCCCAGTGCTCACACATGCTTTTACCGCAACCTCTCCCAGCCACTAACATAAGGATGTTAGCAGCTGCTTCTACAGTCAGGCAGCATGCGGGAGGGTTCTGCCCTGTCCTCAGCTCTCACAGGGAAGCATGTCTTGAAGCCAGCTGTCAACTAGCTGCATTCCTATAGCAGTGAGAAGGTAGCAGTATCTGAGTCAGGAAGTTCCAAGATTACCAGTCGACTGCACCTGGGGATAACCTCCAGGTCTGCATTGTTACCCTGCGTCTCAGAAGCCTCTGGCAAACGTCTCTGCTGAAGACCTGCGAAACTCATTCTGCAGGCAGTGTCGAACTGTGAGGGGCTGAGGCTGAGCTCAACACTCAGAAGTAAGATGGTTTTGGACAAGGCGTTCAGCTACCCACTCACTTATGGAACTTAGTATGTAGCACCAGTCTACCACAGGAATTACTAGGAAATCGCTGAACTGAGCTTGGAGGCACTAGTCTTGTGTGCCGGGTGATTCCAATTACCTCTCCCAGCACTTCCATCAAACAGCTAGCCAAGGCCTTTTAGAAGCCAAGGGTACCAGCAGGCTGGCTGTGGAGGTACAGGCCATAAGCTCAACTCTCAGAAGTGTGTATGCATGGGCGGCAGATGTCTGCTACCGCTCTTACATGGGATTTGGAACCTAGCTACACTCTGGTTGAGGAAAGCCGTTGGAAATCGCTGTATTCAACTCAGATACACGGGAGTTCAGGTCCAGTGCTCACACATGCTTTTCCCGCAACCTCTCCCAGCCACTAACATAAGGATGTTAGCAGCTACTCCTACAGTCAGGCAGCATGCGGGAGGGTTCTGCCCTGTCCTCAGCTCTCACAGGGAAGCATGTCTTGAAGCCAGCAGTCAACTAGCTGCATTCCTATGGCAGTGAGAAGGTAGCAGTATTCTGAGTCAGGACGTTCCAAGATTACCAGTCGACTGCACCTGGGGATACCCTCCAGGTCTGCATTGTTACCCTGCGTCTCAGAAGCCTCTGGCAAACGTCTCTGCTGAAGACCTGCGAAACTCACTCTGCAGGCATTGTGGAACGGTGAGGGACTGAGGCTGAGCTCAACTCTCAGAAGTAAGATGGTTTTGGACAAGGCGTTCAGCTACCCTCTCACGTATGGAACTTAGTATGTAGCACCAGTCTACCACAGGAATTACTAGGATATAGCTGAACTGAGCTTGGAGGCACTAGTCTTGTGTGCCGGGTGATTCCAATTACCTCTCCCAGCACTTCCGTCAAACAGCGAGCCTAGGCCTTTTAGAAGCCAAGGGTACCAGCAGGCTGGATGTGGAGGTACAGGCCATAAGCACAACTCTCAGAAGTGTGTATGCATGGGAGGCAGATGTCTGCTACCCACTCGGACATGGGAGTTGGAACCTAGCTACACTGTGATTGAAGAAGGCCATTGGAAATCGCTGTATTCAACTCAGATACACGGGAGTTCAAGCCCAGTGCTCACACATGCTTTTCCCGCAACCTCTCCCAGCCACTAACATAAGGATGTTAGCAGCTACTCCTACAGTCAGGCAGCATGCGGGAGGGTTCTGCCCTGTCCTCAGCTCTCACAGGGAAGCATGTCTTGAAGCCAGCTGTCAACTAGCTGCATTCCTATGGCAGTGAGAAGGTAGCAGTACTCTGAGTCAGGAGGTTCCAAGATTACCACTCTACTGCACCTGGAGATACCCTCCAGTTCTGCATTGTTAACTTGTACTCAGAAGCCTCTGGCAATCGTCTCTGGTGAAGACGTGTGAAACTCACTCTGCAGGCAGTGTGGAAGTGTGAGGGACTGAGGGTGTGCTCAACTCTCAGAAGTAAGATGCTTTTGGACAAGGCGTTCAGCTACCTTCTCACATATGGAACTTAGTATGTAGCACCTGTGTACCACAAGAATTACTGGGAAATCGTGAATTGAGCTTGGCGGCACTCGTCTTGTGTGCCGGGAGATTCCAATTACATCTCCCAGCACTTCCGTCAAACAGCGAGCCTAGGCTTTTTAGAAGCCAAGGGTACCAGCAGGCTGGATGTGGAGGTACAGGCCATAAGCTCAACTCTCAGAAGTGTATATGCATGGGAGGCAGATGTCTGCTACCCGCTCGTACATGGGATTTGGAACCTAGCTACACTCTGGTGGAGGAAAGCCGTTGGAAATCGCTGTATTCAACTCAGATACACGGGAGTTCAGGCCCAGTGCTCACACATGCTTTTCCCGCAACCTCTCCCAGCCACTAATATTAGGATGTTAGCAGCTACTACTACAGTCAGGCAGCATGCGGGAGGGTTCTGCCCTGCCCTCAGCTCTCCCAGGGAAGCATGTCTTGAAGCCAGCTAGCTGTCAACTTGCTGCATTCCTATGGCAGTGAGAAGGTAGCAGTATTCTGAGTCAGGAGGTTCCAAGATTACCAGTCGACTGCACCTGGGGATACCCTCCAGGTCTGCATTGTTACCCTGCGTCTCAGAAGCCTCTGGCAAACGTCTCTGCTGAAGACCTGCGAAACTCACTCTGCAGGCAGTGTGGAACTGTGAGGGACTGAGGCTGAGCTCAACTCTCAGAAGAAAGATGGTTTTGGACAAGGCGTTCAGCTACCCTCTCACGTATGGAACTTAGTATGTAGCACCAGTCTACCACAGGAATTACTAGGAAATCGCTGAACTGAGCTTGGAGGCACTAGTCTTGTGTGCCGGGTCATTCCAATTACCTCTCCCAGCACTTCCGTCAAACAGCGAGCCTAGGCCTTTTAGAAGCCAAGGGTACCAGCAGGCTGACTGTGGAGGTACAGGCCATAAGCTCAACTCTCAGAAGTGTGTATGCATGGGAGGCAGATGTCTGCTACCCGCTCGTACATGGGATTTGGAACCTAGCTACACTCTGGTTGAGGAAAGCCGTTGGAAATCGCTGTATTCAACTCAGGTACACGGGAGTCCAGGCCCAGTGCTCACACATGCTTTTCCCGCAACCTCTCCCAGCCACTAACATAAGGATGTTAGCAGCTACTCCTACAGTCAGGCAGCATGCGGGAGGGTTCTGCCCTGTCCTCAGCTCTCACAGGGAAGCATGTCTTGAAGCCAGCTGTCAACTAGCTGCATTCCTATGGCAGTGAGAAGGTAGCAGTATTCTGAGTCATGAGGTTCCAAGATTACCAGTCGACTGCACCTGGGGATACACTCCAGGTCTGCATTGTTACCCTGCGTCTCAGAAGCCTCTGGCAAACGTCTCTGCTGAAGACCTGCGAAACTCACTCTGCAGTCAGTGTGGAACTGTGAGGGACTGAGGCTGAGCTCAACTCTCAGAAGTAAGATGGTTTTGGACAAGGCGTTCAGCTACCCTCTCACGTATGGAACTTAGTATGTAGCACCAGTCTACCACAGGAATAACTAGGAAATCGCTGAACTGAGCTTGGAGGCACTAGTCTTGTGTGCCGGGTGATTCCAATTACCTCTCCCAGCACTTCCGGCAAACAGCGAGCCTAGGCCTTTTAGAAGCCAAGGGTACCAGCAGGCTGGATGTGGAGGTACAGGCCATAAGCTCAACTCTCAGAAGTGTGTATGCATGGGTGGCAGATGTCTGCTACCCACTCGGACATGGGAGTTGGAACCTAGCTACACTCTGATTGAAGAAGGATATTGGAAATCGCTGTATTCAACTCAGATACACGGGAGTTCAGGCCCAGTGCTCACACATGCTTTTCCCGCAACCTCTCCCAGCCACTAACATTAGGATGTTAGCAGCTACTCCTACAGTCAGGCAGGATGCGGGAGGGTTCTGCCCTGTCCTCAGCTCTCACAGGGAAGCATGTCTTGAAGCCAGCTGTCAACTAGCTGCATTCCTATGGCAGTGAGAAGGTAGCAGTACTCTGAGTCAGGAGGTTCCAAGTTTACCAATCTACTGCACCTGGAGATACCCTCCAGGTCTGCATTGTTAACTTGTACTCAGAAGCCTCTGGCAATCGTCTCTGGTGAAGACGTGTGAAACTCACTCTGCAGGCAGTGTGGAAGTGTGAGGGACTGAGGGTGTTCTCAACTCTCAGAAGTAAGATGCTTTTGGACAAGGCGTTCAGCTACCTTCTCACATTGGAACTTAGTATGTAGCACCTGTCTACCACAAGAATTACTGGGAAATCGTGAATTGAGCTTGGAGGCACTCGTCTTGTGTGCCGGGAGATTCCAATTACCTCTCCCAGCACTTCCGTCAAACAGCGAGCCTAGGCCTTTTAGAAGCCAAGGGTACCAGCAGGCTGGATGTGGAGGTACAGGCCATAAGCTCAACTCTCAGAAGTGTGTATGCATGGGAGGCAGATGTCTGCTACCCGCTCGTACATGGAATTTGGAACCTAGCTACACTCTGGTTGAGGAAAGCCGTTGGAAATCGCTGTATTCAACTCAGATACACGGGAGTTCAAGCCCAGTGCTCACACATGCTTTTCCCGCAACCTCTCCCAGCCACTAACATAAGGATGTTAGCAGCTACTCCTACAGTCAGGCAGCATGCGGGAGGGTTCTGCCCTGTCCTCAGCTCTCACAGGGAAGCATGTCTTGAAGCCAGCTGTCAACTAGCTGCATTCCTATGGCAGGGAGAAGGTAGCAGTATTCTGAGTCAGGAGGTTCCAAGATTACCAGTCGACTGCACCTGGGGATAACCTCCAGGTCTGCATTGTTACCCTGCGTCTCAGAAGCCTCTGGCAAACGTCTCTGCTGAAGACCTGCGAAACTCACTCTGCAGGCAGTTTGGAACTGTGAGGGACTGAGGCTGAGCTCAACTCTCAGAAGTAAGATGGTGTTGGACAAGGCGTTCAGCTACCCTCTCACGTATGGAACTTAGTATGTAGCACCAGTCTACCACAGGAATTACTAGGAAATCGGTGAACTGAGCTTGGAGGCACTAGTCTTGTGTGCCGGGTGATTCCAATTACCTCTCCCAGCACTTCCGTCAAACAGCGAGCCTAGGCCTTTTAGAAGCCAAGGGTACCAGCAGGCTGGCTGTGGAGGTACAGGCCATAAGCTCAACTCTCAGAAGTGTGTATGCATGGGAGGCAGATGTCTGCTCCCCACTCGGACATGGGAGTTGGAACCTAGCTACACTGTGATTGAAGAAGGCGATTGGAAAACGCTGTATTCAACTCAGATACACGGGAGTTCAGGCCCAGTGCTCACACATGCTTTTCCCGCAACCTCTCCCAGCCACTAACATAAGGATGTTAGCAGCTACTCCTACAGTCAGGCAGGATGCGGGAGGTTTCTGCCCTGTCCTCAGGTCTCACAGGGAAGCATGTCTGAAGCCAGCTGTCAACTAGCTGCATTCCTATGGCAGTGAGAAGGTAGCAGTACTCTGAGTCAGGAGGTTCCAAGATTACCACTCTACTGCACCTGGAGATACCCTCCAGGTCTGCATTGTTAACTTGTACTCAGAAGCCTCTGGCAATCGTCTCTGGTGAAGACGTGTGAAACTCACTCTGCAGGCAGTGTGGAAGTGTGAGGGACTGAGGGTGTGCTCAACTCTCAGAAATAAGATGCTTTTGGACATGGCGTTCAGCTACCTTCTCACATATGGAACTTAGTATGTAGCACCTGTCTACCACAAGAATTACTGGGAAATCGTGAATTGAGCTTGGAGGCACTCGTGTTGTGTGCCGGGAGATTCCTTTTTTTTTATTTATTTTTTAATTTTTTATTTATTTATGATAGTCACAGAGAGAGAGAGAGAGGCAGAGACACAGACAGAGGAAGAAGCAGGCGCCATGCACCGGGAGCCCGAGGTGGGATTCAATCCCGGGTCTCCAAGATCGCGCCCTGGGACAAAGGCAGGCGCTAAACGGCTGCGCCACCCAGGGATCCCTGCCGGGAGATTCCAATTACCTCTCCCAGCACTTCCGTCAAACAGCGAGCCTAGGCCTTTTAGAAGCCAAGGGTACCAGCAGGCTGGCTGTGGAGGTACAGGCCATAAGCTCAACTCTCAGAAGCGTGTATGCATGGGAGGCAGATGTCTGCTACCCACTCGGACATGGGAGTTGGAACCTAGCTACACTGTGATTGAAGAAGGCCATTGGAAATCGCTGTATTCAACTCAGATACACGGGAGTTCAGGCCCAGTGCTCACACATGCTTTTCCCGCAACCTCTCCCAGCCACTAACATTAGGATGTTAGCAGCTACTCCTACAGTCAGGCAGGATGCGGGAGGGTTCTGCCCTGTCCTCAGCTCTCACAGGGAAGCATGTCTTGAAGCCAGCTGTCAACTAGCTGCATTCCTATGGCAGTGAGAAGGTAGCAGTACTCTGAGTCAGGAGGTTCCAAGATTACCACTCTACTGCACCTGGAGATACCCTCCAGGTCTGCATTGTTAACTAGTACTAAGAAGCCTCTGGCAATCGTCTCTGGTGAAGACGTGTGAAACTCACTCTGCAGGCAGTGTGGAAGTGTGAGGGACTGAGGGTGTGCTCAACTCTCAGAAGTAAGATGCTTTTGGACAAGGCGTTCAGCTACCTTCTCACATATGGAACTTAGTATGTAGCACCTGTCTACCACAAGAATTACTGGGAAATCGTGAATTGAGCTTGGAGACACTAGTCTTGTGTGCCGGGAGATTCCAATTACCTCTCCCAGCACTTCCGTCAAACAGCGAGCCTAGGCCTTTTAGAAGCCAAGGGTACCAGCAGGCTGGCTGTGGAGGTACAGGCCATAAGCTCAACTCTCAGAAGTGTGTATGCATGGGAGGCAGATGTCTGCTACCCGCTCGTACATGGGATTTGGAACCTAGCTACACTCTGGTTGAGGAAAGCCGTTGAAATCGCTGTATTCAACTCAGATACACGAGAGTTCAGGCCCAGTGCTCACACATGCTTTTCCCGCAACCTCTCCCAGCCACTAACATAAGGATGTTAGCAGCTACTCCTACAGTCAGGCAGCATGCGGGAGGGTTCTGCCCTGTCCTCAGCTCTCACAGGGAAGCATGTCTTGAAGCCAGCTGTCAACTAGCTGCATTCCTATGGCAGTGAGAAGGTAGCAGTATTCTGAGTCAGGAGGTTCCAAGATTACCAGTCGACTGCACTTGGGGATACCCTCCAGGTCTGCATTGTTACCCTGCGTCTCAGAAGCCTCTGGCAAACGTCTCTGCTGAAGACCTGCGAAACTCACTCTGCAGGCAGTGTGGAACTGTGAGGGACTGAGGCTGAGCTCAACTCTCAGAAGTAAGATGGTTTTGGACAAGGCGTTCAGCTACCCTCTCACGTATGGAACTTAGTATGTAGCACCAGTCTACCACAGGAATTACTAGGAAATCGCTGAACGAGCTTGGAGGCACTAGTCTTGTGTGCCGTGTGATTCCAATTACCTCTCCCAGCACTTCCGTCAAACAGCGAGCCTAGGCCTTTTAGAAGCCAAGGGTACCAGCAGGCTGGCTGTGGAGGTACAGGCCATAAGCTCAACTCTCAGAAGTGTGTATGCATGGGAGGCAGGTGTCTGCTACACTCTCGTACATGGGATTTGGAACCTAGCTACACTGTGGTTGAGGAAAGCCGTTGGAAATCGCTGTATTCAACTCAGGTACACGGGAGTTCAGGCCCAGTGCTCACACATGCTTTTCCCGCAACCTCTCCCAGCCACTAACTTAAGGATGTTAGCAGCTACTCCTACAGTCAGGCAGCATGCGGGAGGGTTCTGCCCTGTCCTCAGCTCTCACAGGGAAGCATGTCTTGAAGCCAGCTGTCAACTAGCTGCATTCCTATGTCAGTGAGAAGGTAGCAGTATTCTGAGTCAGGAGGTTCCAAGATTACCAGTCGACTGCACCTGGGGATACCCTCCAGGTCTGCATTGTTACCCTGCGTCTCAGAAGCCTCTGGCAAACGTCTCTGCTGAAGACCTGCGAAACTCACTCTGCAGGCAGTGTCGAACTGTGAGGGACTGAGGCTGAGCTCAACTCTCCGAAGTAAGATGGTTTTGGACAAGGCGTTCAGCTACCCTCTCACGTATGGAACTTAGTATGTAGCACCAGTCTACCACAGGAATTACTAGGAAATCGCTGAACTGAGCTTGGAGGCACTAGTCTTGTGTGCCGGGTGATTCCAATTACCTCTCCCAGCACTTCCGTCAAACAGCGAGCCTAGGCCTTTTAGAAGCCAATGGTACCAGCAGGCTGGATGTGGAGGTACAGGCCATAAGCTCAACTCTCAGAAGTGTGTATGCATGGGAGGCAGATGTCTGCTACCCACTCGGACATGGGAGTTGGAACCTAGCTACACTGTGATTGAAGAAGGCCATTGGAAATCGCTGTATTCAACTCAGATACACGGGAGTTCAGGCCCAGTGTTCACACATGCTTTTCCCGCAACTTCTCCCAGCCACTAACATTAGGATGTTAGCAGCTACTCCTAGAGTCAGGCAGGATGCGGGAGGGTTCTGCCCTGTCCTCAGCTCTCACAGGGAAGCATGTCTTGAAGCCAGCTGTCAACTAGCTGCATTCCTATGGCAGTGAGAAGGTAGCAGTACTCTGAGTCAGGAGGTTCCAAGATTACCACTCTACTGCACCTGGAGATACCCTCCAGGTCTGCATTGTTAATTGTACTCAGAAGCCTCTGGCAATCGTCCTGGTGAAGACGTGTGAAACTCACTCTGCAGGCAGTGTGGCAGTGTGAGGGACTGAGGGTGTGCTCAACTCTCAGAAGTAAGATGCTTTTGGACAAGGCGTTCAGCTACCTTCTCACATATGGAACTTAGTATGTAGCACCTGTATACCACAAGAATTACTGGGAAATCGTGAATTGAGCTTGGAGGCACTCGTCTTGTGTGCCGGGAGATTCCAATTACCTCTCCCAGCACTTCCGTCAAACAGCGAGCCTAGGCCTTTTAGAAGCCAAGGGTACCAGCAGGCTCGCTGTGGAGGTACAGGCCATAAGCTCAACTCTCAGAAGTGTGTATGCATGGGAGGCAGATGTCTGCTACCCGCTCGTACATGGGATTTGGAACTTAGCTACACTCTGGTTGAGGAAAGCCGTTGGAAATCGCTGTATTCAACTCAGATACACGGGAGTTCAGGCCCAGTGCTCACACATGCTTTTCCCGCAACCTCTCCCAGCCACTAACATAAGGATGTTAGCAGCTACTCCTACAGTCAGGCAGCATGCGGGAGGGTTCTGCCCTGTCCTCAGCTCTCACAGGGAAGCATGTCTTGAAGCCAGCTGTCAACTAGCTGCATTCCTATGGCAGTGAGAAGGTAGCAGTATTCTGAGTCAGGAGGTTCCAAGATTACCAGTCGACTGCACCTGGGGATACCCTCCAGGTCTGCATTGTTACCCTGCGTCTCAGAAGCCTCTGGCAAACGTCTCTGCTGAAGACCTGCGAAACTCACTCTGCAGGCAGTGTGGAACTGTGAGGGACTGAGGCTGAGCTCAACTCTCAGAAGTAAGATGGTTTTGGACAAGGCGTTCAGCTACACTCTCACGTATGGAACTTAGTATGTAGCACCAGTCTACCACAGGAATTACTAGGAAATCGCTGAACTGAGCTTGGAGGCACTAGTCTTGTGTGCCGGGTGATTCCAATTACCTCTCCCAGCACTTCCGCCAAACAGCGAGCCTAGGCCTTTTAGAAGCCAAGGGTACCAGCAGGCTGGCTGTGGAGGTACAGGCCATAAGCTCAACTCTCAGAAGTGTGTATGCATGGGAGGCAGATGTCTGCTACCCACTCGTACATGGGATTTGGAACCTAGCTACACTCTGGTTGAGGAAAGCCGTTGCAAATCGCTGTATTCAACTCAGATACACGGGAGTTCAGGCCCAGGGCTCACACATGCTTTTCCCGCAACCTCTCCCAGCCACTAACATAAGGATGTTAGCAGCTACTCCTACAGTCAGGCAGCATGCGGGAGGGTTCTGCCCTGTCCTCAGCTCTCACAGGGAAGCATGTCTTGAAGCCAGCTGTCAACTAGCTGCATTCCTATGGCAGTGAGAAGGTAGCAGTATTCTGAGTCAGGAGGTTCCAAGATTACCAGTCGACTGCACCTGGGGATACCCTCCAAGTCTGCATTGTTACCCTGCGTCTCAGAAGCCTCTGGCAAACGTCTCTGCTGAAGACCTGCGAAACTCACTCTGCAGGCAGTGTGGAACTGTGAGGGACTGAGGCTGAGCTCAACTCTCCGAAGTAAGATGGTTTTGGACAAGGCGTTCAGCTACCCTCTCACGTATGGAACTTAGTATGTAGCACCAGTCTACCACAGGAATTACTAGGAAATCGCTGAACTGAGCTTGGAGGCACTAGTCTTGTGTGCCGGGTGATTCCAATTACCTCTCCCAGCACTTCCGTCAAACAGCGAGCCTAGGCCTTTTAGAAGCCAAGGGTACCAGCAGGCTGGATGTGGAGGTACAGGCCATAAGCTCAACTCTCAGAAGTGTGTATGCATGGGAGGCAGATGTCTGCTACCCACTCGGACATGGGAGTTGGAACCTAGCTACACTGTGATTGAAGAAGGCCATTGGAAATCGCTGTATTCAACTCAGATACACGGGAGTTCAGGCCCAGTGCTCACACATGCTTTTCCCGCAACCTCTCCAGCCACTAACATAAGGATGTTAGCAGCTACTCCTACAGTCAGGCAGGATGCGGGAGGGTTCTGCCCTGTCCTCAGCTTCCTCAGGGAAGCATGTCTTGAAGCCAGCTAGCTGTCCACTAGCTGCATTCCTATGGCAGTGAGAAGGTAGCAGTATTCTGAGTCAGGAGGTTCCAAGATTACCAGTCGACTGCACCTGGGGATACCCTCCAGGTCTGCATTGTTACCCTGCGTCTCAGAAGCCTCTGGCAAACGTCTCTGCTGAAGACCTGCTAAACTCACTCTGCAGGCAGTGTGGAACTGTGAGGGACTGAGGCTGAGCTCAACTCTCAGAAGTAAGATGGTTTTGGACAAGGCGTTCAGCTACCCTCTCACGTATGGAACTTAGTATGTAGCACGAGTCTACCACAGGAATTACTAGGAAATCGCTGAACTGAGCTTGGAGGCACTAGTCTTGTGTGCCGGGTGATTCCAATTACCTCTCCCAGCACTTCCGTCAAACAGCGAGCCTAGGCCTTTTAGAAGCCAAGGGTACCAGCAGGCTGGATGTGGAGGTACAGGCCATAAGCTCAACTCTCAGAAGTGTGTATGCATGGGAGGCAGATGTCTGCTACCCACTCGGACATGGGAGTTGGAACCTAGCTACACTGTGATTGAAGAAGGCCATTGGAAATCGCTGTATTCAACTCAGATACACGGGAGTTCAGGCCCAGTGCTCACACATGCTTTTCCCGCAACCTCTCCCAGCCACTAACATTAGGATGTTAGCAGCTACTCCTACAGTCAGGCAGGATGCGGGAGGGTTCTTCCCTGTCGTCAGCTCTCACAGGGAAGCATGTCTTGAAGCCAGCTGTCAACTAGCTGCATTCCTATGGCAGTGAGAAGGTAGCAGTACTCTGAGTCAGGAGGTTCCAAGATTACCACTCTACTGCACCTGGAGATACCCTCCAGGTCTGCATTGTTAACTAGTACTCAGAAGCCTCTGGCAATCGTCTCTGGTGAAGACGTGTGAAACTCACTCTGCAGGCAGTGTGGAAGTGTGAGGGACTGAGGGTGTGCTCAACTCTCAGAAGTAAGATGCTTTTGGACAAGGCGTTCAGCTACCTTCTCACATATGGAACTTAGTATGTAGCACCTGTCTACCACAAGAATTACTGGGAAATCGTGAATTGAGCTTGGAGACACTAGTCTTGTGTGCCGGGAGATTCCAATTACCTCTCCCAGCACTTCCGTCAAACAGCGAGCCTAGGCCTTTTAGAAGCCAAGGGTACCAGCAGGCTGGCTGTGGAGGTACAGGCCATACGCTCAACTCTCAGAAGTGTGTATGCATGGGAGGCAGATGTCTGCTACCCGCTCGTACATGGGATTTGGAACCTAGCTACACTCTGGTTGAGGAAAGCCGTTGGAAATCGCTGTATTCAACTCAGATACACGGGAGTTCAGGCCCACTGCTCACACATGCTTTTCCCGCAACCTCTCCCAGCCACTAACATTAGGATGTTAGCAGCTACTCCTACAGTCAGGCAGCATGCGGGAGGGTTCTGCCCTGTCCTCAGCCCTCACAGGGAAGCATGTCTTGAAGCCAGCTGTCAACTAGCTGCATTCCTATGGCAGTGAGAAGGTAGCAGTATTCTGAGTCAGGAGGTTCCAAGATTACCAGTCGACTGCACCTGGGGATACCCTCCAGGTCTGCATTGTTACCCTGCGTCTCAGAAGCCTCTGGCAAACGTCTCTGCTGAAGACCTGCGAAACTCACTCTGCAGGCAGTGTGGAAGTGTGAGGGACTGAGGCTGAGCTCAACTCTCAGTAGTAAGATGGTTTTGGACAAGGCGTTCAGCTACCCTCTCACGTATGGAACTTAGTATGTAGCACCAGTCTACCACAGGAATTACTAGGAAATCGCTGAACTGAGCTTGGAGGCACTAGTCTTGTGTGCCGGGTGATTCCATTTACCTCTCCCAGCACTTCCTACAAACAGAGAGCCTAGGCCTTTTATAAGCCAAGGGTACCAGCAGGCTGGATGTGGAGGTACAGGCCATAAGCTCAACTCTCAGAAGTGTGTATGCATGGGAGGCAGATATCTGCTACCCGCTCGTACATGGGATTTGGAACCTAGCTACACTCTGGTTGAGGAAAGCCGTTGGAAATCGCTGTATTCAACTCAGATACACGGGAGTTCAGGCCCAGTGCTCACACATGCTTTTCCCGCAACCTCTCCCAGCCACTAACATAAGGATGTTAGCAGCTACTCCTACAGTCAGGCAGCATGCGGGAGGGTTCTGCCCTGTCCTCAGCTCTCACAGGGAAGCATGTCTTGAAGCCAGCTGTCAACTAGCTGCATTCCTATGGCAGTGAGAAGGTAGCAGTATTCTGAGTCAGGAGGTTCCAAGATTACCAGTCGACTGCACCTGGGGATACCCTCCAGGTCTGCATTGTTACCCTGCGTCTCAGAAGCCTCTGGCAAACGTCTCTGCTGAAGACCTGCGAAACTCACTCTGCAGGCAGTGTGGAAGTGTGAGGGACTGAGGCTGAGCTCAACTCTCAGTAGTAAGATGGTTTTGGACAAGGCGTTCAGCTACCCTCTCACGTATGGAACTTAGTATGTAGCACCAGTCTACCACAGGAATTACTAGGAAATCGCTGAACTGAGCTTGGAGGCACTAGTCTTGTGTGCCGGGTGATTCCATTTACCTCTCCCAGCACTTCCTACAAACAGAGAGCCTAGGCCTTTTATAAGCCAAGGGTACCAGCAGGCTGGATGTGGAGGTACAGGCCATAAGCTCAACTCTCAGAAGTGTGTATGCATGGGAGGCAGATATCTGCTACCCGCTCGTACATGGGATTTGGAACCTAGCTACACTCTGGTTGAGGAAAGCCGTTGGAAATCGCTGTATTCAACTCAGATACACGGGAGTTCAGGCCCAGTGCTCACACATGCTTTTCCCGCAACCTCTCCCAGCCACTAACATAAGGATGTTAGCAGCTACTCCTACAGTCAGGCAGCATGCGGGAGGGTTCTGCCCTGTCCTCAGCTCTCACAGGGAAGCATGTCTTGAAGCCAGCTGTCAACTAGCTGCATTCCTATGGCAGTGAGAATGTAGCAGTATTCTGAGTCAGGAGGTTCCAAGATTACCAGTCGACTGCACCTGGGGATACCCTCCAGGTCTGCATTGTTACCCTGCGTCTCAGAAGCCTCTGGCAAACGTCTCTGCTGAAGACCTGCGAAACTCACTCTGCAGGCAGTGTGGAACTGTGAGGGACTGAGGCTGAGCTCAACTCTCAGAAGTAAGATGGTTTTGGACAAGGCGTTCAGCTACCCTCTCACGTATGGAACTTAGTATGTAGCACCAGTCTACCACAGGAATTACTAGGAAATCGCTGAACTGAGCTTGGAGGCACTAGTCTTGTGTGCCGGGTGATTCCAATTACCTCTCCCAGCACTTCCGCCAAACAGCGAGCCTAGGCCTTTTAGAAGCCAAGGGTACCAGCAGGCTGGATGTGGAGGTACAGGCCATAAGCTCAACTCTCAGAAGTGTGTATGCATGGGAGGCAGATGTCTGCTACCCGCTCGTACATGGGATTTGGAACCTAGCTACACTCTGGTTGAGGAAAGCCGTTGAAATCGCTGTATTCAACTCAGATACACGGGAGTTCAGGCCCAGTGCTCACACATGCTTTTCCCGCAACCTCTCCCAGCCACTAACATAAGGATGTTAGCAGCTACTCCTACAGTCAGGCAGCATGCGGGAGGGTTCTGCCCTGTCCTCAGCTCTCACAGGGAAGCATGTCTTGAAGCCAGCTGTCAACTAGCTGCATTCCTATGGCAGTGAGAATGTAGCAGTATTCTGAGTCTGGAGGTTCCAAGATTACCAGTCGACTGCACCTGGGGATACCCTCCAGGTCTGCATTGTTACTCTGCGTCTCAGAAGCCTCTGGCAAACGTCTCTGCTGAAGACCTGCGAAACTCACTCTGCAGGCAGTGTGGAAGTGTGAGGGACTGAGGCTGAGCTCAACTCTCCGAAGTAAGATGGTTTTGGACAAGGCGTTCAGCTACCCTCTCACGTATGGAACTTAGTATGTAGCACCAGTCTACCACAGGAATTACTAGGAAATCGCTGAACTGAGCTTGGAGGCACTAGTCTTGTGTGCCGGGTGATTCCAATTACCTCTCCCAGCACTTCCGTCAAACAGCGAGCCTAGGCCTTTTAGAAGCCAAGGTTACCAGCAGGCTGGATGTGGAGGTACAGGCCATAAGCTCAACTCTCAGAAGTGTGTATGCATGGGAGGCAGATGTCTGCTACCCACTCGGACATGGGAGTTGGAACCTAGCTACACTGTGATTGAAGAAGGCCTTTGGAAATCGCTGTATTCAACTCAGATACACGGGAGTTCAGGCCCATTGCTCACACATGCTTTTCCCGCAACCTCTCCAGCCACTAACATAAGGATGTTAGCAGCTACTCCTACAGTCAGGCAGGATGCTGGAGGGTTCTGCCCTGTCCTCAGCTTCCTCAGGGAAGCATGTCTTGAAGCCAGCTAGCTGTCCACTAGCTGCATTCCTATGGCAGTGAGAAGGTAGCAGTATTCTGAGTCAGGAGGTTCCAAGATTACCAGTCGACTGCACCTGGGGTTACCCTCCAGTTCTGCATAGTTACCCTGCGTCTCAGAAGCCTCTGGCAAACGTCTCTGCTGAAGACCTGCAAAACTCACTCTGCAGGCAGTGTGGAACTGTGAGGGACTGAGGCTGAGCTCAACTCTCAGAAGTAAGATGGTTTTGGACAAGGCGATCAGCTACCCTCTCACGTATGGAACTTAGTATGTAGCACGAGTCTACCACAGGAATTACTAGGAAATGCTGAACTGAGCTTGGAGGCACTAGTCTTGTGTGCCGGGTGATTCCAATTACCTCTCCCAGCACTTCCGTCAAACAGCGAGCCTAGGCCTTTTAGAAGCCAAGGGTACCAGCAGGCTGGATGTGGAGGTACAGGCCATAAGCTCAACTCTCAGAAGTGTGTATGCATGGGAGGCAGATGTCTGCTACCCACTCGGACATGGGAGTTGGAACCTAGCTACACTGTGATTGAAGAAGGCCATTGGAAATCGCTGTATTCAACTCAGATACACGGGAGTTCAGGCCCAGTGCTCACACATGCTTTTCCCGCAACCTCTCCCAGCCACTAACATTAGGATGTTAGCAGCTACTCCTACAGTCAGGCAGGATGCGGGAGGGTTCTTCCCTGTCGTCAGCTCTCACAGGGAAGCATGTCTTGAAGCCAGCTGTCAACTAGCTGCATTCCTATGGCAGTGAGAAGGTAGCAGTATTCTGAGTCAGGAGGTTCCAAGATTACCAGTCGACTGCACCTGGGGATACCCTCCAGGTCTGCATTGTTACCCTGCGTCTCAGAAGCCTCTGGCAAACGTCTCTGCTGAAGACCTGCGAAACTCACTCTGCAGGTAGTTTCGAACTGTGAGGGACTGAGGCTGAGCTCAACTCTCCGAAGTAAGATGGATTTGGACAAGGCGTTCAGCTACCCTCTCACGTATGGAACTTAGTATGTAGCACCAGTCTACCACAGTAATTACTAGGAAATCGCTGAACTGAGCTTGGAGGCACTAGTCTTGTGTGCCGGGTGATTCCAATTACCTCTCCCAGCACTTCCGTCAAACAGCGAGCCGAGGCCTTTTAGAAGCCAAGGGTACCAGCAGGCTGGATGTGGAGGTACAGGCCATAAGCTCAACTCTCAGAAGTGTGTATGCATGGGAGGCAGATGTCTGCTACCCACTCGGACATGGGAGTTGGAACCTAGCTACCCTGTGATTGAAGAAGGCCATTGGAAATCGCTGTATTCAACTCAGATACACGGGAGTTCAGGCCCAGTGCTCACACATGCTTTTCCCGCAACCTCTCCCAGCCACTAACATTAGGATGTTAGCAGCTACTCCTACAGTCAGGCAGGATGCGGGAGGGTTCTGCCCTGTCCTCAGCTCTCACAGGGAAGCATGTCTTGAAGCCAGCTGTCAACTAGCTGCATTCCTATGGCAGTGAGAAGGTAGCAGTACTCTGAGTCAGGAGGTTCCAAGATTACCACTCTACTGCACCTGGAGATTCCCTCCAGTTCTGCATTGTTAACTTGTACTCAGAAGCGTCTGGCAATCGTCCTGGTGAAGACGTGTGAAACTCACTCTGCAGGTAGTGTGGAAGTGTGAGGGACTGAGGGTGTGCTCAACTCTCAGAAGTAAGATGCTTTTGGACAAGGCGTTCAGCTACCTTCACAAATGGAACTTAGTATGTAGCACCTGTCTACCACAAGAATTACTGGGAAATCGTGAATTGAGCTTGGAGGCACTCGTCTTGTGTGCCGGGAGATTCCAATTACCTCTCCCATCACTTCCGTCAAACAGCGAGCCTAGGCCTTTTAGAAGCCAAGGGTACCAGCAGGCTGGATGTGGAGGTACAGGCCATAATCTCAACTCTCAGAAGTGTGTATGCATGGGAGGCAGATGTCTGCTACCCGCTCGACATGGGATTTGGAACCTAGCTACACTCTGGTTGAGGAAAGTCGTTGGAAATGGCTGTATTCAACTCAGATACACGGGAGTTCAGGCCCAGTGCTCACACATGCTTTTCCCGCAACCTCTCCCAGCCACTAACATAAGGATGTTAGCAGCTACTCCTACAGTCAGGCAGCATGCGGGAGGGTTCTGCCCTGTCCTCAGCTCTCACAGGGAAGCATGTCTTGAAGCCAGCTGTCAACTAGCTGCATTCCTATGGCAGTGAGAAGGTAGCAGTATTCTGAGTCAGGAGGTTCCAAGATTACCAGTCGACTGCACCTGGGGATACCCTCCAGGTCTGCATTGTTACCCTGCGTCTCAGAAGCCTCTGGCAAACGTCTATGCTGAACCTGCGAAACTCACTCTGCAGGCAGTGTGGAACTGTGAGGGACTGAGGCTGAGCTCAACTCTCAGAAGTAAGATGGTTTTGGACAAGGCGTTCAGCTACCCTGTCACGTATGGAACTTAGTATGTAGCACCAGTCTACCACAGGAATTACTAGGAAATCGCTGAACTGAGCTTGGAGGCACTAGTCTTGTGTGCCGGGTGATTCCAATTACCTCTCCCAGCACTTCCGTCAAACAGCGAGCCTAGGCCTTTTAGAAGCCAAGGGTACCAGCAGGCTGGATGTGGAGGTACAGGCCATAAGCTCAACTCTCAGAAGTGTGTATGCATGGGAGGCAGATGTCTGCTACCCACTCGGACATGGGAGTTGGAACCTAGCTACACTGTGATTGAAGAAGGCCATTGGAAATCGCTGTATTCAACTCAGATACACGGGAGTTCAGGCCCAGTGCTCACACATGCTTTTCCCGCAACCTCTCCCAGCCACTAACATAAGGATGCTAGCAGCTACACCTACAGTCAGGCAGGATGCTGGAGGGTTCTGCCCTGTCCTCAGCTCTCACAGGGAAGCAT
Source organism: Canis aureus (assembly GCF_053574225.1). Lineage (NCBI taxonomy): Eukaryota > Metazoa > Chordata > Mammalia > Carnivora > Canidae > Canis > Canis aureus. Next base: position 4,051,052 of record NC_135623.1, on the reverse strand, counting down.
GTCTTGAAGCCAGCTGTCAACTAGCTGCATTCCTATGGCAGTGAGAAGGTAGCAGTACTCTGAGTCAGGAGGTTCCAAGATTACCACTCTACTGCACCTGGAGATACCCTCCAGGTCTGCATTGTTAACTTGTACTCAGAAGCCTCTGGCAATCGTCTCTGGTGAAGACGTGTGAAACTCACTCTGCAGGCAGTGTGGAACTGTGAGGGACTGAGGGTGGGCTCAACTCTCAGAAGTAAGATGCTTTTGGACAAGGCGTTCAGCTACCATCTCACATATGGAACTTAGTATGTAGCACCTGTCTACCACAAGAATTACTGGGAAATCGTGAATTGAGCTTGGAGGCACTCGTCTTGTGTGCCGGGAGATTCCAATTACCTCTCCCAGCACTTCCTCCAAACAGCGAGCCTAGGCCTTTTAGAAGCCAAGGGTACCAGCAGGCTGGCTGTGGAGGTACAGGCCATAAGCTCAACTCTCAGAAGTGTGTATGCATGGGAGGCAGATGTCTGCTACCCGCTCGTACATGGGATTTGGAACCTAGCTACACTCTGGTTGATGGAAGCCGTTGGAAATCGCTGTATTCAACTCAGATACAGGGGAGTTCAGGCCCAGTGCTCACACATGCTTTTCCCGCAACCTCGCCCAGCCACTAACATTAGGATGTTAGCAGCTACTCCTACAGTCAGGCAGCATGCGGGAGGGTTCTGCCCTGTCCTCAGCTCTCTCAGGGAAGCATGTCTTGAAGCCAGCTAGCTGTCAACCAGCTGCATACCTATAGCAGTGAGAAGGTAGCAGTATTCTGAGTCAGGAGGTTCCAAGATTACCAGTCGACTGCACCTGGGGATACCCTCCAGGTCTGCATTGTTACCCTGCGTCTCAGAAGCCTCTGGCAAACGTCTCTGCTGAAGACTTGCGAAACTCACTCTGCAGGCAGTGTGGAACTGTGAGGGACTGAGGCTGAGCTCAACTCTCAGAAGTAAGATGGTTTTGGACAAGGCGTTCAGCTACCCTCTCACGTATGGAACTTAGTATGTAGCACCAGTCTACCACAGGAATTACTAGGAAATCGCTGAACTGAGCTTGGAGGCACTAGTCTTGTGTGCCGGGTGATTCCAATTACCTCTCCCAGCACTTCCGTCAAACAGCGAGCCTAGGCCTTTTAGAAACCAAGGGTACCAGCAGGCTGGATGTGGAGGTACAGGCCATAAGCTCAACTCTCAGTAGTGTATATGCATGGGAGGCAGATGTCTGCTACCCACTCGGACATGGGAGTTGGAACCTAGCTACACTGTGATTGAAGAAGGCCATTGGAAATCGCTGTATTCAACTCAGATACACGGGAGTTCAGGCCCAGTGCTCACACATGCTTTTCCCGCAACCTCTCCCAGCCACTAACATTAGGATGTTAGCAGCTACTCCTACAGTCAGGCAGGATGCGGGAGGGTTCTGCCTGTCCTCAGCTCTCACAGGGAAGCATGTCTTGAAGCCAGCTGTCAACTAGCTGCATTCCTATGGCAGTGAGAAGGTAGCAGTATTCTGAGTCAGGAGGTTCTCAGATTAACACTCTACTGCCCCTGGGGATACCCTCCAGGTCTGCATTGTTACCCTGCGTCTCAGAAGCCTCTGGCAAACGTCTCTGCTGAAGACGTGCGAAACTCACTCTGCAGGCAGTGTGGAACAGTGAGGGCCTGAGGCTCAGCTCAACTCTCAGAAGTAAGATGCTTTTGGACAAGGCGTTCAGCTACCCTCTCACGTATGGAACTTAGTATGTAGCACCAGTCTACCACAGGAATTACTAGGAAATCGCTGGACTGAGCTTGGAGGCAATAGTCTTGTGTGCCGGGTGATTCCAATTACCTCTCCCAGCACTTCCGTCAAACAGCGAGCCTAGGCCTTGTAGAAGCCAAGGGTACCAGCAGGCTGGATGTGGAGGTACAGGCCATAAGCTCAACTCTCAGAAGTGTGTATGCATGGGAGGCAGATGTCTGCTACCCACTCGGACATGGGATATGGAACCTGGCTACACTCTGATTGATGAAAGCCGTTGGAAATCGCTGTATTCTACTCAGATACACGGGAGTTCATGCCCAGTGCTCACACATGCTTTTCCCGCAACCTCTCCAAGCCACTAACATAAGGATGTTAGCAGCTACTCCTGCAGTCAGGCAGGATGCGGGAGGGTTCTGCCCTGTCTTCAGCTCTCACAGGGAAGCATGTCTTGAAGCCAGTTGTCAACTAGCTGCATTCCTATGGCAGTGAGAAGGTAGCAGTACTCTGAGTCTGTAGATTCCAAGATTACCATTCTACTGCAGCTGGAGATACCCTCCAGGTCTGCATTGTTAACTTGTACTCAGAAGCCTCTGGCAATCATCTCTGGTGAAGACGTGTGAAACTCACTCTGCAGGAAGTGTGGAACTGTGAGGGACTGAGGGTGAGCTCAACTCTCAGAAGTAAGATGCTTTTGGACAAGTCGTTCAGCTACCTTCTCACATATGGAACTTAGTATGTAGCACCTGTCTACCACAAGAATTACTGGGAAATCGTGAATTGAGCTTGGAGGCACTCGTCTTGTGTGCAGGGAGATTCCAATTACCTCTCCCAGCACTTCCGTCAAACAGCGAGCCTAGGCCTTTTAGAAGCCAAGGGTACCATCAGGCTGGATGTGGAGGTACAGGCCATAAGCTCAACTCTCAGAAGTGTGTATGCATGGGAGGCAGATGTCTGCTACCGGCTCGTACATGGGATTTGGAACCTAGCTACACTCTTGTTGAAGAAAGCCGTTGGAAATCGCTGTATTCAACTCAGATACACGAGAGTTCAGGCCCAGTGCTCACACATGCTTTTCCCGCAACCTCTCCCAGCCACTAACATTAGGATGTTAGCAGCTACTCCTACAGTCAGGCAGGATGCGGGAGGGTTCTGCCCTGTCCTCAGCTCTCACAGGGAAGCATGTCTTGAAGCCAGCTGTCAACTAGCTGCATTCCTATGGCAGTGAGAAGGTAGCAGTACTCTGAGTCTGTAGGTTCCAAGATTACCACTCTCCTGCACCTGGGGATACCCTCCAGGTCTGCATTGTTACCCTGCGTCTAAGAAGCCTCTGGCAAACGTCTCTGGTGAAGACCTGCGAAACTCACTCTGCAGACAGTGTGGAACTGTGAGGGACAGAGGCTGAGCTCAACTCTCAGAAGTAAGATGCATTTGGACAAGGCGTTCAGCTACCCTCTCACGTATGGAACTTAGTATGTAGCACCAGTCTACCACAGGAATTACTAGGAAATCGCTGGACTGAGCTTGGAGGCAATAGTCTTGTGTGCCGGGTGATTCCAATTACCTCTCCCAAGACTTCCGTCAAACAGCGAGCCTAGGCCTTTTAGAAGCCAAGGGTACCAGCAGGCTGGATGTGGAGGTACAGGACATAAGCTCAACTCTCAGAAGTGTGTATGCATGGGAGGCAGATGTCTGCTACCCGCTCGTACATGGGAGTTGGAACCTGGCTACACTCTGATTGAGGAAAGCCGTTGGAAATCGCTGTATTCAACTCAGATACACGGGAGTTCAGGCCCAGTGCTCACACATGCTTTTCCCGCACCCTCTCCCAGCCGCTAACATAAGGATTTTAGCAGCTACTCCTACAGTCAGGCAGGATGCGAGAGGGTTCTGCCCTGTCCTCAGCTCTCACAGGGAACCATGTCTTGAAGCCAGCTGTCAACTAGCTGCATTGCTATGGCAGTGAGAAGGTAGCAGTATTCTGAGTCAGGAGGTTCCATGATTACCACTCTACTGCACCTGGAGATACCCTCCAGGTCTGCATTTTTAACTTGTACTCAGAAGCCTCTGGCAATCGTCTCTGGTGAAGACGTGTGAAACTCACTCTGCAGGAAGTGTGGAACTGTGAGGGACTGAGGCTGAGCTCAACTCTCAGAAGTAAGATGCTTTTGGACAAGGCGTTCAGCTACCTTCTCACATATGGAACTTAGTATGTAGCACCTGTCTACCACAAGAATTACTGGGAAATCGTGAATTGAGCTTGGAGGCACTCGTCTTGTGTGCCGGGAGATTCCAATTACCTCGTCCAGCACTTCCGTCAAACAGCGAGCCGAGGCCTTTTAGAAGCCAAGGGTACCATCAGGCTGGATGTGGAGGTACAGGCCATAAGCTCAACTCTCAGAAGTGTGTAGGCATGGAAGGCAGATGTCTGCTACCCACTCGGACATGGGAGTTGGAACCTGGCTACACTCTGGTTGAGGAAAGCCTTTGGAAATCGCTGTATTCAACTCAGATACACGGGAGTTTAGGCCCAGTGCTCACACATGCTTTTCCCGCAACCTCTCCCAGCCACTAACATAAGGATGCTAGCAGCTACTCCTACAGTCAGGCAGGATGCGGGAGGGTTCTGCCCTGTCCTCAGCTCTCACAGGGAAGCATGTCTTGAAGCCAGCTGTCAACTAGCTGCATTCCTCTGGCAGTGAGTAGGTAGCAGTACTCTGAGTCAGGAGGTTCCAAGATTACCACTCTACTGCACCTGGAGATACCGTCCAGGTCTGCATTGTTAACTTGTACTCAGAAGCCTCTGGGAATCGTCTCTGGTGAAGACGTGTGAAACTCACTCTGCAGGCAGTGTGGAACT